>NC_043007.1:61464554-61492054 GCF_006345805.1 Octopus sinensis | reverse complement strand
ACTTCAACAGCACTTTTCTCACAATAAAACAATAGTTTTTTTTTGTGACAGCAGTTTACATTTGCCAGATGCCTTAGCTAAGGAAAATAATGTCTTCGCCACTTGACCCTTGTAACTTCTTATAATCCACCAAAAGATAGAATTAAGATAACAAGTACCACCAGCGAAATCTATAGTTCTCAACGATATGTCTATCCTTCTGGATAGACATATCCAGAACCCCCCAAGGAAAAGTCAGTTAGTGAGTTAGTGAAAACGGAGTCTGGCTGATCGGCTGAACAAAATGCCGTCTCAAAAGAAAAGGGCACAAAAGGAAAACTATGGTAACCCACCAAAGAAGCAGTTGTTTCGTCCCACACTCTCTCACTAGCTCACTTTATTTTCTCTTACAAAATCACTCTATTTGTATCTGTAATTACTACTACACAATGACGGGAACACAAACACAAACTATACAAGGAAAATCTACGACATCTATCTTTACTTCGCATGCTTTACGATTTTATCACCTGCCCGTCGAGGCAAGGTATTTTACAATGTAACGGTAAAATAAATATTTTCTTCACAACTCAATCACTATTCTTTCATCTTTACATAATGGCAATCAACGAAGAACCAGTCCTTACAAACTGATTACGACTCCGACGTTCCATATTATTGTTTACAAATTAATTTCAACCGTTACAAAAAATAAACTTCTACCGTTACAAATTGGTGACTCAACCGTTACACTAATTAAATTCTACCGTTACAAATATATATCACTGCATCATGAGAAAGGAATGTCTTGTCCGGCTTAAGCCTACCATCTTTAACGTCGAGGCGAGGACAGTGTACAAAGAAATAGGTTTTTGAGCAGTGTTGAAATGATGGCAGACACGGAAGTCTGGCAGAAATGGGTTTCAGCGTGCTCGTAGCAGACAAACCTTTTCGATCACAGTCCAATCTGTCGTAACATTCGTCGTCAAGAACGTTGGACGCCTACCGCCATCTGTGCCAATCAATTATCATTGTTGATCACTGGAAACAAAGTAGTCTTGATAAAGGGGACTCTGCAACAGAAGGATTACCTGATCAAAACTGGCCAAAGCATCGATGGTATATCCAGGTACTTACAGCTTCATTTCCATCGGTAGAACAAATATTTTCTCAAAGCCATTGGCTGGCTCGCGTTTCTAGTAGAAAACAATTGTTCACAGTGCCGTACAGTGGGACTGAAACAGAAACTACGTGGTTGCGAAGGAAACTCCTTAACCACAAAACTAAGCCTGATTAGTAAAATCTTGTAGATTGTAATATTCTTAGCAGACGCGACCTCTTGGTTTCACGCAATATTAAAGTGTGTGTGCACGTGTGTGTGTGTGTGTGTGCGCGCGCGCGCGTGTGTGTGTGTGTGTGTGTGAGTTCTGTCTTAAGGTAAAATTATGTTCTGTTACCATTTATATGCCGATCGCGGTTATAAGTATATATAACCGCGATCGAGAAGGCATGACCAATTGGTGAGTGGTTGTACTCACGATATGTATATAGATGATAGGCTCTCGTCACAATATCTCTATATGTATGTCTCTATGTATATTTGTGTATATGAAAGGCTGAGCTGATCAATATTTTTGTTGTTATATCCTGTGATTGAGGAAGCTTCAGTTTCATCTTGAATCTAACACAATTTTTTTTTTTTTTTTGCTTTTTAATCATTAAAATAGAATGCCTCTACAACGGAAAAATATACGTAATTGGACAAACGTTCATAGCCATTGATAAATGTAACCACTGCACTTGCAAGTCCACTGGAACTGTTGTATGCACCGAAGAGATATGCTCTCTCTCAAAAACTACAGGTAATAACTAAAAGATTCTTTCCAAACAGATTTTGTTGATCACTGATTAAGTTCTAATGTGCAACATCTCCAACTTCATGACGTGGTTTAAATGTCAATATGTCAATGAATTTCTGTTTTATTCAGTGTGTTTGCTGTTACAGACCGAAGTGCAATTTATTTAGGAAAGAATTACATTTGTGATTATATAAGAAAGGGCCCCAACTATGGGAAAGTCAATAAAGAGATATATAAGAAATGTGTATAAAGTGGAAATATATCGTTGCTATTATGTTAAACTGGCGTATGTCCAAATTTGGCCAAATACGTTTTTTTTCAATATTTATTTTTGGTGCGATAGCAGGTTTTTTTCGTCAAACTATCGTATCCCCTGCTGCTTCAGGTGCCAGGATATCAAAAATTGTCAAAGTACAGTACAACGGTTTTGCTATGAAATAGTGAAACCTTTTCGTTTTCTGAAAAAAGTACCGTTTTGGACTTAAGACATATTGCATAATAGCAACGATATATATAAGTGTGTGTGTGAGCATCTATGTACGTATGTATGTATGTATATACATATGCACTGTAAGGCACTCACAAATACAGAAAGACACACGCTCAAAGGCCCAGCACGCAGACACATATACATATACATGAATGTGTGTACCTAGACATCTATTCACACACACACATACACACACACACACACACACACACACCACACACACACACACATATATATATATATATATATATTATATATATATATATACATATACATACACGCACACGCATACACACTCACTCACACGCACATACACACACATACACATATATTGTAAGAGGAGGGATATAATATCCAGGCAGATCAGATTCCGAATTTCTCTGAGTGAAAAGCTAAGGCTGGTTCCTTCAGATGATGCATTTTTGGGTCAACTTGCTTCAGCTTCCATCCGATGTTCCAGTTTATTTTTTTGGCTACTTAGAGTGTAAAGTACAATATTGTTAATAAGGAGAATGAAGAATTGGAACATTCAAACTTTATCTTTATTACAATTTAGTTTACTCATAATAATTGCCCGACACGCGCTTCTATCGCACTAACTGCATATTATTGCATATTTATATGCAGCGATTCATGCATTATTCGCTCATGCATTATTTGTATATACGTATGACGTTGTTTGAACAGAATTTTCCTCCGTTACTAGTTTGAATTAGACTTGGTAGTAGTAGTAAACCATGATATTCTACGATGAGATGTTTTTTCAACTGATTCGGTGGGCAAAATTCAGTGTTTGTTGAAGTTGGCAAATGTTCGTGGCTAGTTGGATAGAGGTTATTTATAGAATACTTATTTTTGATTGATTCTACATACTTTATAGTCTGATTGCATTTTGATAGTTTTCATTTTACTTAGAAAAATAAATTAGTTAACATTAGACAAGAAAGAAGTTTTACTTGCTTACACAAACACTGTTTTCTTTGTGAAATATTTAAATAATAGAATGCATGAATTTACATATTTCAATAAACTTTTTTCTCTAAACATAACTATCATAACTATAATAATAAGACGCATATAAAGAATATATGAATAGAATTCAGTTTATAAGATCATATATAATATGACCGAAAAGCACTTTAAAACAATAATAATAATAATAATAATAATAATAATAATAATGTTAGAAGAATTTAAAATACAACTGAATACTTCTTTTAATAACCACGTGGTTTTTACTACCTAGTAATTATCAGTTGAGAAAAACATCTCATCGTAGAATATCATGGTTTATTATTGCTACCAAGCCTAATTCAAACTAGTAATGGAGCAACATTCTTCTTCGAACAATGTAGTATTTACATACCTTGAAGAAATCGTACTAAAAATGCATAAATCGTTGCATATAAATATACAACAATATGCAGTTAGTGTAGTCGAAATAGGGTCGGACAATTACTACGAATAACCTAACTGGAAATAAAGATAAAGTTTAAATGTTCCAATTCTTTATACTCCTTATAATCAATATATATATATATATATATACATACATACATACACCGAACACAACACACAACAATTGTGTACACATATATTCGTATATATATATACACATATACTTACATATATATACACACATATATGCATATACATATACACGCATACACGTACATACATACATACATATAGGTACACACACAGAGGCATATATATGTATATATATATATATGTATGTATATATATATATATATATATATATATATATATATATATATATATATATATATATATATATATATATATATATATATATATACAAAATATACCAAAGTAAGCACATAAATGTGAAACAAGATGGGAAAAAATAGTACTCGAATACCTGAGGTAGAGTAATATGCTTTAGTATTAAAGCTGCAAGAACATCATATTGTGATGTTTTTGCAGCTTTAATAATAAATTATATATATATCAGAAATTAAAAAAGGAAACTACGCACACTTACATAGTTTTAATATATCGACTGGTTTCGCTATCGCTATTCATGATATTATGTGTTACTTATTTGAATATGTATTTTTCTTAAGTAGAAATTTTGTCCATGTTGCGTTTTCAGAATGTCGTTCATTTTTGGATATTTAGTTAGTAAAGGAAGATTTTGCACAATAGTGTCGAATGCCTCACCGTTTCTGGAGTTGTGTGTTGATATAAATAGTAATGTTTTGAGATGAGGTGTGGTACTATGTTTTGTTGTTCTTAGTGTTTTTATGACTAATTGTTTGGCACGTTTAAAGCACACAAACTCATCAAATGCAAAAAGCAAGACAAATCGCTAAAGCGACTACTAACAAATGTGA
Source organism: Octopus sinensis (assembly GCF_006345805.1). Taxonomy (NCBI): domain Eukaryota; kingdom Metazoa; phylum Mollusca; class Cephalopoda; order Octopoda; family Octopodidae; genus Octopus; species Octopus sinensis. The sequence goes on along the minus strand of NC_043007.1, from coordinate 61,487,369 downwards.
AGCTTTACAAAATAACCACGAAACCAACAGTTGAAAAATGTGGACACCCAAACTGTGGAACCTGCCCCAACCTACTTTTTCAAACAAGGACAGAGGTTCACAATTAAAACTACTTTTACTTGTGCCTCTGAGAACCTAATTTATGTAATAATCTGCTCGGGTTGCGAATATAACTATATTGGACAAACGAGTATGACCTTGAAAAAGAAAACCACTCTACATAAAGAGTAAATCTGTTTCCCGCAATACAGGCAAATTGCTCTCAGTGAACATATAGAAAAATGTGTAGATAACATCAAACCAAATTTCACAGTCTTACCCTTCTACCAGTGCAAAGACACAATCTCCCCACAAGAACGTTTAAATAAAGAAACTTTTTTCATTGAAAAATACAGAACACGTCTTAATATGCACGCATAATCAACTTTTATCTTTTTACATATTTCAATTCACGATTACATCACTGTACATAAATCCCCTCACAAAAGTTTTTCGAAACTTGTTTTTTTCTGTACATATATATTCCTTTCCCATTATCGAAAGCTAAACTTATCTCCCTTACACACAACAATAACAATAATAACGATAACCAATTACCTCCCCTTATTTTTTTACCTGTGAAGGCATTCACTCGTAAATATCATCACACACAAATTTCTTCTTAAGAAAAAATACATATTCAAATAAGTAAAACATAATATCATGAATAACGATAGCGAAACCGGTCGATATATTAAAAATTATATTAAAACTATGTAAGTGTGCGTATTTTCCTTTTTTAATTTCTTATATACATTACAACTCACCACGTGGGGATAATCGAAATTCCTCCTTTCTGTTACTACTATATATACCGTAATTCTTCGAGTATAGTCCGCCCTTCAGTATAATACGCAGAGGATTTTTAGGGGGCTGTACCTCTGAGAAACACCCCTTCTCTAACTTGAGTCAAGGAGGTCTATATAACGTCTTGGTTTGTAAAAATGTATACGGTAACGTCCTTTATTATTATTGTACATATAACGATGTAAACGTGTAGCTTTTTTGTGCATTTTGTTTGCAGAAAATAAAGAAATAACAGTAATTACAGTAATAACGTTTAATAAATGTTGCTTACTGCAAGTTATAGATTATTCTTTTATGACTTCATTGCTTTTAGGCTTAGCTTAAGGTATTTTCGCGCCCGACATCACAAAATACGTCTGAATAAACAATGCCGGACAGGAAATAAAGACTATGACATTGCTTAGAAAACAATTTTCATTTTTACATTTTTAACCTCGTATATAGTACGCACTAGGGACTTTGACCTTTAAATTTTGAGAAATAAATGCGGATTATACTCGAGGATTTACGGTATATATATATATATATATATATATATAATTTATATATAGAGGGCATAATTATACATACATGCCAGGAGGCATTATATATACACATGCCAAACGCTAAGAGGGACAATCAGTCATTTCTACCAAAAATATTACTAATCCCACCGAATGCAATTTTTCAAAGTAAGACATTTAAAAATATAGGCCTGTATCACAGTGATTTCATACTTACGTAATCATGATGATTACGTAAGTATGAAATCACTGTGATACAGGCCTATATTTTTAAATGTCTTACTTTGAAAAATTGCATTCGGTGGGATTAGTAATATTTTTGGTAGAAATGACTGATTGTCCCTCTTAGCGTTTGGCATGTGTATATATAATGCCTCCTGGCATGTATGTATAATTATGCCCTCTATATATAAATTAATATGTTCAATAAGAAATAATTATTTTCGAAATTTTTTCTCTTATGAGGTTTTTACGCTATCTACCTGACAATTTCTTGTTAAGTTTTCCTTATTAAGTAGTTGTCCTTAATTGCAAAATTATATATATATATATATATATATATTATATATATATATATATATATATTATATATATATATATAGTTTTATATATATATGCATGTATGTATGTATATATATATACAGAGGTATTGCATTTCACTGGAAGCATTGTGCGTTGTTTGTGAAATGTAACGTGTATGGAATGGCGCAACAACGCAGAGTGGACTATAATAACTGCTATGAATAATTTATTTATTTATAAGAATTGTTAAATATATATCTATGTATGTATGTATGTATTTATGTATGTATATCTTAAGTCCTGGTAGGGAATAGGGAATAAAAGTAAGGTATTTACAGTTGCAAAAATATAAACACTTTTTTTACACTCCTTTCAGATATGCAGACACCCACGCACATACATACACACACACTCTCACAAGACAATGATAAAAAGGAAATCCAGATAATTTTTTTAAAAGTGACATTCTGGCCCCCAGCTGGCTTGACCATTGCTAAAAGCCAATGACTGGTTATTTTTAACAACTTGACCATTCCTCCTTAACACTTCTTTCAGATACAAAAACACACACGTACACACACACGCGCGCGCACATAAACACCCACACACACACACTCTCACAAGACAATGATAAAAAAGAAATACAAACAATTTATTGAAAAGTGACATTTTGCTTCCCCCCTTGGACAAAAACAGCTGGATTTACAATCACTGTAAGCCAAGAATTATTATTGACAAACAGCTGCAAGGATATCAACAAAATTTCTCCCCTTCTTCCTCCTTTCCTTCATTTTCTTTAATACGTCTTTCAGATACACACACACACACAAACTCTCACTAGACAATGATAAAAAAGAAATCCAGACAATTTTTTTGAAAAGTGACATTTTGCCCCCCTTGGAGTAAACATCCTGACCAGTTACAAAAATACCAACCAAACAATTTTTTCTTCTTTCCCTCCTTTTTCTTCCTTTCCTTCTTTTTCTTTAACACCTCTTTCAGAAACAAAAGCACACATACACATACACACACACACGCACACACACATGCTCTCTCTTACTTTCTCCCCATTCATCACCCTCTTGTACAATCTCATATCCCTTCCCACCACTACACACTCAATAACACTATAAAAATGGTCAACTTTTACCCAAGAACTTAGTTCAATTTGAAAACTCCACTAGACTGGACGAAAGCGCTAATACATATGATATATGATATATAATATATGATGTATAAAAACATGTGATATACAAATAAATATCTGTAAATATAAAACCATCCGAATCTCTGAGTACCTCATTTCTTCTAATATATATATATATATATATATAGATAGATAGATAGATAGATAGATAGATAGATAGATAGATAGATAGATAGATAGATAGATAGATAGATAGATAGATAGATAGATAGATAGATAGATAGATAGATAGATAGATAGATAGATAGATAAAACTGAGAATGTGTGTCTGTCTGTCTGTGTGTTTCCCTAAAACTTGAGAACTACGCAACCAATTTCATTCAAATTTTACATATGCCTTACTTAAGGTCCGGGGAGTGTCATCGGCAAAGAAATTTTAACTTTTTGCCTAGGACGAGCCCACAGCAATATCATATCTTCTCCACTACGATTCCCTAAAACTTGAGAACTACACAACCAATTTCATTCAAATTTTACACATGCCTTACTTAGGGTCCATGTAGTTTCATGGGCAAAGAAATTTTAACTTTTTGCCTAGGACGAGCCCACAGCAATATCATATCTTCTCCACTACGATTCCCTAAAACTTGAGAACTACACAACCAATTTCATTCAAATTTTACACATGCCTTACTTAGGGTCCATGTAGTTTCATGGGCAAAAACAAATGTTCAACTTCTCGCCTAGAGCGAGCCCATAGCAATATCATATCTTCTCCACTATTTCAGTATTACGTGTTAAAAGTGAAACAAAAATATTTCTCTATTTTATGTCAGATGCCTTCACTTTAACAATAAAAATAATAATAACAATTGAATTATATGTAGTAAGTAATAATTAAAATCAAACTAAAGTATAATAATCGTAACAACAAGCGTAAAAATAGCAATTGGTATAAAATTGCATCAATGATTTGAACTTGAATAAGTGGTTTCACATGAATGGGAATAAATTAAAAATAAAATTAGCGTGCAGAAATGGAATAGTCCAGATGGATAATAAAAAATTAAATTAAAGAAAAGACTATTGTCTATAAAGTATACAATGTAGAGAAAAAAGAAGAGCTAACAATTTCAGTCTGTTATATATTTTGAATATTGTTATCACTAGCGATATCAATATATAACTTTGTATTTTGCATTTTATGTGTAGATGTATATATATAGATGTACACATATATACATGCACTAGCACTATGACCCGGCAACGACGGGTCTTTAATGCTAGTATATATATATGTACGTATGTATGCATGCATCATGTATGTATGTATGTATGGTACATATATATACATATATATAGATACATATATATATATATATATGTATATATATATATATGTGTGTGTGTGTGTGTGTGTGTGTGTGTGTGTGTTTGTGTGTATTTATGCATGTATGCATATACATATGGTAAGCTCTCCTCGTCATATCTGTATATGTGTGTGTCTGTGTGCATTTCTGAATTGAGTGTGTACAGCTGAGCTGATCAATATTTTTTCTTGTTATATTTTTTAAGTGAAGAATCTTCAGTTTCATCTTGAATTCGTACACAACTCTTTTTTTCTTTTCAGTAACTAAAGTAGAATGCCGCTATGAAGGAAAAATATACGTAATTGGGCAAACATTCATAGCCATTGATAAATGTAATCAGTGCACATGCAAGCCCACTGGTGACGTTTTATGCACCGAAAAGATATGTCCTCCCACAAAAATTACAGGTAATAACTAAAACATGTTTTTCAAACAGTTTTTTTTCTCATCACTAGTTAAGTTCTTATGCACAACTTCTTGACCATGGTTATTCAGTATTTTCGCTGTTACGGGCCAGAAAGTGGAACGAACTGAAATGCATTTACAATTATTGTTGTTTATGTAGCAACAACTTGTAGGGTCCTCTTTCCGTTCTGGTTGGGCACTGATTTTGCTATATGTCTGTGTGTATGTGTTGGGCACTGATTTTGCTTGGTTGGGCACTGATTTTGCTATATGTCTGTGTGTATGTGTGTATCTGTATGTGGGGGTGGGGTGGTGTATATATGTGTGTATACATGTGCATGTGTGTTTGTGTGTATGCGTGTCTGTCTCTGTGTGTATGCATGTATGAGTGTGTGTAGATCTTCATCGGTCGACCATGAGGATTCAGTTGTCCGATCAGCTTCTGAAATAACGTTTAAGTGGTTGAGTGTTCCAGAGAAACACGTGCCCTTAATGTAATTCTAAGGCAGAATCAGAATGACACAAATATATGACAAGAACGTATCTTTCGGAATTGCAGATGCAAATCTGCAGACAAGCTTCTATATAGTCTCCTACCTTTGGTCAAATGTTGTGGGTCGATCTGTGTCTAAGGCATTTGGTCAGGACGCCATGTACTGCGATCGAAGCTGGGATCTCGTCTTTACGAAACTAACTTCTTAACCATTTCGTCCATACTGCACCAACTGTGTATGTGTATGTGTGTGTGCGTGTTTGTGCGTGTTTGTGCGTGAGTATGTGTATGTGTGTTTGTCTGTGTCTGTGTCTATAAGAGAAAGAAAGAGGAACAGATTGCGGCACATGTAAGTAAAAGACATGTCAAGGTGACGCCCGTTATCTTTTACACCTGACGATTGACGACAGCGTAAGTAAAAAAATGAGATCGAAATAAGTTTTTTCGATCAGTGACTTGCACGTGCCGCTCGTAAAAATTGCTTGTCCATGTGTATATATTAGATAAAATAATTACAATGTAGGCAATCACTTATTCATTTCCTTTCACGTCGAAGGAAAAAAATATCTTCTTAAACGCATTCTTCAAGCAGCTCCGAAAAGATGATAGCAGAGATGGTGTCCGAAATGTGCTCCCTGTTATTCTTTCTACTATCGCGATTACTATTACATTTCTGTCAGTCTCTTTAGTGTTTGTTTTAAGTTTTAGCAATGTATATCTCAGGATCACGAGAACGGTATGTCTTTTCCGGCTTTAGCCTACTATCTTTAGCATCGAGGCGAGGACAATGTAAAAAGAAATATGTTTTTTGAGGAGTGTTGAAATGATAGCAGACACGAAACACTGGCAAAAATTACTTTCAGCGTGTTTGTATAAGACAAACCTTTTCGATTATAGTCCAATTTGTCGTAACATTCGCCGTGAAGAACGTTGGGCGCCTTCCGCCATCTGTGTAATCGATTACACTGTGCAACAAATTTCAGCTTCAAAAAAAGTACAAGTTAAGTAAGACTTGTTTCTAGGTCAAAAAATTGTCCTGATTCTGATTCTGATCTTTATTTCTCCAGATTAGGCACCGTTTTCCTGTACCATGAACCATATGTTTTATAATACACTGCATAATATTGCGTATTGAACACAACATTGCAAATACTTATAGTTACAAAAAACAAAACAAATATTTAGTTGGTATAACAAAACATATATTGGTTATGAATTAAAAACACACCTGTCAGTTTAAACAAACCCCAGCAGTAGTCTGCCAACATACCAGGGTTCCATTTTCCTTTGAATCGTCACTCCATCACTGAAATATCCTGATGGAATCTTTCGCCATGTTCATCACTCACATCACCAAGATTTTCCGCAAAAAAATCCAAATGGGAGGAGTGAAGCACATGTACTTTTAGAGACATGTTACATCCCATATCATGATAATGACTCAGCAGATCATTCACAATGTGCACAGAGTCTTCTGAACGATGGTTGTTCAGGAAGTTATTGCAAACTTTCTTGAATGACTCAAAGGCAAGCTTCTCTTTTCTCTTGAGATGTGTGATGAAGGTTTCATCAAGTATAATTTTTCGAATTTGGGGACCTAATAAGAAACCTTCTTTAATTTTAGCTTGACTCAGGGAAGGGAACTTTTCTGCAAGATATGCAAATGCGGAGGATTCCTTGTCCAAGGCTTTCACAAATTGCTTAAACAAACCAAGTTTAATATGCAAAGGTGGTAAAAAAATTCTATCACTTTTCACAAGTGGTTTGTGCATGATGTTGTTTTCCTTGCTCAATTTCATCTCGGATCGGCCAATCCTTGTGTACTTAATGTTCAGCTCTTGCTCTGAAATTACATAAGCACAGGAAGAAGCAACATTTAGTATAGCCAAGCTGAAGGCCAGTAAGCATGACCACAACCATAAAATCTGCATAAATATTCCAAGTATAGTCATCATATTGTATCCTTGTTAGAATTGCTTTCAGATTTTCATAAGATTCTTTCAGGGTTGTGCTATAACCTATGGGAACAGAATGCAGAGTGTTACCATTGTGTACGCTTTCTGTACAGTGTTATCTTCACTCCTTTCTCAAGAAGATTACGTTATTGAAGCCTTGATGCCAGAAACTCACTTTTCTCTTTGGTTAAATAGAGATTCCTGCACAAGTCATTTAGAGCCTCTTGAGAAAATGGTATTGGTTTCTCACTTTCTGGATCATTGAGCTCTACACATTCACCACTGGAGTGTTCATCAGCACTGCTGGAACTCTTCATTTCTTTATCTGGAGGATTGGGCACAAGTAAATTTTCTGATTGCTCTATTGGGCGTATTGCTGATTGCAAATTTGGGCAAACAATGTGTTTCTTTTTCTTTGCAGTAGTACAGCCTGTAAAGTCATGGTGATAGAAATAGCAATCTCTAGAGTGATTTTTCTGCTCACGCCAAATCATCAGCACACCAAACTTCATGTGAACATTTTTTCCTGCATACCAAGCACTCAATGTCATCACACATGTAAGGCAACACACATGAGGAGTCCATGACTTATCTTGGTTTCCTAAGTAAAAATCGAAGTACACCCTGTATATTTTCTTGATATGGCCTGTAATACTGCGTTTTCTTTAGCATAAGTCAATTCCTCACAGATATAACAGAATCTCTTTGGATCATTTTTTAACTGTCTTGCACTCATTCTTGAAAACAAATAAGATCTGAACGATAAAAAATAATATTAAACATAAGCTTTGAATTACATTGTAGGTGTTACTAAGATTGGTCTCTAGCCCTGGATTGAAACCCATTATACAATGCGGTAGAGAATTTTGTTTAATAATAATGAAAAATAGGGTATACAGTGACAATTCTATAGAAACCACGCCTAATTCAACAAAAAGACGGCCAGAAATGGATTTCCAATGTCATTTTGCATATAAAAATGGCCACAGATCTCCTGTACTTTTTTGAGTGTTGCACAGTGTTATTATTGTTTATCATTGAAAACAATATAGTCTCGATAAAGGGGTATCTGCAACAGACAGACTACCTAATCAAAACTAGTCAAAGCATCGATGGTATGTCCGGACACTTACAGCTTCATATCTAATGCAGGTAGAAAACAATTGACCACTGTGCCGCATAGTGGGACTCAACCAGAAACTCTATGGTTGCGAAGGACATTCCTTGACAACAAAATAATGCCTCGTCGGTAAAATCTTGTACTTTTCTTAGTAAACGCGCTCTCTGGATGTCACACTATATATATATATATATATATATATATATATATATATATATATATATATATATATATATATATATATACAATATGTTACATTACTCGGTAGTCAAGATAACTCTGAGTTTCAGATGCCGAAGTGGAAATCCACAACACCATCTCTTCGGTTATCTGGCTATTTGAAAACGTTATGAAAAAATACCGTTAAATAAAGGGAAATTACTCTGTTATAACTCTGCTTGCCTGCGTACTTATACATCGCTCGCATTTTTCGTCATAAAAATTATATAAAAATACATAAAAAATATATTAAAAATATATAAAAATATATAAAAATATATAAAAATATATAAATTCTTCTTGGGACATAACATAGAAAGCATGTTCTATCTGTTTTCTTTAGGGGACCAAAAACGTAACAGAAATTTAGTCACATGTGGGCATGATCCGAAAAGCTCTGTCCTTGTATTTAGACATGTAGTAGGGTCTAAGCTGCTTTTCCAGATAAGCCATCTCTCCATTATCTTGACTACCGAGTAATGTAACATATTGTATAGATAAATTTCCTCTATTTACATAATATTGAGGTCTCTTTCTTTCTTTTGTTATCTTACCGTTTTATCAATATATATATATATATAAATTTACATCTGATATAGGATAAAATTTTTCGAAAAAATTCTATCAATGGCCAGCGTATTAAAAAATACCTTTAAAGGTTAAATTTATAAACAACTTGTAAACAAGGGCAAAAGAAAAAATTCTAATGCCAAATATGCCGAAAATCGACTTAAATCGTCAATAACCATATAATTCATCACTATAAGCACGCGTCTCGAAGTAAGCCGACAGAAATTTCAAAAAATTCCGTTATTGTCGTATCGGTTCCGATACGATAATAACGGGACCGATACGTTAATAACGGAATAGATACGTTAATAACGGAATTTTTTGAAATTTCTGTCGGCTTCGAGACGCGTGCTTATAGTGATGAATTATATGGTTATTGACGATTTAAGTCGATTTTCGGCATATTTGGCATTAGAATTTTTTCTTTTGCCCTTGTTTATAAGTTGGCTGGATGCTCGTAGGCACGCCTAATTAAGGCAACAGTATGTTCCGTTGCCATTTATATCTCGATCGCAGTTACACGTTTATATTTAAATGCGATCGAGAACGGATGACCTAGTGATGTGGTCGTTGCGGGACCATGGTTTCATTTTCTAGACCGAGTGGTGCGTTGTGTACTTCACCACATCACTTAGTCTGACATTACTCAGCAATCAATTCAACACCTGACGCGTGGTACACCGTTCACATATACAGACAGCGTCGATTTGATGGAGGGAGTGAGCTAATGTACAGCACATAAACTTGATCACTATAAACAAATTGGTTGTACACGACGTTCGGATAAAGCTAGACACTCATACGTCGTCTTCGACATGGGAGTCCATCGTATATAGATATACATATGATAGGCTCACGTCGCAATATCTTTATAAGTATATCTCTATGTATATTTGTGTATGTGTAAGGCTGAGCTGATCAATATTTTTGTTGTTATATTCTATGACTGAGAAAACTTAAGTTTTCATCTTGAATTTCTACACATTTTCCCTTTTCAGTCACTAAAATAGAATGCAGCTACAACGGAAAAATATACGTAATTGGGCAAACGTTCGAATCCGCAGATGAATGCAATCAGTGCATTTGCAAGTACACTGGAGCTGTTATATGCACCGAAAAGAAATGCCCTTTCTCAAAAACTAAAGGTAATAACTAAAAGATTCTTTCCAAACAGATTTTATTGATCACTAGTTAAGTTCTAACGCGCAACATCTCCAACTTCTTTACTAGAGTTTAATGTCAATTTTTCAATCACATTCTGTGTTTTATTCAGTGTGTTCGCTGGTAAAGATCGAAACGTAGAAGGGACGAATATAAAAATGGAAACAACACTTGTTCGTGTGAACTGAAAGGCAGTCACAGTTATTAATGTTTATGTGGCAACAACTTGTATGATCCATTCCTTACTGGTTGACCTTTGATTTTGCTATTATGCAGTGGGTCACATGTCTGTGTGTGCGTAGATGGCGGTATTTAGATGGTATGTATGGACATTTGTGAATGTGTGTACGATGTGTGTGTGTGTGTGTGTGTGTGTGTGTGTGTGTGCATGTGTGAGTCTATGTGTGTGCGTGTGTGCTTGCGTGTGCATGCGAGCGTATGTGTGGTGGATCTTCATCGTTCGATAATGAGGATTCCATTGTCCAATCAGGTAAATAACCTGCTTCTGAAATAAAGTTTAAATGCTTAGGTATTCAGGAGAAACATGTCCCCTTAATGTAATTCTTAGGTAGAATAAGTGTGACACGAGCAGATGACAAGAATGTAGCTTTTGGAATTGCAGATGCAATCCTCAAGACCAGCTTCTATATAGTTTCCCAATTTAATTCACAAGACAAGGGAAAACCTGATTGTGGCAGGAAACATTTGTCCAAGACTTCATGCAGTGGAATCGAAACCGGTATTTCGTCTTTAAGACGCTAACTTCTAAACCATTTTGGCCATGCTGCACCAACTTTGTATGTGTTGCGCGCATGTATTTGAACCTGTGTCTGTGTGAGTATGTCAGACGGAGAGAGAGAGCAGGAGAGGTAGAGAGGGAGCGGGAGAGAGAGAGTAGGAGAGACAGAGCGGGGGAGAGAAAGAGAGAGAAAGAAATAGATCTTGGCATATGAAAGTCAATGCAAAATCGGTTGTTGAAAAGTTTATGAAATGATGGCAAACACGAATCACTGGCAAAAATGGGTTTCGGCGTGCTCATATCAAACAAACGTTTTCGATCAGACTGTAACCTGTGGTAGCACGCGCCGACAACGACGCTAGCCATCTACACTCGTCTGTCCCAATCAATTATTTTTGTTGATCACTGATTATACAACAGGAAAATTTGCTGATCAAAGCTCGCTGAAACATTACCCCTTCATTTCCGTAGACAGAACAAATATTTTCTTAAAGGTATTGAGTTCCTCGGGTTTCTAGTAGAAGACACTTGCACCACAGTGCTGCGCAGCTGGACTGAACCATGAACTGCGTGGGTCCATAAGAAACTTCTTAACCACGGAACCATGCCTAATGTAGAAAATATTGTAGTCTGTTCCTTTCCTTAGTAAACGTGCTCTCTGGATAACACGCCATATTAACAATATATACATAGATACATGCATACGTATATACACACACACACACGCACATATATATATATATATATATATATATATATATATATATATATATATATATATATATATATATATATATATATACTTTGATACTTTGATACTTTGATAGGTTTCGGCCATTATTGGCCCAGGCCATGTCTAACTTAATAGCACCACCTGGTGAAGTCTTTCAAGTCAGAATATATATATATATATATATATATATATATATATATATATATATATATATATATATATATATATATATACCAGAGTAAGCACATAAATGCAAAACAAGGTGGCAAATATAGTACTCGAATACAAGAGGTAGAGTAATGTTCGTCATTAAAAATTTAAAAAAAAATTTTTAAGCGGCAAAAATATCACAAAAACTGTTACTCGGTTTCACGTTCCCGTTCGTCGGACAGTTTTGTTTAGAACTCTAAACAAAACTGTCCGACAAACGGGTACGTAAAACTGTGAGTAACAGTTTTTGTGATATATTTACCGCTTTTTAATAAAGCGTATATATATATATATATATATATATATATATATATATGCATACATGTGTGTTTACATGTGCGTGTATCGCGTGCGTGTGTATGTTTGCCTGTGTGTGTGCGTGTCTTCTGTTAGATGCTCGTCGCGACATCGAACTAAGATAAAAATATGTTTAGTTTCCATCTAAATGTCGATCACCGCTTATATAGGTTACGTACGCATACATTTATATATATACTAGCAGTATCGCCCGGCGTTGCTCGGGTTTGTAAGGGAAATAATTATATAAGCATTTTTAGAGATGTAAAGTATAATAGCCATCTCAATATGGCTAACCACAAAGGGGGAGGGGTGTTACTGTAGCTTTTTACGTTCTGAGATTTAATAATAAATTTTAGAGAGTTACTTCCCTCTATATGTCAAAAATGGATTAAAAATGGGAAAAATTGATGGTAAATTTTTTTTTAAATCGTAGACTCATCGTAGACGCGCGCTAATACCCAGACGGTCTCGATATGAATCACGACTATAAGATACCCGGTTTTGGTTAAACTGCACCGCAAAATGTGGGAGTAGTTAGGAATCTAAATCGTAGGAGACAGACACAACCTCACTTTTATATATAAAGATTTCCTCTATTTACATAATATTGAGGTCTCTTTCTTTCTTTTGTTATCTTACTGTTTTTACCAATATACATATATATATAATATATATATATATATATATAGTTACAGAGATTTACTTGCATAGCAAGTGACTTGATCTGAGATCGTGTGCTGGAACGAAAACAGGTGCAGCGTTGAAGGTGTTTATAAGCCATTTAAGAAACACACAAAAACCGTTAGATTCACTTCAACATTTAAATTTAATTTGTCAAAATATTTTCATCGCTTTGAGACCGCGATCTGTTAGCACGATATTTTTGTCAGTGAACACGTCGCGGTCTCAAAGCGACGAAAATATTTTGGCAAATTAAATTTAAATGTTGAAGTGAATGTAACGGTTTTTGTGTGTTTCTTAAATGGCTTACAAACACCTTCCACGCTGCAATATATATATACACACATATATATATATGTATGTATGTATGTATGTGTGTATATGTGTATGCATGTATGTGTGTGTGTGCGTGTCTGTGCTTGTGATTGTCCTCCACCACTGCTTGACAACGAATGTTGGTGTGTTTACATCCCTGTCACCTAGTGGTTTGACAAAGGAAACAGATAGAATAAGTACAATGCTTACAAAAATAAAACGAGTTGATTCATTAAACTACAATTCTTCAAGGCATTGCCCCAGCATGGCCACAGACCAATGGCTGGAAAAAGCAGAAGAATAAAAGAATACATTCTCTGCTTTGGTCTTATGTTCAAGGCATGAGAAAGCTTGAGTTTACATGAGAAGGCCTAACAGACCTGGTAGAAACAGCAGCCAAATCTCCCTCAAATCACACCTTACTGTCTTATGTATGTATATATATATGAGCCAATGAGGGGGACCTCTACATGGTAGCTAGACCTGGTAGAAATAGCAGCCAAATTTCCCCCAAATCACACCTTACTGTCTTATCTATGTATATATGTATGTATGAGCCTATGAGGGAGACCCCTACATGGCAGCTAGAGCTGGTAGAAATAGCAGCCAAATTTCCCCCAAATCACACCTTACTGTCTTATCTATGTATATATGTATGTATGAGCCTATGAGGGAGACCCCTACATGGCAGCTAGACCTGGTAGAAATAGCAGCCAAATTTCCCCCAAATCACACCTTACTGTCTTATCTATGTATATATGTATGTATGAGCCTATGAGGGAGACCCCTACATGGCAGCTAGACATGGTAGAAATAGCAGCCAAATCTCCCTCAAATCACACCTTACTGCCTTATCTTTCTGCTACTTGGATATAGGTGTTATATTGGTCGTAAAAAAACTTTCCTGTCACACACTCACGCACACGCACACACACACACACACACGCACCCTCACACACACACACGCGCGCACACCCAAACACACCCACTCACACACACGCACGTTAGCTTACAATTTTATTTATATATTTGCGTGTCTGTGTGGAAAGAGGAAGTGGGAGGCAGAGTGAAAGAATCACTCACTACAGTAAGTCAATTACTTTCATTTTATTCGTTGCCCACTGTGTGTGTGCGTTTGCGTGTGCTGTAAACCAGACTAAGAAAAGCATTTGACACACACACCAGAATGTGAGTTTTCTGTAAATTTTGCTTAACTGGAGTTTAAATTTTAAAACTGGACCTGGCATGACGCGATGCATTGTACTCTTAAAAATGCAAGGTAAATTGTAATTGAAGAAATCCTATATGTAGATTTGTATAACTCCCAAAGGGAGGCAGATCAATCTGCCTTTTATAATAAGATATATATATATAATATATATATATATATATATATATATATATATATATATATATATATATATAGATATATATATATAATATATTATATATATATATATAATATATATATAATATATATATATATATATATATATATATATATATATATATATATATATATATATATATATATATATATAATATATATATAGTATAATATAATATAATATAATAAATGCGAAACTAATTTCTGTGTGTCAGTGTGTCACACTATATTGCCCTATCTCACTATTCATTGACACTCCTACTATTGCTCATGTTTAGGTGAGATAACAGTAGGCATAGAGACGTTGACGGCCGTGGCAAAGATAGACACAGAGGGAGAGAGAGAGAGAGAAAGAGAGAGAGAGAGAGAGAGAAAGAGTACGTGTGTAAAAGGAAGAGGGACTGACCACTAACCACTAACACGCTGAAGTAACATACACCTTTTGCCTTTTTGTGATGGTAATGGGATGATAGTAATATTATGAGCTGTAGTTGTGATAGAGGCGGAGGTGGCGGTGATGGTGGTAGTGTTGGTGGTGATAATAGCCGAGGCGATGAGGGATAAAGTGAGAGTAAGCGATGTGAAAGACAGTGGTGATCGTGATGGAGGGGAAGGCGGCGAAGTCAAAGGTATTGATGGTGGTAGCGCCAGAAGTCTGAATGGTGTGTGTATGGCAGATGGTGGTGGTACTGTTATTCATCATGCAGCATTGCAATAAGTTCCAAGTTGACATATTCTATCATTGTTTTGATGAAAATTGTTCATTACTTGAAAAATATTGCTAAAGTTTAATAAAATTTAGTATGTACTCAATGCATGAAGTGTCATTGTTGGGCCAAGGCCTAATGAAGAGCCCTCCACAGGAGCTAGCTTAAAAGCCGCCCTATATATATATGAGAAAGAGAGAGAGATGGCAATGAAATAAATGATTATCTTATAAACTTCATTAGCTTACAGCTGTTTACACTATGAGATGCAATCGGAGCCTCGAATATGAAGTGAAGTTTATTTGGGAAAGAATTGCATTTGTGATTATATAGGGAAAGCTCGTTAACGTATCATTCTACAAAACATATAGAATATAAAGTAAGGCACAAGAGAAAACCATTAAGTTATAAATAATGAGAGAAATATAGTATGATAAAATTTATTTAACCATTGGAAATTCTTATTTAAGGTCAATTGTTTCACAACATAATAAAACATGTATGCTTAAGGCTAAGCTGATGAAAATTCTTGTTATATTCTGTGAGTGAGGAAGCTTAAGTTTCATCTTGAATTCGTACACTCATTTTTTAAAACTTTTTTTTCTTTCAGTAACTAAAATAGAATGCCGCTACTACGGAAAAGCATACATCATTGGACAAACGTTCGAAGCCGTAGATAAATGTAACCAGTGCATTTGCAAGTACACTGGAGCTGTTGTATGCACCGAAAAGATATGCCCTTACTCAAAAATTACAGGTAATAACTAAAAGATTCTTTCCAAACAGATTTTACTGATCACTAGTTAAGTTCTGACGCACAACATCTCCAACTTCTTTACTAGAGTTAAATTTCAATTTTTCAGTCACTTTCTGTGTTATATTCAGTATACTCGGTGTTACAGACCGAAACGTAGACAGAACGAGTTTAAAAATGGAAAAACACTTATTCGTGTAAAATGAAAGGCAGTCACGATAATTGTTGTTTATGTGACAACTTGCATGGTCCATTTCTTACAGGCTGGTCTTTGATTTTGCTATACACTGAACTGCGAAAGAAACGTGAGACGTGTGTGACTGTGACATATGTTTTAATTTCATTATGTCAGAGATAAATTTTGATAAACCTGATCAAGTCAATTTCTTGGATGCACTTTGACCACAGTCTGTGGGTTGTTGTCATGTGTTCTGGTAGTGGGCGGATCCAGCACATCGAGATTGTAGGGCGTGACATGTTCCATACCGCGTATGCCCTTCCTTGGTGTTCAAAACGGCCACACACCGTCGGTACAGGGAATACGTGAGGCAGTTCACAAAAACCATTGGCACCTGAGCCTACACACTGAGGAAAGCTGCATTCAGTTTCACACTAGTTGTCGGCCTTGGGACCACCCGGTTCAGCCGTCTCAGGATTTCATCTCACAGGTGTTCAATTGAGTTCAAATCCGGGCTGAGAGCCGGTCACGGCCTGGTTCTAATGTTGTGCTGATGCAAGAAGTCCATGGTGACCCTCGCCGTGTGGGAGGGAGTACTAGTCTGCTGGAACACATGGCTATGGTGACGCGCGAAAAAGGGCACGATGAAAGGTCTTAGGCTGTGGTCTACGAAGCGTTGCGCTGTGATGCCATTCCCTCTGCCTGCACTAACATTTTGGAATACATGGGGCTCAATTTTCTGATTCGAGCCTGTATCACCCCAAACCATGATTCTTTGGCCACCCCACGCGTCTCTCTTCCTGTCATATGCGTCTCTGTATCGTTCACTCCCTCCTACATCATATCTTCACTCTGCCATCCGAGGTGGAAACGCAGTACCGGCTCTCGTCAGAGAAAACTATTGACCTCGATTGTTGATGCCGCCAGTGTCGGTGCTGTGTATTCCACTGTAGTCGTGCCTGACCGTGGCGGGTGGTGAGGACAGACCCTCGAGCAGGACGACGGCAACGAAAGTTGTTGGCGACCAGTCGACGTCGTACTGTGTCGTCGCTGAAGGGTCGTTGTCCTATGCCAATAGTCTCTCGTGCTATCACGCTGGCGGTCTGAAGCGATCACGGATGTGTTGCAGGTAGATGATGTAGTCCTGCCTGGCCGTGGTCACCTGGAGGCGCCCTCTGCAGGCTGTTAGTGTTGTATCACTGTTGCAGGTGATAGATAGTGCTGACATGGACATTTTAAGCTTTCACAACAACCAGGGCACGCTACTTTGCTTGTAATCGGCCAGTAGCTTGTTCTCTCTGCGCTGCTAACAATCGGGGAATACATGATGCGTCCAAATTACGAATTTATTTAAAATCAACTATAAAGAGTTAAAAATAAACGGGACCGCACAAGGACAGACAAAAACACATAAGTGGGGGGAAAATGAATGAAAAATAGATGAAATAAAATTAATGAAGGGGTAGAATGACGGCCACTCGAACCCCACACTCCGAGTGACCACATTGAACTCTTTTACAACCAATTACACTATTAAAGATTTTCCATCATTTTCAAAAATATCTAGAAGACTCACCGTAGATGGCAATGTTTCGATATCGGCTTCAAGGTTCGTAAGGTACACACTTCTCCCGAACTCCTCCTTCAGTCTGCGAAATTTCCTTCTGCTAACAATAACACATCTCATATTTAAGGGATACTTCGTACAAGCAGGAATATCAATTTTCAGTGTCCGTTAAGCTGTCAATTTCTTTCGTGAGCACATTATTCAGTTCATTGAAAGCTATAACACAACTCTTTTCACAAGGTGGGGGCTGGGGGATTTGGGGCTCTTGTATGTCTGCTTGTGTGTCCGTAGGGTCAGGCTCAGGGTCAATGTTTTGTGGGGCAAGACGAGGACTGGTGTCCGTGGGGGTAGGGAGAGGTAGAGTGGAGCAGGGAAGGGTGGGTGTAGGGTGGGGTCATCATCACTGGTGCGATTTCGCTTCCTTTTCTCTATTTCTTTTGGTGACTTTATTCCATCCATTTGCTATCTATTCCTCCCTTCTTTCTTTTCTGTCGCTCATGGCTCCTCTTCGCATACTCCCTCATTTGACGCCTCAATAGTTGGAAGTGCGGTTTCCCTCATTACCGGTGGGAACACAAATGCCTTTGCGAGAGGTGGAGGGCATTCCGCTCTTATGTAGCTCTTCTGGCCACACTTGTAGCAACGCGGCTTTCTGCCCTCCCTTACAACTTTCAGTCTCTTATCACCCACCGCAATGGTGTCGATGATATTTTCTAAATCTCCCGGATGATCATTTCCAGTCCCTTCCCCAGTTAGTTCTGCGTTAGTGTTCTCGTGGCTTGGAGGATCGATATTTTCTCTTCCAAGCCCACCGTTATTGCTGCGACCAACTAGGCAACATCCACCTCCGGTGGTATCTCCTCTACCCTTACTTTGCCTTTCATCCTTTCGGAGTCGATAAATTAAGTACCAGTTACGCACTGGGGTCGATGTAATCGACTTAATACCTATGTCTGTCCTTGTTTGACCCCTCTATGTTTAGCCCCTTGTGGGTAATAAAGAAATAGGTAATAATATAATTTCCTGTTTTCAGAGAGGCCACGGAGTGTTGCCTGGTCTTTTCTTCTGTTGGGAACCGCACTTCCACTGTAGCGTATTTGGCGCCCCTGGCCAGGTACGAGATTTCCGGTTAGACGGATGCCAAGCACTTTTCAATTTGTACCTTGGTTGCCATTTCAATTTTCTTCTCCTTTATCACAAATGTCTTAAATATCACTGTATTCTTGCAAATGTCCCTCGTAATTTCTTTAGGAGGGGTCAGTTCTACCTCGAACCTTTTCAAACACTGTCTATCCAGAGCTTAACAGTTATTTCCAGGACCTCAATGTATGCGGCAGAGTTAACTCTAAGGCCTTGTGGAAAGAAGCAAGGAGGCATCACATGTCCTTCATTGCTGACAACCCCTGAAACCATGACAATTGCAGGAAATTTTATATGCATAACACTTGGAATTTCAGAAGAATCAGCACATGACCATCTGTCATTTTTTATCTTGGCCGAAGTTTTTCTCGTTTAAAAAACCCAAATCTGCTGGATTTTTCAGTTTGTTTAAGATCATTTTAGATTTGATGTAGTGATTTTCTTTTGCTCTTTCTGACAAATTGAACTTTCTTCGTCATATAAGACTTATAATGGATGTCTTCATGGACAACATTTCTGATTGTTCATTCTGATACATGGAGATCTTTTGCAATTGACCTCATGGAGTTTATGGGATTGTAACCAATGGTCTGTTGAACTTGTTGGATTAATTCAAGTGTTCTGATAATTTCAGAGCGTTTAGAATGCTTTTTATGCTTTGATAATGGTGATACGTTTCCATCTTCAGTCTCTAGCTCCTTACAACCTTTACAAACGAAAGATCTGGCAATTTTAAAAATCGGGATATTTATCACCAAAATAACATGTCCCTTCATTTCTTGAGTAAGCTGAGGGTCTGCCATTATTATTTTCTGAAACAAAGATTACACAGAGTTAGCAAAAATGCAGCAATGGCCAAAATAAAGCATATCCTCAAATACCTTACGCACCCTCTGTGTGTGTGTGTGTGTGTGTGTGTGTGTGTGTGTGTGTGTGTGTGTGTGTGTGTGTGTATTTCTCTATTCTTTTATTCTTTAATTTTTTTCAGTGATTTGACTGCGGTCATGCTGGACCACCGCCTTGAGTCGAGTAAATCGAAGCCAGGACTTATTGTTTGTAAGCCTAGTACTTATTCTATCGGTCTCTTTTGCCGAACCAATAAGTTACGGGGACATAAACACAGCAACATCATTTGTCAAGCGATTGTAGTGGGGGGACAAACACAGACACACAAACCTATATACAGACTTAGATATATATATATTTGTGTGTGTGTGTGTGTGTGTGTGTGTGTGTGACGGGCTTCTTTCTGTTTCCGTCTACCAAATCCATTCACAAGGCTTAGATAGGCCTGAGGTTATAGCAGAAGATACTCGTCGAAGGTGCCACGCAGTGAGACTGAACACTACACCAATACGGTTGGGAAGCAAGCTTCTTACCACATAGTCACGCCTGCGCCTATATATATATATATTATATCATATTATATTATATTGTATTATATTATATTACATTAGAAACAAAGACCTAGCCCATTTCAAGATGGGTAAGAAGCGAATGCGTTTTTGGTCAAAATTATTATTCTTAACCACGATAATATTTCTCCGCAAAATTGAAAACATAATCCAATATGTTTGGCTAATTGGCAAGCTATCGATCATTAAATTCTTCGGGTTTCGAAGCAAGGAGACACTGAATGTCATGTTTAACCTCTTCTTCATGAATAAACTGTTTTCTTTCTAAATAATGTGAAAATTATGTGAAAAGATGACATTAAATTTGGCAAGATGAGGAGAGTAAGGATGAAGAAGCAACACTTCTAATTTTAGGTCCTTATTGTTTTCCTGGGTAACTTGGTCAATATCAGTATATGATATTCCTTATTTTGTAAGAGCAACAATCCTTTATCATTGAGAAATGATAAATGCTTTCTATGCAGATGTTTGTATAACGCCTACAGCTGACAATACTTTTTTGAATTAATTGTTTTGAAGAATGTGGTAAAGGACGTCAGCAATAGAATCTCTAACTTGTCTTCAAACAAAGAGACCTTTTTTATGTTACACGCCAGTACTATAGTGAGGCTTTGGCCGCCAGCGGTTTCAGGGATAGAATTAGTTACATGCCAGACCTTAGTCCTTCCAAAAGAAAGCGTCGCCGGAAAGTGTTGTGGTTCACACCACCCTTCCATTCAAATGTTAAAACTCGAGTAGGTAAGATTTTCCTTAGCTTAGTAGACAAGCACTTACCCCGTGCAAATAAGTTAACCAAAATATTTAATAGGCACACCCTGAGAATTTCCTTTACCTGTGCACCCAATGTAAGAAGCATTTTAGTAGGTATGCCCACACCTGAGACAGGATGCTCATGTAGGGGTAAAACAACATGTCCACTGAACGACAACTGTAATACAAAGATCGTCGTATACGAGGCAGAGGTAACTGCGATGGGACCAAATGGGCAACCAAATGTGCGAAAGTATGTGGGAGCTCCTGAAGGCCCCTTCGAAAACGCTACAACAACCACAAGTCCTCCTTTAACATCCCGGAGGTACGTAATGCCACAACCCTTGCCAACACGTACTGTCATTGAAAGAAAACACCACCGAGTACAGCATAAAGTAGAAGATTCTAGAGAAATGTAAAGCGTGTTTCAATAGCAGGAGGAAGTGCAGATTACGCCTGGCTGCGAAAAGGGCGATTTCAAAGAGCTCCCAGCACCCAGGCATTTACCTGAATAGCAGAAGTGATATATTTAATCCTTGCCTACATGAAAGGAAGTACAGCCTGTCATACATGCGTGCCCCATCATTACTATAACCACCAGTCTCCGAACTTCAGCCTTCCACCAATACCTGGGAGTCGGGAAAGAGTTTGACCAGAACATACACTAACACACCCACAAACAAACACATGCCCCAGCACGGCAGACACCCACCCAATAGACGTTTTTCACCATACCCCCAATATAAGCTCCCAGACATATTGTACACCTACACATACCGCATGTATACATAAATGCTCCAAGAATTTAACCAAAATATAGAAGAGAGAAAACACAGTAACGAACACAGACGTGCATGCACCCGCACCACCACCCGAAGCGGCTATATATATATATAGTAGTACTACACACATTCCATTTCCACAAGAATACCAACCTTAATGGGATACACATTTACCATAAACTCTTTTCCAAAAATATCTTGCCGGCTTGCAACCCCCCCCCCCCCACAAAAAAACGATATCCGTGCTATCAAGGGACATACCTCTTAACTCAATCACCTGCTCAATTAGTTTCTTCATTGTTTTCATAGCAACCAGAAACTGGATGTCTATATTCACCTCGAACAACAGAGAACTGTTGCGATAGTTCTAAAGAGCGCAGGGTTACATAATCGGACGGTTATCTGTGCGAAATCGATTACTAAGATCGGCCGTAATGGATATATTGTACTACACCCTTCAACATAACTACACTACTGACAGGTCTACGAGTGCATTTTCCCTGATTAGGGACTCGTAAACGGTATATATATATATATATATATATATATATATATTATGTATTTGTATACGTTTAAGGCCATGGTGGTAAAAACATTTTGTCATTATATTCTTTGAGTGAGGAAGCTTCATTTGAATCGGTGCACACTTTTTTGTCTCTTTCAGTAACTAAAGTAGAATGCCACTATGACGGAAAAGTATACGTAATTGGGCAAATGTTCATAGCCATTGACAAATGCAATCAGTGCACATGCAAGCCCAGCGGAGATGTTTTATGTTCCGAAAAGATATGTTCTCACTCAAAAACCACAGGTAATGCTAATATGTACATACATACTTACATACAC
>NC_043007.1:61459554-61462054 GCF_006345805.1 Octopus sinensis | reverse complement strand
GCTTCATTTTCATCTTGAATTCGTACACACCTTTTTTCGGTAACTAAAATAGAACGTCTCGTTTTCCACTGTTGGAAACAGTCCTGAAACTCTCGCAAAGTGACGCCTCTTAAAGCTTCCGTACATTTTTTTCTTCACCTCTTCCACTTCTGCAAATTCCGTAGCACCAGCCTTCGTCACCGGTGATAACCTTCGAAAAAGTTCCGGATCAATTTTTAACTGTTCTTTCAGTTCACGACACGCATTCAGTCGTTATTGCTTTTGATCTTCCGTGAGCAAGTGAGACACAAATTTTGCTGCAGCTCTTCTCATTCGCAATAATTTGCTCAAAATTCGTTAACAGAAACTCCATGACACACCAGTCACATCAACAAGTTCGTCAACTATTCGTCGACAGTCCTCCAAGATCAGTTCATGAATTTTCATGATATTTTCTTTCGTTTGGGAGGTCGGCGGTCTCCCTGAACGGGTTGGTCTTCAAGCGACAAGTGACCATTCCTGAAGCGTGAAAGCTACTCATAAACTTATTTTTTGCTCATGACAGTGTCCTTATGTCTGAAACGTGACAACTGTTTCGGCTGCCGTTTTCCCCAGCAGTAAACAGAATTTCACGGAAGGACGCTGTTTCTTCATTTCAGTCATCGCAAAAATCGACGAACAGGGGACAAACACTTCAAATCAAAGATGCACCATGTATGACCACAGCAGAGAACGTTGGTCGGTCGGCATATGCCTGAGGGTCGCATCAAGTGACTTATCACTGTGGAAGCCTGAACTACAACGTTTGTCCCACAGATAAAGTTTCCGGTTACTTTTGGGTACCTCCTCATATATGTGTGTGTGTGTGTGTGTGTGTGTGTGTGTGTGTGTGTGGTGTGTGTGTGTGTGTGTGCGTATGTGTGTATGAGAGAGATCATCATCATTCAACATCGAACCCATGCTGGCATGAGTTGGACGGTTTGACAGGAGCTGGCCAGCTAGACGACTACACAGGGCTGCTGCGTCTGTTTGGCATGGTTTTTACGGCTGGATGCCCTTCCTAATACCAACCACCCCACAGAGTGGACTAAGTGTTTTTTACATGGCACCAGCACAGGCGAGGTTAGTTTTGGCATCGTTTTTATAGCTGGATGCCCTTCCAAATGCCAATCACTTCACAATGTGGACTGAATGCTTTTTACGTGGCGCCAGTGCCTGCCGGATCAGCAAGTAACTTACAAGACAAGGAACTTTGAAAGGGTGGGGGCATTAGAGGAGGTGATTTTGTATTAGATGATGAAAGATTAGAGTGTAACAGAGGAACAGAGAGGGAGAAGCAGATGTCTTGCTATTGGGGAGGTATATGGTTACCCGCCAAGAGAGAGACAGTTTCCGGTTAGTTTGGGGTACCTTGTGTATATAAATCTATATCTGTATATATATATATATATATAGTGTGTCTCTTCTTTTGGATGCTCGTAGGCACGCCGGACTGAGTTAAGAATATTTTTAACTTACATCTAAATCTCGATCATGGGTGTGTGTGTGTACATATAATATATATATATATATATATATATATATATATATATATATATAACTCAACTTGTGTGTCTGTGTGTGTATCTGTGTGTGTGTCTGTGTGTTTAACTTCCCGGCACATCTCCTCCTAGCCAACAAATCGTAGAACCATCAAAAATGGGTCACTTAAAGTTTAGGCGAATGAAAATTGAACTGCGCTATTTCTGTTCCGAAATTCATCTTGCAAGTGCAAAAATCGATAATGTGTTTGTTTAGGCCTTATCCCAAGCATTGAATAGTGAACTTTACTCAGTCAGCTGTTTGACTTGAACTGTGTTCACTACGCGTGCAAGCATGCGTAAATTGCATGAAAAATAAAAAATCAATATATAAAAAGAATCACCGTAAACATTGTAGAAATTCGCCAAAGAAATGAATTTTCGGGATGTAGCCTGGAGAGTTTTTTTTTTCGATTAATATATATATATAATATATATATATATATATATATATATATAATATATATATATATATATATATATATTATATATATGTATATATATATATCATATATATATATATGTGTATATAATATATAATATATATATATATAATATACATATATGCATATATATATATATATATATATATATATCTATATATATATATATATAGATATATGATAGTATAAAGAAGAAGGCTAACTCTTCCTTCCGTAGAAAGAAAAATTCAAATTGGACCATATTAACACCAAAAATTATTTACATCAAAAAGGTGCCTTTTTTCTATGAAAATCCCTATTTTTACGATGTTTTGACTGCTGTGTCGCCATTTTCTGTGTATTTCACTACATACTGCCAAATTTTTACTTTTCAAAAATTCCAATTCTAAAAGGTTTAAACAAACCGCAACGCCGGGCGATACTGCTAGTATATATATATATATATAAAGGCGGCGAGATGGCAGAAACGTTAGCGCGCCGGGAAAAATGCTTAGCGGT
>NC_043007.1:61392054-61454554 GCF_006345805.1 Octopus sinensis | reverse complement strand
TCACGACTATAAGATACCCGCTTTTGGTTAAACTGCACCGCAAAATGTGGGAGTAGTTAGGAATCTAAATCGTAGGAGACAGACACACAACTTCACTCTTATATAAAGATGCTTTTTTTTTCAGTCATAGAGTTAGATTTATGAAGGTCTTCAGTAGAAAATCCTTCGAATTCTGACTCGCTGCTTGATATAATGAAATTCGTATCCATTTTTTGTCAGAATTACAAATTTTGAAAACACAATAGGAACAAATTTCGGAAAAAAATCTCCCATAATTCACGGAATTAAAATTACACTTCGATTTTTGTACAAAACTGTAGTTGAAGTGTTTACGAAGTATAATACGTGTTTTCACGAATGTACTAAAGAGATTTGCTCTGATATTCTCATTTAAATATGAATAGGTAAATTCGGGCGGCTTGGTAACTATATATAAGTGTCGTCTGTTTATACATAAACACTTTTCATACTGCAATTATATATACATATATCTATATATAATATTATATAATAAAATATATACAGAGTAAAATAAAAACCATTTACCTTTTCTGTCCGTCTGTGTGTCTTTGCAAATGTGGAATGATAATGATGTTGAAGTTTTGGTTTTGGCGCCTTTTTTACTAATAACAAACACACACGTGTTTGTATGTAGTTGTATGTGTATGTAGTTGTATGTAGTTGTATATGTATGTGTATGCGTGTGTGTGAGGAATGACACACACACACTCACGCACGCACACATGTACATCAATGCTTTCGGAGTGATATGTTAAAATATTGAGTTTTCTCGAATTTTGTCTTAATTGGTGGTAAAATTGAAAGAAATTTTTTATGGCATCACCCACTGAAGTACTCTGAAAAATCTTAGGTAAATTCTAATTGAAGAAATTGTGTGAGGATAAATTGTTATGTATTTATTTGTTTCTGTTTGCTGTGTTTTTTTATTTTTTGAGTAGTGGTTTAAACACTTTCAGTTTAGTCTTCCTCAAATCACTCTGTCGCTATTTACTTTCATTTTATTCGTTGCACACTGTGTGTGTGCGTTTGCGTGTGGTGTAAACCAGACTAAGAAAAGCATTTGACACACACACCAGAATGTGAGTTTTCTGTAAATTTTGCTTAATTGGAGTTTAAATTTTAAAAACTGGACCTGGCATGACGCGATGCATTGTACTGTTAAAAATGCTAGGTAAATTGTAATTGAAGAAATCCTATATTGTAGATTTGTATAACTCCCAAAGGGAGGCAGATAAAATCTGCCTTTTATAATAAGAGATTACATTAGAAATAAAGACCTGTCCCATTTCAAGATGGGTAAGAAGCAAATGCATTTTAGTGAAAATCAATATATTTAACCACGATAATATTTCTCCTCATTATTGAAAACGTAATCCCATCCATTTGACAAATTGGTAAGACCTCGGGCATAACATTCTTCAGGTTTCGAAGCAAAGAAAAACTGAATATCATTTTCAACCTCTTCTTAATTTAGAAATTGATTTCCCACTAAATGAGGTTGCTGTGGTGTGAAAAGATGACAGTCAAATGGGGCAAGATTAGTAGAGACAGGAGGAAGAGACAAAACTTCCATTTTTGGGACCATAATCTTTTCCTGAAAGAGCAACAATCCTTTATGATTGACCAATCATGGATGCCTTCTAAGCATATTTTTGTGTAAAGCCTCCAGTTGACAATACTTTTCTGCATTACCGCTTTCGTAGGACGGGACCACAAGCTACGTGTTTGCAAAGGAAATTCCTTAATCAAACAGCCGCGCCTAATTGGAAAGATTGTAGTCCATTCCTTTTCTTACTAAACACGCTCTCCAAGTATAACACCATATATATATATATATATATATATATATATATATATATATATATATAATGTATATGTATATGTATGTATGTATGTATTTTTACATGTGTGAGTGTGTGTGTGTTTAAGTCTTCTAAGAGTCCATAAGTCAGGAAAAAATGCACTTGTATATCTGTCACTTATAATAATGATATATGGGTATATAACACTTCGGAGAATATATGTGTGTGTGTGTATATATATATATATATATATATATATATATATATATATATATATATATATATGATAGCCTCTTCATCAGATGTGTATGTCTATGTGTATTTGTGTCTTTGAGTATGTGTAAGGCCAAGCTAATCAATATGTTTGCTGTTCTATTCTTTGAATTCCTACCCACCTTTTTTAATTTCAGAAACGAAAGAATGTCGCTACTTCGGAAAAGTATACTTTATTGGGCAGACGTTCATAGCCATAGATAAATGCAACCAGTGCACTTGCAAGTACACTGGAGCTGTTGTGTGCACCGAAAAGAAATGTTCTCTCTTGAAAACTACAGGTAATATTAAAAGACGCTTTTTGTAAGGCAGCGATCTAGTAGAATCGTTAGCACGCCGGGAAAAAATGCTTAGCGGCATTTCCTCCGTCTTTGCGTTCTGAGTTCAAATTACCTTTCATCCTTTCGAGGTCGATAAAATAAGTACCAGTTGAACACTGGAGTCGATGTAATCGATTTTCCCTAACTCTCGAAATTGTTGGCCTTATGCCAGACTTTGAAAGTAATATTAAAAGACGCTGTGCAGATAATACCTGACTGACTTGATACTTGAACTTAAGCATCTAATTCAACTGAATCTCAATTATATATATATGTGTGTATATATATATATATATATATATATATATATATATATATATATATATATATATATATATGTATTGATTGATTGATTGATTGATTGATTGATTCTAGTTTCAGCTTATGAGCTGTGGCCATGCTGGGGCACCGCCATTTGGTGTTGCTACTTGGTTTCACTTCATGGAGGCTTTCTAGCAACTGCTATTTGGTGCATGAGAGAGTTCGATGCAGCTGCCCTCATCTGCCGTGAAGTTGGTTCATCTGGGACACCTGACAGGAAGAGATCCAGCTTCATTTTAAAGACATCTGTATCCACCCCATGCAGGTCTCTCAGGTTCTTCGGGAGGATATTGAAGAGCTGTGGGCCTCGGAAGCCCAGGCTATCACAGAATCTTGTCCTACATCTTGATGGCAGGTTTGGAGTCCTAGGCACCACGCAGTGGCGCCCAGTTCTGGCATTTGCGTAACTCTCGATGCCAAAGTTCAGGACACTTCCCTCCAGGATCTTCCAGATGTATATTATGGCATATCTTTCCCGCCTACGCTCCAGGGAATATAATTTTAATCTCTTGAGTCTTTCCCAGTAGCTTACATTCTGCATAGAGGCTATCTTCTTTGTGTAGCTTCGTTGGATCGCCTCAAGTTCTGTGATCAACTTGACGCTGGATGGTGACCATAGCTGAGAGCAATAGTCAAAGTGGCTTAGGACAAGTGTCTTCCAGAGGACCATCATGGTTTCTTGTTCTCTTGTTCTAAAGGTTCTAAGAATCCAGCCAGCCAGCCGTCTACATTTCATTGTCAGTTTAGCAACATGTACATGAAAGGTCGCGTCATCACTCATGTGAATACCCAGGTCACGCACTGATTGTGCCTCTGGGATTGCAATCCCTCCGGGTCCAGTGTATTCATTGGGTATTGCATTCAGTTTTGCATGCTGATAGTATAAAGCTTGAAACTTTCCAGCATTGAACTGCATGCTATTCTTTTCAGCCCACTTGTATATTTCGTCCAGCTCACATTGCAGGTGTTTAGTGTCCTCAGGGTTCTGTATTGCCTGTGAAACTTTTGTATCATCTGCATAACTTGTGATCGTGGCTCTCTGCGTGGCTGAGGGCATGTCTGAGAGGGCCATTATGAACAGTAGTGGTCCCAGAACAGTGCCCTGCGGAACACCGCTCACTATTTGTGTGTTAATGGAGGTGGCCCCATTGGCTACTACCACCTGACTTCTATCCTTCAGAAAGTCATGAAGCCATTCTGCCAGTTTTCCAACTATGTTGAGATCACGCAGTTTGTGACATATCATTCTATGATCGACTTTATCAAAGGCCTTTGCAAAGTCGAGATATATCACTTCCACATTGAGTGGTTGAGCAGCCGTTTCAGCACCCAGTCATAGTGTTGTAGGAGCTGAGTTAAACAGCTTCTCCCTGGTCGGAAACCATGTTGGGTGTCGGGCAGCAAGTCATTCTCTTCAAGGAAGGTGATCAGCTTCCTTCTGACTATTCGTTCCATGACCTTGCTGATGTGTGAGGTCAGAGAGATAGGTCTATAGTTCTTGGCTTCCGCTCTGCTACCTCCTTTATGAATGGGGCATATTTTACCTTCCTTCAGTTTTCCTGGAAGTTTGCCAGCTGCAAGGAAGCTCTGAAAGAGGAACTGCAGTGGTCTTGCTAGGACTCTCTTACATGCTTTTAGGAGGATTGCCGGGAATCCATCGGGGCCAGTAGCTGAGTCTGTTTTCATTTCATCTATAGCCTTGGTTACATCGTCTTCCTTTATATCGATGTAATCTATCGTCGCCGCCTCTGATTTTATATCTGCAGTGGTAAAAAAGTCAGTTGGATTTGTGATTTGGAGATGCCCAAGGGGTGGAGTGAAAACACTCTTGAATTGCTCATTCAGTATTTCACTTACCCTCATTGGTTTTCCTGTAAGTGTGCCATCCTTTTCGAGGAGTGGCCCTATTCTACAGTGCACTGTAGCTGTTTCTTTGGCATACCTGTAGAAAGCTCTGGGGTTAGATTTTATGTTTTCTATAGCCCAGGCTTCTTTGTCTGCTCTTTCTTTTTCATGGGAGAGTTGCAGACATTTTTCGATTTCCAACAGTTTTACTTTTAGGCGGGACTTTTCACTGCTTTCAATCTGTTTGTTTAGGCGATTCGAAAATTTCGTACGCCGTCTCATTAAAATTTTCCTCTCTCTGGGGATTTTGTTCTTGTGTACATATATAATATATATTATATATATATATATATATATATATATATATATATATATATATATATATAGATATATATATATATATATATATATATATGTATATATATACACGCATATATACCTACATGCATACATATATATATGTATTTATGTACATATATATATATATATATATATATATATATATATATTATATATAATATATATATATATATATATATATATATATATATATATATATATATATGTATATATACACGCATATATACCTACATGCATACATATATATGTATTATGTACATATATGTATATATATATATATATATATATATATATATATATATATATATATAAACAACTTATAAATTATATGGTTATTGACGATTAAGTCTCGGCATATTTGGCATTGAAATTTTTTTCTTTTGCCCTTGTTTATAAATTTAACCTTTAAAGGTATTTTTTTAATATGCTGGCCATTGATAAAAATTTTTTGAAAATTTTATTTATATTATATATATATATAGCAAAGTCTGTACGTAGACCGCTATTTTCACTAAACATAACTGACAATAAGTTAAGTTTCTTGTATGTTTTCAACTAGTGTGATCTCTATCATGCGTATTATGAATTTATTTTTCCGAAAACGGATTCTGGGGTGCGGTGGGGAATAAATTAGCTTTAGAATTTGAAGTTCGGAAGTATGGAAGTGGATACTTTATGGACACGTTGTGTTTTGGGGAAAAGAAAGATAAAGCAACAGAGCGAGCGAGCGGCGCTTCGGGAGTGGTAAATATCCGAGTGAGGTGTATACCAAGAGCTACCCTTCAGCTCAAGGATATCTTGATAAATGGAAGTTTACATTGTCGCAAGGAGGTACATGTTAACACATGGAAGCGTTAATCAGTATGTATAGAGATCACAGTAGGAGTTGAGAATATAAATGTAGAGAGAAATTAGGATTAAATGAAAGAAAAAAAACATAAGGTAGTGAGAAGAAAGAGGAATTTAAGCAACAACAATTGACTTACATCAATTATTATTTTTTTTAATTCAATGCGACTGTATTCCATCTAACAGTTGTTTCTGCTTCCAATGTTATATGGTATTGCCAATGATATTCTAAAAATAATATTCATCATATTTCGTAATAAATCCGATCTGGAACATGGAGCTTCATCAGAGTGAAGAAAAATACATGCATAAAAGAAAAGAAAAAAGGGAAGAGTCTCGAGAGGAAAAAGAAAGGCTTAATATGTTTAAATCATACCATTTTACTTATGTGTCGCTTTGGGAAGTTGAGTAAATGACTAAACTTCAAACAGTAATTGGTGGGTTAATTTTTCTATGGGGGTAAAAGGGTGGATAAGTGTTAAAAAAAAGTCAAAATTAAACAAATTTTACAATAACGGGATGCGCCAATAGGTTTAGTCACTTCAAAAACTATATATATATATATATATAATATATTTATATATATATATATATAAGATATAATTGTTATATTAGACCGATTTTCATGAAGCTTAGTAGTCGAATGAAATAAAGCCACATGAATGAATTTAGAAACACCAAAAAAATGAAGTAAATGTTACGGGATTTATTTTTGATTTTTGAAATATTTTACGTAGCACATTCAATATGGTGCGTAGATGACAATGTTTTTCAGTCATCTGAATCCCGACGCTCCAGAAGTCAAAGGGCTAGGGAAACACCGGAGGAAAGACAAGACAGGTTCTATTCTCAGAGACAACGAGATGCCGTGGAGCCACAACAGCAACGAAATGTAACGATTAGGTTTGTAACAACCAGGAAAGCCTGCTTGAGAAAACAAGAGACACCAGAGTAGAAACGACGGAGATTGGTGTCTCAAGCCAATAGACAAGCTCTCTTCTCGAAACACTAGACACCAGAGCAAAAACGCCGAAGGTGGTGTCTCAATCCGATAGAGAAGTCCCCCAAAGAAAATGTTACTCCAGAGAGCAGGAAACATCATGCCAACGACATGTCACGTTTGGATTTAAACATTTTTCTCGTGAAGAGTGGCTACTAGCAGTCTTTTGCCACCTGACACAAAGGCATTATGATATATGCTTTTCGATCTTGGTCGTCCAGATAGAGAGGAATCTGCGAGAGAAAAATTTCCTGAGTAAAACTTCTTAAAACATTGTTGGAATGTCCGGTCACTTACATCTTTATTTCTATAGACAGAACGGATATTTACTTAAAGGAATTGGTTGGCTTCGGTTTCTACTAAAAAAACACTTATCCACAGTGCCGATACATACACACACACACACACCACACACACACACACACACACACATATATATATATATATATATATATATATATATATATATTATATATATATTGAGTCTCTTTTATTGGATGCTCGAAGGCATCCCAACTAAGATCAAAATATGTTTAGTGTTCATATAAATCTCGATTACGGTTATATATATATATTATATATATATATATATATATATATATTAATATTAAATATTTTATAAATGTATTTTAAAATATATGGGCTGTTAAAATATATGGAGAGCCAAGGCGAAAAAGGAGAGAAAATTAAAAACGCAGAGTTTAGGCAGTCAAGCAAATTCCCGATCGCATAAATGAAATCATTCAACCACTGTAGTTGAAGCATATACATTTATACACATCAGCATAAATCATGCATGTATAGGCATAAAGATCCTGTACATGCATGATTTATGCTGATGTGTATGCTTCAACTACTGTGGTTGAATGATTTCATTTTTGCGTTCGGGAATTTGTTTGACTGCCTAAACTTTGCGTTTTCAATTTTCTCTACTCTATATTATGTGTGTGTGTATGGGTGGAGGTGTGCGCGCGTGTGTGTGTGTGTACATATGGTAGGTTCTCGTCGTCATATATGCATATGTCTATTTGTGAATTGTTTGTGTTAGGCTGGGATGATCAATACTATTATTGTTATATTCTATGACTGAGGAAGCTTCAGTTTCATCTTGAATTTGTACACAACTTTTTTTCCTTTTCAGGAGTCAAATTACAATGCCACTACTACGGAAAAGTATACATAATTGGGCAAACGTTCATAGCCATAGATAAATGCAATCAGTGCACGTGCAAGCCCACTGGAGCTATTGTATGCACCGAAAAGTCATGCGCTGCTTTAAAAAATGAAGGTAATACTAAAAGATGCTTTTCAACAGATTTTACTAATCACTGGATAGGTTCTAATGCCCAACATCTCCCGCTTCTTTACTAGGGTTAAATGTCAATATGTCAATCACTTTCTGTATTTTATTCAGTGTGCTCGCTATTACAGACCGGAAAGTGGAACGGACGGTGAAACATGGAAAAGCAGTCGCAATTATTATTGTTTATGTGGCAACTGCCTTTTTGGTTCTCTTCGTACAGGTCGGCCATTGAATGTTGATATGCGGTGGGACATGTGTACGTGCGTGCCTGTGTGTGTGTACGTGTGAGTGTGCGTGTGTGGATGTGTCGGGGTGTGTGTGTGTGTGTGCGTCGGTGTGTATGTATCGGTGTGGGCAATTGAATGACTTGCAATTCAGATGTCGACTAACCACTCTTTTCGGATAATTCGAAGGGAAAAAGAATTTTCTTCACGTTTTTCTCCTTCTTTCTCTCTCCCTCTCTCTCTCTCTTTCATTCTCTCTCTCTCTCTCTCTCTCTCTCTCTTTCTCTTCCCCCCTTCTCTCATTGTGTCTTTCTCACTTCTGCCTGTCTCACTTTCTTTGTTTTTCTTCAATTAAGACTGTCCCCAGTCAGCACAGGTAGCTCAAAATCATCAATTTTTACAGCAGCACATTTTTAGCCTGTTTTTATCATTACTGACAACAAAGAATCACTCTTTAGTATTTTAGAGATTCGCAGGTAAGGTTTCTACCGTGATCGACTTAATTATCACTAAAATCCAGACGCTTATATCTCAGGCCAGGAAATTAAAACAGTTGAGCTCAATACGAAAGACGGAAAACGCACCGGCTATTAATTCTCCTTCTACTGCAATTACCACTACTGTTTTTCCGGTTCATGTTACATATTAGTCATGTTTTTAGCGAAATTTATCTACATCATAGTGACACGGATAAGTCAATACCTCGTACGCGTCCGACATGAGTCGACTATATTTCCACCTTCTGTTTTATTAATTTTTTCTTAAATAAGTGGGAAAAAATCATGCGAACCTATTTAAGAACCGATGGCACAAATCATTTGTAAAAACATTGCATTCGTAATAACACTCTCAAACTGTGACATTGGGGAAAGGAGACAAAAGTTATCAATGAACTTTTCCTGTTTTGTCTCGATCTTATGGTCAATTTTATATACTTTATTCTACCATCGTCATATTCATATGATAGCGTGACATAATGACCAGCTATTTGTGCAAAGGGCTTTCTTCAAATTTATATTTAATTCTTGTTGGTAAAGTCTTCCTTTCAGAAAATACAACACCGAAAATTGAAATTTTATTCAACTGCCACTACAATGGGAAAACATTCGTATTTGGACAAAGCTTCTCATCTGCAGATAGATGTAATACGTGTAGTTGCAAGAACAAAGGAACCGTCACGTGTACCAAAAAGCTTTGCTCTGCCTCAAAAAATAAAGGTAATATTAAAAGATGTTTTTGAAATAAGATACTCTGAACTATATTTTAAATATTATACTCCACGTTTTATGAAAAAAGAAAAGAAAAATTGCATACGTCTAAATAACAATATACTATATTTTTAAAGCGTGAACTATATAAAATAGAGGCAAATGGCGTCGTGTTATTAAAAGTGCGCTGATTGTAATATACTCCTGCGTTACATTCTTTGTCAAATTCTTTACAAGTTAAGATTTGATTATTAGGATATGAATGAGGAAAACAATCTCGAAAAACAAATTCGAGTTGAAACTTTAGCAAATGAAATTTGATCTAATGAATATAGAATCAGGACTTCTGAGATAAACTCTCTCGATAAATGATAAATGGGTCTATGTACTTTGAATTCAAATCATAACAAGGTTAACTTTGCCTTTCATCCTTTCGAGATCAATAAATAAAGTACCAGCACTGGGATCGATTCTTCTCTTTCTCTCTTTCTATCTTGCTGACTTTCATCTTCTCTCTCTCTCTCTCTCTTTCCCCCACTGTCCCTCTCTCTCTCTCTCTCTCTCTCTCTCTCTCTCTCTTTCCCCCACTGTCCCTCTCTCTCTCTCTCTCTCTCTCTCTCTCTCTCTCTCTCTCTCTCTCTCTCTCTCTCTCTCTCTCTCCGGAATGAAATCGGCTTTGGTAAGACTTGTAGGGTTATGGTCTCCATCAAGTCTAAAAATGCTCATGAGATGCCGAATGTCATGACGAAGTCCTTACGAATTCATCAAGGAGTTGAGGACCCAAGCAAAGCAGGGCGAGTAGATATCACAATCCAAGATAAGAGTTTATAGTGAACATTCTTAGGTCACTTATAAGAATAGGGTGAAATGAACAAATTTTGTTGGGCTCTGGTTTCATCTTCTATGGTGTTAGACTTCAACCTTGTTAAAACTCTCAAACACGAGATACTGGAAATTGAAACTGATCCACAATGTGCTAACCTTCATGATAAACCACAAGCATCTAAATATCAATTCCTGTTTGAAGTTAAATATTAAGCATTATGAACCAATGAGAGATCTTCTATTTGGTCACCCGACCTACTAGAAATAACAGCCAAATCATTATCCAACCCCAAAAGAAAATAAACACAGTGAACAGTATAATCTGTGCATCGCATCATATCCATTTATATGTTGTGTGACTCTCGTTATAAACTTTACAATACAAAGCTAAAGTAAATTTATTTTTCCCGTCGAAATTTTCTTCGATTTTAGATTTCTAGTCTTATATACTCTTGTTGACAAGCATATGAAAGTGTGACGAGTTGACCAAATCTTCTCTGTGTGTATGTGTGCGTGTGCATGTGTGTGTGTTTGTGTGATTGTGTGTGTAAGTGTGTATGTGTGTGTGTGTGTGTGTGTGTGTGTGTGTGTGTGTGTGTGTGTGTGTGCGCGCGTGTGTATGTGTGTGTGTGTGTGACATGGTATCTTCAAATTCATCTCGTGTTCGTGCAAACCTTATCTTTCAGTAACTACAACAACATCGATTAGCAGCACACTCAGAGTGTGTAACTACCGTGGAAAATCGTTCAGAATTGAGGAGACGTTTTTAGCTGAAGATAAATGCAATCATTGCACTTGCAAGACTGATGGGAATGTAGTTTGTACGAGAAAGGCGTGCTCTAACGCTACTGATGAAGGTAATACTAAATGGTGTTTTTCAATCAGGATGCAATGAATTAGAGTTTTAAATTGATCACCATTTAATTTTTAAAATATAACGTCCGAAATGATTATTTACGAAAGACGAAAGAGCGGACGATTCAAAGTGCTGGAGGTTGTTGTTAATAGTTCACTTCTGTTTTGAGATGCTGGGAGTGCAATGGGACGAGGATTGAACATTATATCGTGTTTTCAAAGACAGAGATGTATTCCTGTTCGGTGTTTAGCGACGATAAAAGGACAACTGTAGGGATTATTGTTTGGGAGTAATAGATCGGATATTATCAATGCCAGTGGCATTGACTTAAACAGACCAGAGTGTAGTGGCACATAGCGTTGTATAAGCAATGTTATGAAGTCAGGACTAGAATGGATTTCATTATTGCGTATAATGCAAAATATGCATATTTAACTGTTAAGCAGAAATACTGCATTATTAAAACATTATAGTGTGTTAATGGACTATAATTTCTGTTCTTGTTCTGCAACAGAAAGCAGTTAATCATATGGAAAGTAAAATCTTTTCATAGTTTATAAATCTGGATGAGTGGGCGGGGTGTATTCAAACATACTTTAAAATCGTGAAAAGCTTTTCTTTTCAGGAAAACCAAAAAGTTCCCCAAAATGTTACTACCATGGAAAAATATACGTAATTGGGCAGGCATTTATAGCTATAGATAGCTGTAATCAGTGCAGCTGCAAGACATATGGTAAAGTAGTGTGTTCCGAAAAGAAATGTCCTTCTTCCACAACTCCAGGTAAGACTAAAATAAGATATACTGAACCTGATCAGCATTTATTATGAACAGCATATTGTTTACATCTAAGTTTACTTATCTTTTTCAAAATTTTCAATAATATAAATCTGACGAGGATTAAGGTTTAACTCCTTGAGAAAAATAATGGCTATTAATCTGCTTTATCAACATCATCATCGTCATAATTATTATCAATATTATTATTTAAATTATTATTATCATCATCATCATTATTATTATCATTATTATTATTATTATTATTATTATTATTATTATTATTATTATTATTATTATTATTATTATCAAGGCGGTGAGCATGCAGAATCGTTAGCACGCCGGACGAAATGCTTAGAGGTATTTCGTCCGTCTTCACGTTCTGAGTTCAAATTTCGCTGATGTCGACTTTGCCTTTCATCCTTTTGGGATCGATAAATTAAGTACCAGTGAAATACTGCGGTCTATGTAATTGACTCATCCCCTCCCCTGAACTGGCTGCTCTTGTGGCAAAATCTGAAACCATTATTATCGTCGTCGTTGTTGTTGTTGTTGTTGTGTTGTTGTGTTGTTGTTGTTGTTGTTGTTGTTGTTGTTGTTGTTGATGATGATGATGATGATGATGATGATGATGATGATGATGATGATGATGATGATGATGATGATGATGATGGTACTCGTTGGATGCCCGTCGCATCGCTGGTAAGTTTGTGTTTTTAAAAGTTGTATAAATTTTGTTATATAAGAGGTGTTAAGGCTACCAAGACCACTTGGATTGGTTGGTTTATTCATTTGCACCCCTTTTGGGGGTCCAAATTTGGAAAGAAAATTTTCAACTTTGTTTCAAAAATAAATTTTTTAAAAACATGGAGATATAGCTCCTAATAGAAATCCCCAACTCAATTTTCCGAGTTAGACGGTGCTTACCGTGTTCACTTCACTGACGATCCGTCTGGGTTAACGGCTCGCGTTGGTCGACTACATTTTACACGGTCACAGCAGATGAGGATGTATCTCGTAGAGATAGGGAACTGGCTGGAACTTTGTTTGACAGGTCGCGACGGGAGGACCGGGAATATGCCGACAAATGATGAATGCAGCTATTTCTCGGAACCGTTCTACATCGCTCGCTCGGTCTACCAAGGTTGCCCGCTCTCGCCTTTTCTGTGCATGTTGTTTCTCGATCCGTTGCTGCGAAAGCTGAGTTAGTTGAGGTGCAACCCTTTCGAATTGAGATCTGGGTAGGCCGTGTTGGCGTACGCGGACGACTTCAACGTCATGATGTCGGACGCCACGAAATGGAGACATCAGGCACGATACTAAAGGAAAACGAAATAGTGACTAAGGCCAAGATCAATGTGGACTAGTGGTGGGCTTTCAGCTGGGCACCCGGAGAAGCAGGTCCATTTCGTTGAATGGTGTCGTGGAACGCTAGACAAAACAATTAAATTATACGGTGTCTTGTTTGATCCAGGTCTCCAAGTGGATAAGAACTGAGACGAAGTAACGAACAAACTGACCAACCTTACCCAAAAGTTGGCAGAGAAGATATCCCTGAAAGGGCGGACAGCGGTGGCAAATGTCTACAACACATCCTTTAATTTTTACCGTCTGACTGACATGCCTTGCCCCAGTTATTGCCTGATCAGATTGGATAATCAGTTATTCAGTTTCTTGTGGCAGTCCAGTAGTCAAGCAGTCCATCTGCTGCCAACACCCTATGCACAGTGGCTTAGGCTTACCTTGGCTGCTGATACGCAGACACACGCTGAAGTTACGCCACTTGCAGAGACTCCTAGACAATAAACGCAGGTGGGTATCGTTCATGAGTTACGTTCCTTGTTGAAATAAAGACCGAAGACTGGGCACCTGGTATCTAGAATGTGTTTAGAGTTATATCGAAAAGCTGCTGTCGCGTGAGATGGTTCCGATTATCGACTGAGTTCATAATGATGTTTGCCTGCTACCCTCCGTTAATTGGGCAAGGAATGCAGATTTCCTCTGCAGGGAAGGCAGCTTTCCTTTGCGGTGAATGCAGCTTTCCATTGCATGATATCCAGAGATAAAACGGTTGAGTGGTGGATCATGGTGAAAGGTACGGGGACAGAAACTTTCTTCTTTAGCAGAGCCTACATCGACTTTTTCAAGTTTCACTTGAAAAGGAAAATGAGTGTGAAGAGGGAGGTGCTGTCCTCGAATGAATTCATTGAAAGTGTTGGATGAGTGGTTGGGGTGGTTGGGAGTGGTGTAAGTAATACCACTCTTGGTATAGACCTATGCATCGGAGAACAGAAATAAGAGAGGACACTTGTCCTTTGGCGTTCTGAGAAATCTTGGATGGTGGGGTTCCCCGGTTGGCTCTTGAGTTCTCCTGCATCAGAAGAATCATATCATTATCACCTTTCTTTACTGATATATACCATGTATAATGCTTTTCGTTTGTTAACATTGTATACCTTGTATACTTATGTCTATTTTATTTTTTATTCTATTATACATAATTCCCCCACACTTTATGTCCGTTTTTATATTGTTCGCTTCATCCATTACCCTGGTGGCAAATAAAAGAAATTATTATTATATTAGGCAGGCGATGAGTTAGCAGAATGGTTAGTACGCCGGACGAAATGCTTAGCCGCATTTCGTCCGTCCCTACATTTTGTGTTTAAATTCCCTTGAAGCTGACTTTGCCTTTCGCCCTCTCGGAGTCGATAAAATAAACACCAAATACTTGGATCAATGTAATTGACTGGCCCCTCCCCTAAAATTTCAGGCCTTGTGCCGATAGTAAAAAGATTTAGTAGTAGTAGTGTAGTAGTAGTAGTAGTAGTAGTAGTAGTGGTGGTGGTGGTGGTGGTGGTGGTGGTGGTGGTGGTGGTGGTAGTAGTAGTAGTAGTAGTAGTAGTATTAGTAGTGGTAGTGGTGGTGGTGGTGGTGGTGGTGGTGGTGGTGGTGGTAGTAGTAGTAGTAGTAGTAGTAGTAGTAGTAGTAGTAGTAGTAGTAGTAGTAGAGCTGACAGAATCGTCCCCGTGTCGGACAAAATGTTTAATAGAATTTCTTTCGGTCTTTTATGCTCTGAGTTCAAATGCTTTCGAGGCCAACTCTGCCTTTCAACCTTTCGAGGTCGATAAAATAAAGTGCCAGTCAAATACTGGGGTCGATGTAATCGACTTCTCCATCCCACCAAAATATTTCGCGCCTTGTGCCTACAGCAGAGAGAATTATTGCTATGATTGTTGTTGTTGTTGCTCTTTGCATTCTAATAATTCTGATATGTGATTAAGTAATTAATATTCAAATAGAAATGGAAGGTATTTTGAGAGAAATGCAAAACAGGTATACAAATACAATGTTTTGAAATTTAAATTTAGTCGAAGAGATTGAAAAGTGAACCCTTAATTCTTAAGTGTTTCAATGATTTGTGTTGCCTTAATTTATTGTAATTTTCGAGAAACTTGTTACCTTGAGGCTTCTTGTGTTCTTATGTCAGTCTAATCTCTAAGAAATATGATAATGCTATGTACTAGAAGCAATACTATTAATGGGTTCTGTTGATATTATTACATACAGTATTGAATGCTTTTTGCAGTTATTTTACTGTAATACTTCAAACCTAAAACTTAACACTGTATTTATGTCTAGGCTGTTTCACCCTTGTCTTGAAAAGTCAACTATCAGTAACATCTGTAGTAGGATAAACAACTCGTAGAATGTACGTATAGGCACTCCAAAAACAAATCCTTCACTTCAGCCGCGTGAAGTTAAATGGATTAGATGCTACTTTTCGCCACTCCCAAATAATGATAGCAAGTTTTACAAATAAAACTTGCGAAGGAAAAATTAATTGACTCACATATCTTGAAACACAGTGAAATGACAACAATAAATTAGACAAGCAATATCTTATCAATAAGATTCACAATCTTATTTAAGAAACAAATTTCAAACAAGCAATCATCAATTCTGGTACATCTTAGTCAGGGGTTGAAGGGCAGCTCTTCCACCGTTTTTGTCAAGGCCCCCAAGAAAAAGTAAAAGAAAGGAAGTTGTCCTCAAACTAGACAACTAGCCCGAGAGCTGGCCACAAACGGGAACTCTGCTAAAGGCACCCAAGAACCGGTTGATGATGTTAATTCGGGTGACTGATTAAGTTTACCACCCTCGCAGGTCAATGTAGGATTTTAACTCAGAACGCAAATAGCCAGGACAAATACTACACGAGATTTTTATTCAATGTTCTCGCAAATTTCTCTTTCCATCACCTTTCGCTCGTACTTTACCTTATCGTCTCTTAAAGAGACGAAAAGGTGATGTTGGCACTGACTGGATTTGAACTCATCGCGCAGTGATCCGAAACAAATACTGCATAGCATTTTGTTCCATGGTCTAACAATTTTACCAATTCACCGATATTGTTGTTTTTAACTGTACAAATTGGAAAAGTTCATGAGAATTGAAATGACTATACCTAGTGGGATCCTTGAAAATTCAAAGGATTAAGTCTGCATGTTTGCAAACATTGTGTAATATATTAAACAAAAGCAAAGAATCTCAAAAAATTCTTTTGAAATTCTGCCATTTAATCAAAACAGTACTTTTTAAATATAATTGAAATGAACTGAGAAGATATTATTTATTTACCTTTTTTTTAATATATTTGGCAGATACTATGTGCTACGATGTGCTTTATAAGTTTAAGGAAATAGAAATTGAATAAAGCTTTTTCATATATGTTGATTAAAGGATAATTATTTACTTTATTCTTGATTACGTATTTAGAAAAATAATAAATACAAACTATATTTTATATGACTATGATATGTACATCGGAAAAAGCATGAGCTCGGGCACTGATCATTCTATATTATAAAAGAGACTA
The DNA here is from genome assembly GCF_006345805.1 of Octopus sinensis. NCBI lineage: Eukaryota > Metazoa > Mollusca > Cephalopoda > Octopoda > Octopodidae > Octopus > Octopus sinensis. The sequence continues at coordinate 61,437,693 of NC_043007.1, read as the reverse complement.
TACAAGCTATATGTAGATAGATAGAACTGATTTAAATGTATATGAATCATATTGTATGTGAACACACAAAATACTTTACAAAATGTATGAATCGAATGTAACATATATATATATACATATATATATATTAATCAAGGGACATACTATGTATGTCTACCTGCTGGAAAAGACAGTCAAAGGATTTATTTAAATCGCCAAAATGCAGTAGTTATTATCAGTGTATTTTGGCGATTTAAATAAGAGCTTTGATTGTTATTTCCAACAAGTAGGTATATTTAGTATGTCCTTTGATTAAAACAAGTAGGAAGTTGTATTTTTCAAAAAAGCGGAAGAGGAATAATCAAGATGAGTCATTTTCTTCAAACTTCATTGCATATTTAGAATTAAATTCTCTTTTGTTTTCTGAAAATCTCCTATATTAAATAGAAAAAATTCTATGTCTCTAAAGAAATTACTCAGTTCATCTTGATTACCTCACTTCCATTTTTTAATATATCATTGACCCCGGATATTTTTACCTAACTGATTAGTTTTTTCTCCGCGGGTAGTAAATATTAAGTCTTTCAGATTCTTTAATTTAATTCATTAATAACAAATCAACATCTACTAAGAAAATTACTCTTCTTGATTACTTCTCTTCCTAAAAATGAATCACCATCTACTAAACCTAAGAAAATAACTCATCTTGATTACACCTCTTCGCTTTTTCTAATATATATTATTAACCCCTAATATATTCACTTAATTAATAAGACTTTTGTCCACAGTTATTGAATATTATGCCTACTCATCATAAATGATAGGTTTTTTCTCCAAACTTAATAAATATTAGATTTAAAATTCTCTTTTAATCCAACTTATTAAATAATCAACACCTACTAGCCAAGTATAACCATATATATTAAAGCAGATGCATATTTGTATGTTTGTATAAGTGTTATAGAATCTCTGTATTTTCTATAACTATTTAGTACATGGATGGTTATTGTGACCATTTAGCATTGACCTAGTTTTCTTGATACAAAATCTGATTGCCAAATAGTAGGATACAGCCTCTAAGACAATATAATCCCCCTTCCACTTTAATTTCTTCATGAATAACTTCTGACATGTATTTCACCCCTACCTATTTCTATAAATAGAAAATCTCTTTTGTCTCCATTCGAATATCCCTCCCCACTTTCTAGCAGTTCAAAATAATTTAAAGAAAATTCTTCAGTCAGAAGATAAATTCTAATACCTTAATGTTCTTAATATTCAAATCAACATCTCTGTCTGTATATCTACCCTCTTTATAATGTTATCAATTAACATGAAAATAAGTATATGTATTGATGGAAGACCTCTATAAATGGCTGATGATTGCTCAACATTTTAAAACTGTTGTAATACTTACAAAATTAATAAAATGATGTAGCGTGAAACGATCGTACCAAATTACAGAAGATATTCTTGTTGCTTATTTTGAGTATATATGTACATATATATATATATATATATATATATATATATATATATATATATATATATATATATATATATATATATATATATATAGCAATAATAATTCTCTAAATGAGATATAGACAGTGACTGCTCCATAATATAAGGGATATTAGCCAATTGAATATGGCTAGGGACAGGGCAGGGTGGTGGGGGTGTCACTGTTGCATTTAGCCCCAGGCGAACATCAACGTCACCAGATAGGCCGACACCATCACGGCGTCCTCTATCTTGCAAAGGGAGATCATTCACCAAGAAGCGGATACATCCGCTTCTTGGTGAATGATCTCCCTTTGCAAGATAGAGGACGCCGTGATGGTGTCGGCCTATCTGGTGACGTTGATGTTCGCCTGGGGCTAAATGCAACAGTGACACCCCCACCACCCTGCCCTGTCCCTAGCCATATTCAATTGGCTAATATCCCTTATATTATATATATATATATATACACCCACGACAGTGGGTGAATATATTCTTAAGATCACCTTTTAATTACTCGCAAACGTCATCACAAATTCAGTTCTCAATGAATGATGATCCAATCCTAAGTTACATTTTGAGATAAACTAATTGAAATTTGGTTCATTAAAAAAAAGTAAGGTCAAAATATGTAAGGTTAAAAATGGGAGAGTTAGGCGAAAAATTGACTTTGAACCAAAATATCTCAATTATTTATTTTTTTTTTAATATCGATTAATTGGGTTTAAAAGAATGTGCTCATTGAGAAGAATGTTTTGGTAAAAATCTAGTTAAAAAGTATTAGCTACGAAAAAGTATAACTTTAAGTAAAGAAAAACATGGTAACCCCCAAAATTGATTTTGAATCAAAGTATCTCAGCTATTGTAAAAGAAAACTTTACAGTAGTTGTGTTCAAATAAAAGAGCTCTATGAGATAAATCCAATGATGAAAACTTCGTCAAAATATATTCGCTACAAAAAATGTGGTGTGACATGAAGTGACGTAAAAAGGTGATTATTTTAATAAATTGAAATATTTTTGTCGTTAAGATATTTGGTATTATAAAAATATACAATATTTGATATCATAGGTTGCTTAGCTTAATGGTACAGAGCACTGTACGGTGCTTGATGCTCTGTAGTGGCTTGTTTAGCCAGTTTTTTTCTGTTTTCTAAGGGTATTTAGCCGATCTGAGCTGTCTTAACAGCTATTCCTCTTTCGAGATTTACTGCAGATGAAAGACCTAGGAGAAGAATCTCATGGTGAAGAGCTTGCAAAAAATATTAGCTACAAAAAAGGTTGTGTGATTTTAAGTGACGAAAACAAAGTGATAATTTTAAGAAATCAAGATATTTTTTCTCTTATTAAGAGTAAAATATCATTTCAACTCCAATAAAAGAGTTCATCGAGACGAATATTTTGGAGAAAACCCCGTCTAAAAATAGTCAGCATTAAAATAGTTATGATTTTTTGCAATTTCATATTAATAATTTATTATTTTGTTTATGTATTAAAATATGTACATATTAAAAACATCTTTAAAAAATTCACTCATTAAAAATGAATTATTAGTTATTTATTCAATTAGAATATAACGTTATTTTATAATAAAAATTGTTTAAAATTATATCTATTTGTAACAGTTATGCTGCTGTTTATTAATCCTTTGTTATTTTTAGGTGCAAACAATATTTCTAAGTTTGAACAAAATCTTTATTTAAAAAATATTTACAATAGTATCATTTTTTCAATTATAAAGGTAAATGTAATTAATTATAATAATAGAAGCATTGCCTGGGAAAAAGTGGACTAGAATGAAAAATGCGGGCGCAGAATCCTAGAATATTTTTAAGTATTGAACCTGGAAAAGTACAGAACAAGCAGCAATTAAGCTTGGACAAGAAGAAAAAATTAATATATTACTGCAGAAGTTAGAATTTGCTAAATAAATTTCTGAAATTGTTCACCAAATATGTGTGCACTGTTTTGTTTTTTAATTTTTTTCTTTATGCTTTTTATTGCAATTTTTTCAATTTAAGTTAATATTATTGATTTAAAAGTTCCATTGTATTATGGTAAAACAATTCTGTCTTATTCTTAGTATTATTGTTTTTTAATTTTATTTTATTAACAAAACTCATAATCTGAAAATTTAAAATCACAGATATTGTGTTATAAAATTAAATATATATTTAATATATTTAATTCAAAAGAGTAAAAAATAGTAAAAAAGAATTTTAATGAAACAAAAGAATTAATTTCTTTAATGTTTGCATTATCAGATAACAAAGACATTTCTATTTACAGTTAGCAGAATATTTTTTCAAAATGAAAGCTAATGAATAAATTGAGTGCAAAATGTAGGAATGACTCTCTAGCTTTTTAAAAAACTTAGGCGTTATAGCTGTCAATTTTGCTTAAATTGTTACTATGTGATTTTTTAAAATATATACATCTGTAATATCGAGTTTTTAATGTGTAAACTTGCAAGCAATAAGTCTTTTCACTAAAATTGAAAATAAATACCTTCTTGGGTATTTTCATTTAAACTTTTGAGTAAAAATAAAAATATAAAAGGGCAGGCATTACTATTCTAGTTTTTAAATTCTAACTTCAGCAGCAACATTTTAAATTTTTTCTTTTGTACTTTTCCAGGTTCAATACTTAAGAATATTCTAGGATTCTGTGCCCGCATTTTTCATCTTAGTATGTATATATATATATATATATATATATATATATATATATATATCCATTGGCGTAACACGGACAAAACAGGCAGTCAGCAGGAAGAAGCAGAATGATTTTATAGAAGATGCTTCTTACAATATCAGCTGCAGTATACCACTTCCTATGAACGTATTTTAATGCAAAATAAGATTGTACCCAGTGTCTTTATTTATTACCAGCGCTCATTAGACAATGAGTCACATCAATAATTGGTATGGTTTGCCTCTTCTGTTAGATGCCTTTAGTGACACAGAAAAAAGCTAAACATTTTATTTTACGTATCTGTTCGTGTCTATCGCGGAAAAATTGATATATGATATTCTTACGCCGTCTTTTTTCCTTTATGTCAAAAGAAGCGTCTTCAGCTTCATATTGGATTCGTGTAAAACTTTTCTTTCAGAAACTACAGCAAAAAAGAAAGAAATGACCGTAATATGCCGTTACCAAGGACATCTATACATATTTGGGCAGGTATTCATGACTAGAGATAAATGTAATAAGTGCAGTTGCAAGTCCAAAGGAAAAGTAAAGTGCACTGAAAAGAAATGTACCTCCGCAACAATCCCAGGTAATTCTAAAAGATGTTTTTTTTAGACAGATGTATTAAATATTGTATCACCATTTTATATGTCAAAATGTCTATTGTTTAAGTCGAAATTAAATTGACCTGTTTTATTTTATATCACACTTTGAATTTTAAAATTGACACAAGACTATGATGCCGATAGTGGACAGTAATATAGATTATAAAACTGCCGTCTTTTCAGGTTCTTCAGTGATATAAGTTTTATTATAAGGGTACAGCCTAACCTTTAAATCTTATGTTTGTCATTGTCTTACATTCTTTACATTATTATAAACCTGATACACGGTTTTGGAGAAAAATATTGGGATTGGAATGGTGGTTTTCTGAGTCAGACAGTAATGTTTCGAAACCAATATAAAGAAAACGGAAATCATAGATTATCTAACAACATCGAATTTAATATATGGTTAATTTTTCAATGATTTGTGTTTTCATAATTTATTGTACTCTTGGGATACGAGCTTACTCAAAGCCTCCTTCTAAATGTCATGTCAATCTTTAACATGATGGTTTCACAATGTTGATAAAATGAAACTGTTTAAGGATTCCAGTATTGTGTGCAGAGTTAAATGCTTTTGGTATTGTCTGTAGTATTTATGTGAAGTATAATACAACAAACTTATTCTGGAGATATGGTAGGTAACATTTGTTTTCTTAGTTGCTCTCGATAGAAAACTATAAATTGCATCGGTAGAATGGCAAATATATTTCTGAGTGTCCAGCATCTTAAAAATAAAATCCTTCTCAACAGTTTCAGGACATTGAATAAATGAGAGATACCTTTCCTCATCTGTAGTCACTATGTCCATTTATACCCTGAAAAACAAAATTGGATGGAATTGCGAGTTGCCACATAAAATTACTTTCCTTTGAAACAATATTTTGCAAATATGAACTCAATACCAATAACTTAGTAGTTTTTCAATATTTTAACACACTTCTTTCAACTTAAGGTTTTTGTTTTAGAAAAGTAAATAAATACAAAATAGCTGTAACATAAATGACATTGCTGTAATTATCGAAAAGTAAGAATATATTGTAAATCTAAGAAACAATTCTTTGAATATTTATCAAATGACACTAGATCTATATTTGGAATTCACCACTTCCCCTGCATGCATTTAAATATAGTCAGAGTCTTCACCTACGAGATGTGCTCTCCAGACGTCGCGTCTAATTGGCCATTTATTTGTTGTCTTTTTACTACGAAGCCTAGGGCAGAGATAAGGAAACTTTTCACGCTGGAAGGCCACGTTAAGTTAGTTGTAATCTAATAAAGCCGCATTCAAAAAACTTCAATTAGATATTCTTCAAAAAATATCATTCCTGTGTGTTAGTTAACTTCAAAAAAGGAAAACCATTTGTTAATTCTAAAGTTAACTAACATTTTAATGAGTCCGCTGTGACAGCTTTTTGTAAGAAAATATTTGAATGTTTGGTTGTAGCATGGAGGTCTGCTGTTTCAGCTGATGGGTATCCGTCATTTATGACCTGAAGGGCGTCTTTATTTTGGTTAGGTAGTAGAATGTAGATTCTCAGCAATAAGTGATTGAAAAGCAGGAACGAAATTATCGTGCATGTTGGCGAAGGTATGGATATTCTATTGCATTTTCCATATTTCAATCGGATCTTTCTTAATGTCAAATAAGGACACTAAAATATGATATTTTCCTACCTCAATCAATTCCATCTGTAGTTCTTTAAGAACCTAGATGAGGTTGAAATACTAATTTGAGTGTGATATCATGATTCTCAAAGTCAGTGAACCTTACGTTGTAGTCTTCAATCAAAAGTCTATAACAGCTGCATGTTCTTCAAATGACTTGCAGGAGTCCTCCTGTTCATCAATGACCTTTCCTAACTAGGAAAAATGTTCATCGAAAATTTCCTTTTGAAGAATTTTTGAAAAAAGATAACATTTTCGAACTAAATTTTTTGCCACATATATATATATAGACTGAGTTTTATCTTGCAAAGAAATATTCGAGTGATTTTGCTTTGACATGATATCACACAGTAATGTAACATTTCTGTAGAAATCTTCTTTCAATAATTGATTGCTGATTCCGTTCTTCATAAAATTTGATTACCTGTTCTCACAATTTTTGCTAACATCTGTCCCTGCGATAGCCAACGCACTTTAGAATGGTACGGTACATCCACACTGAATCAAACAACTTTAGCATGTTACGAAACTGGCGATGCCGTGTTGCATTTTCACGAATATAGTTAACAATATTTATAACTTGTTGCAAAGTGTCACTTAAAATAGATTTGGCAGAGATTTTGCAGATGTAAGATACAATGAAAAGAAATGGTAACATCTGGGTCGGATAATACATTTTTATCCATGCAATAAACACTTTATGTTTTCCTGTCATTGAAGCTGCACCGTCTGTTCATACACTCAGTAAAGTAATCAAATTCAGTCCAATTTCACGAGATCTATCTTGAAAGTTTGTGAAGATATCTATCCCTCATGTTCTACACGTAAGAGTGCCGAAAGCCAGTAACTCCTCGTAACAAATAAAAACTTCTGTTATGGCCCAAATGAAGTATAGAACCTGCAGTTGATTCATCCAAAGTGCTTGAATAATATAGGTTTTCCTTTATAAGGCTGTTCTGTTACGTTGAAAGCTAATTCATGCTACTGATCAGCTATGGTTCTCCTTGAAAGAGGTAGTTGTTTGTACTTTGAAACCTTATCGGGGCCTAAGCATCCTACAACTTCGACAATGCATTCTTTTACGATTGCCACATCGCTGAATGGCTTTTCTTTACCTGAGTATATAAGCTACTTTATAAGTTGCTTCAGTGGCATTATTTCCGAGCTTTGCCACTGCTTGAAATAACTTCTGCAATGCGACCTTTCGCAGTCCTTTTAATTTGAAATATTAGTGGTTCTCATGAGTGGCATAACGCTGATGAGCATTGAATTTCTTCAATGTTGATATCGCAGTATCACAAAGCAAGCAAATCAATTTATCTTTGGCAGACTTATCTTTAATAATATTGCAGTTCCCAATCCTCATTAAACCTGTTTTCTTCCCCCGGAGTTCTCTTGCTCTTCTTTGATAGGATGAACTGTTAAGCAGAAAGAAAATAAGAAAAAAACATACGTGGATACGGTCAAGCTGTGAAACTATTCTCAAATTCCACTTCAAATGGAAAGCCACGTGCAAGTGCTGGATGGCCACGGACTAGCCAGCCCCGGGCAGTAACGGCGCCAATCAGGCCATTCTAGAATTAACGTACATTCTAGAGTTGCATTAGAATTAAATCATGAGTGTAGCAGGTGTCGAAATTGCCCTTATAATATATTAAGTTTGTAATTGTGACGATTAGTTGGAGGGGATTATTTCGCTGAATTTTCTTTTACTCTTTGGTATGTTAAATACGTTTAAATACGTTCATTTTAAGGTTAAAATAAAAATTATAAAATACGAATAAACACATATTAATAAACATGAAAGACTTGTTATGAAGAATTTGAGTTCATTCAAAAGGCCACACTTAATGGCCTAGAAGGTCGCTGGTTCCTCACCCCTGGCCTAGAAGATTGGGGGCTAAAATAACCAATTGTCTTTGTGTGTTTGTCATTTGGCGCGATCTCAGAAATATCCTTTATATGATCATCTTTCATCGATAAATTTCCATATATCATATTTATTGTGAGCTTACTGAATAAAATCCATGGAGGAGACATCTCGGATTTCATGCTGAACTATTATTGTAAAGCTTATCTTTCAGAAACTACAACACAGAAGAAAGAAAGTTCCGAAAAATGCTACTACGATGGGGAAATATACATACTTGGGCAGGTATTCATGGCTAAAGATCAATGTAATCAGTGCGGTTGCAAGACTAAAGGAAAAGTAGAGTGTACACTAAAGAAATGTCCTCCCCCAACAACTCCAGGTAATCTTGAAAGATGTTTTTGAAGCAGGAAGTACTGAACAGTAAAGGTTAAACTTCATCACCAAAACTTTTACTGTTCACGTTTAAATGAAATTAGCCTATTTTTCATATTGTACCTCAATTCTGAAATAGATAGTAAAGTGTGATATCACTAGTGGAACACCCGATATAGGTTATAAAACTGCCCTGTCTTCTGTAATATGAATTTTTATTACAACAGTATTTAAAGAACTTAAGAATATTATAGCTATCTCGTTTTACTTTCTTAGCATTATAACAAATCTAATACAAGATTTTCAAGAGTATTGTTGGGATTGGAATATAAGTGTTGCTTAACGAGACAATAGTTTGAAATCTAAATTAAGAAAATTGGAGTTAGAATTGAAACTATAATTTCAAACATATAATTCAACATATGTTTTGATTTAGTTTTTAATGATTTGGGTTTCCGTAATTCATTGTACCCTTGAGATACATTTCTTAACCCCTCTTCTGAATGTAAATTTTTAACATAATGGTCACGCAATATTGTTGAAGTGAACCTGTCGATATATTCTATTACTGTGTGCACTATTAAACGCTTTTGACATTGCCTTGTAGACGTTTTTCTGGAATATTGTATAACCATGATATTCTACAGAAATGATAGCATTTGCTTTTTTCTCGCCTATGACAAAAAAAACAACCAATCATATTGTTAGAAGAACAAATATATTTTAGAGTGCCCAAGATCTCTAACATCCTCTCTTAACAATTTTAGGATAGTAAATAAATTAAAGATACTTTTCCTCATCCTATTATCAAATGCTTTTAGTATTGTCTGTAAATGCTTATCTATAGTATTAGATAATCATGATATTCTAAAGCCATAATAGCATAAGTCTTTCTTCATTGCACACGACAGAAAACTACAATTCACATCGGTAGAATGGCAAATACATTTTAAAGTGTCCAAATTCTCCCAAATCTAGTCGTTCTTTACAGTTTGAGAATATTAAATAAACTAGAGATTACTTACCTCGTCCATAGTTACGATGTCCATTTATTGCAAATAAAATTTGCGATAGAATGGTGAATTGGCACGTAAATTCACCATCCTTTTGAAATAACAAAAATCCTGCAAATAATATAAACTTAACACCTATGACTTCAAAATGTTTTGCAATCACCTATTTCAGCTTTAAAATATACTTTTTGGAATAATTTTCAAATTCACTATAACGTTCTAGCATTATTGAAAGTATCAAAGTATAAGAATGAATCGTAAAATTTAAGAATGTTGTTTTGAACATTGACCAAATAACATTAACTCCATGTTTGGAATTCACAAGAACTTGTTAATAGATTTCAATGCATAATATGAACTTTGCCGAAAGTGTCCTCACATACGAGTCGTGCTCTTCGGAGACGAAGTCGAATTAAGCATTTATATGTTATATCTTCTCTTCTACATGGCATTCGAGAATGGACGAATTGAGATAACCAATTCAATTTGTGTGTTTGTAATTTGTCTCAATTTCGGAAATATTTTCCTATGTTCAGCTTCCACGATTAATCATCATATTTCATACTCATATTGTGTATAGCTACTGAAAATCTCTAACAGAGTCGTTTGCAAATTCATTTTGGAGTCGTGTAAACTTTTCTTTCAGCAACTACAACTGTAGAATGCCGGTACGAAAAACAAGTATACATGTTGGGAGACATATTCATAGCCGTAGATAAATGTAATAAGTGCAGTTGCAAAGCCAAAGGAAAAGTGGAATGCACAAAACTGAAATGTTCTCTCTCAACAACTACAGGTAACAATAAAAGTTATTTGATTATAATGAGACATATCACTTTAAAATCTTATGCTCATCATTGCCTTAATTTGCTTACAATACAACGAATGGGATATACAAGTTTGGAGAATGATAATGGGATTGACACTGAGGATTTGTAAGCCAGATAATAATCATTCGAAACCAATATAAAGAAGATGGAAGGCATCAGTGATCTTACAACTTCAAGCATCTAATTTAATGTATAATATATTTTTATTTCTTAATGACTTGGTTTTCGTAATTCATAGTACACTTCAGTTACTAGTCAATGCCTCTTTGTAAATATCAACTCATCTCAAACATGAACGTTAAAATATATCTTTTAACAGATCCCATTATCGTATATTTTATCAAATTCTTTTGGTATTGTCTGCAGATGTTTATCTGAAGTATTAGATAATCATGACACTATAAAGCCATAATAGTATGTATTTCTTTGTTGCTCATCAGTAGAATGGCTTTATAGCGTCCAGGATCTCCAAAATCTTCTCTTTTCCTACAGTTTGATAATATTAAATAAACTAGAAACTACTTACTTCGTCCACAGTTACGATGAACACCAACGATAAGTAGGAGTCCAAGATTTTAGCACTCACTACATTCAGTTTTGAAATATTTAAGTTTGAATAAATTCGAAATAAGCTGTAACATAAGTGACATTTTTGAAATTATTGAAAAATAAGACTGACTTGGAAATTCGAGAGAAGAGATCATTTTTTTTGTATATGTTTATCTTAGAAATATTTGTTCTCGATATTGAATTCCCTAATAATGTATTTCAATGCGTAACCCTCACTATGTCGTCTATGTCATCAGGAAGAAGACTAGCTTCGAGAGCATCTCGTTAAATTAACTATTTACGTGTCTCTTCTGCTACATGGTATTTGGAATGTAGGACCAAAGTAAGCAATAAGTACATACTTCGTGTGTATTAATCTAGGAAATGATTTCATATACGATCATCTTTCATCGATAAAATTTAATATATCATTAATACATTATAACTTACTAATCAACTTGTTGGAGTGGATGTCTTTATTTTCCTATCGAATTCGTTTAAAACTTATCTTTTAGAAACTACACTAAAGAAGATCGAGACTTTATTTAAATGCTTCTACAATGGACAAGTGCACACATTTGGGGAAGTATTCATAGCCGTAGATAAATGTAATAAGTGCAGCTGCAAAGCCAAAGGAAAAGTAGAATGTACAAAATTGGAATGTTCTCTCTCAACACATCCAGGTAAAAATAAAATTTGTTTGATTATAATGAGGCATATCAATTTAAAATCTTATGCCTATTATTACCTAAATTTCCTTACAACATAACGAATGGGATATACAATTTTGGAGAATGATAATGGGATTGTCACTGAGGATTTGTAAGCCAGATAATAATCATTCGAAACCAATATTAAGAAGATGGAAATCATCAGTGACCTTACAACTAAAAACATTGAATTTAATGTATAATATATTTTTATTTCTTAATGACTTGGTTTTCGTAATTCATAGAACACTTCAGATACTAGTCAATGTCTCTTTGTAAATATCACCTCATCTCAAACATGAACGTTAAAATATATCTTTTAACAGATCCCATTATCGTATATTTTATCAAATTCTTTTGGTATTGTCTGCAGATGTTTATTTGAAGTATTAGATAATCATGACACTATAAAGCCATAATAGTATGTATTTCTTTGTTGCTCATCAGTAGAATGGCTTTATGGCGTCCAGGATCTCCAAAATCTTCTCTTTTCCTACTGTTTGATAATATTAAATAAACTAGAAACTACTTACTTCGTCCACAGTTACGATGAACACCAACGATAAGTAGGAGTCCAAGATTTTAGCACTCACTACATTCAGTTTTGAAATATTTAAGTTTGAATAAATTCGAAATAAACTGTAACATAAGTGACATTTTTGAAATTATTGAAAAATAAGACTGACTTGGAAATTCGAGAGAAGAGATCATTTTTTTTGTATATGTTTATCTTAGAAATATTTGTTCTCGATATTGATTTCCCTAATAATGTATTTCAATGCGTAACCCTCACTATGTAGTCTATGTCATCAGGAAGAAGACTAGCTTCGAGAGCATCTCGTTAAATTAACTATTTACGTGTCTCTTCTGCTACATGGTATTTGGAATGTAGGACCAAAGTAAGCAATAAGTACATACTTCGTGTGTATTAATCTAGGAAATGATTTCATATACGATCATCTTTCATCGATAAATTTTCATATATCATTAATACATTGTAACTTACTAATCAACTTGTTGGAGTCTTTATAATAAATGTCTTTATTTTCCCATCGAATTCGTATACAACTTATCTTTTAGAAATTACAGTAAAGAAGATCGAGGCTTTAATTAAATGCTACTACAATGGAGAAATACACATACTTGGCGAAGTATTCGTAGCCGTAGATAAATGTAATAAGTGCAGTTGCAAAGACCAAGGAGAAATAGACTGCTCAAAATTGGAATGTTCTCCCTCAACAACTCCAGGTAACAATAAAAGTTGTTTGATTATAATGAGACATATCATTTTAAAATCTTATGCCTATCATTGCCTTAATTTGCTTACAATACAACGAATGGGATATACGATTTGGGAGAATGATAATGGGATTGACACTGAGGATTTGTAAGCCAGATAATAATCATTCGAAACCAATATTAAGAAGATGGAAAGCATCAGTGACCTTACAACTAAAAACATTGAATTTAATGTATAATATATTTTTATTCCTTAATGACTTGGCTTTTCGTAATTCATCGTACACTTCAGATACTAGTCAATACCTCTTTGTAAATATCACCTCATCTCAAACATGAACGTTAAGATGTATCTTTTAATGGATCCCATTATCGCATATTTTATCAAATTCTTTTGGTATTGTCTGTAGATAGGGCGGCGAGCTGGCAGAAACGTTAGCACGCTGGGCGAAATGCTTAGCAGGACTTCGTCTGCCGCTACGTTCTGAGTTCACATAACGCCGAGGTCGACTTTGTCTTTCATCGTTTCGGTGTCGATTAAATAAGTACCATTTATGCACTGGGATCGATATAATCGACTTTATCCGTTTGTCTGTCCTTGTTTGTCCTCTTTGTGCCAAGCACCTTGTGGGTAGTAAAGGAATAGATATTGTCTGTAGATGTTTATCTGAAGTATTAGATAATCATGACACTATAAAGCCATAATAGTATGTTTTTCTTTGTTGCTCATCAGTAGAATGGCACATAGGTTTTATAGCATCCAGGATCTCCAAAATCTAGTGTTTCTCTACAGTTTGATAATATTAAATAAACTAGAAACTACTTACCTCGTCCACAGTTACGATGAACACCAACAATAAGTAGGAGTCCAAGATTTTAGCACTTACTGCATTCACTTTTGAAATGTTCATGCTTGAATAAATTCGAAATAACCTGCAAGTTAAGTGACATTTTTGAAATTATTAAAACATAAGACTGACATGTAAATCAGAGTGAAGAAGTCTTATATATATATATTTATCTTAGAAATATTTATACTCGATATTGATTCCCCTAATAATGTATTTCAATGCATAATCCTCACTGTGTCGTCTATGTCATCAGGAAGAAGACTAGCTTCAAGAGCATCTCGTTAAATTAACTATTTACGTGTCTCTTCTGCTACATGGTATTTGGAATGTAGGACCAAAGTAAGCAATAAGTACATACTTCGTGTGTATTAATCTAGGAAATGATTTCATATACGATCATCTTTCATCGATAAATATTCATATATCATTAATACATTGTAACTTACTAGTCAAATGTTTTGCAGTGGATGTCTTTATTTTCCTATCGAATTCGTTTAAAACTTATCTTTTAGAAACTACACTAAAGAAGATCGAGACTTTAATTAAATGCTACTACAATGGAGAAATTCATATAATTGGCGAAGTATTCATAGCCGTAGATAAATGTAATAAGTGCAGTTGCAAAGACAATGGAGAAGTAGACTGCACAGAAAAGAAATGTTCTCGTTCAACAGCTCCAGGTAACAATAAAAGTTGTTTGATTATAATGAGACATATCATTTTAAAATCTTATGCCTATCATTGCCTTAATTTGCTTACAATACAACGAATGGGATATACGATTTGGGAGAATGATAATGGGATTGACACTGAGGATTTGTAAGCCAAATAATAATCATTCGAAACCAATATTGAGAAGATGGAAAGCATCAGTGACCTTACAATTTCAAGCATCGAATTTAATGTACAATATATTTTTATTTCTTAATGACTTGGCTTTTCGTAATTCATAGTACACTTGAGACACTAGTCAATACCTCTTTGTAAATATCACCTCATCTCAAACATGAACGTTAAAATGTATCTTTTAATAGATCCCATTATCTTATAGTTTATTAAATTCTTTTGGTATTGTCTGCAGATATTTATCTGAAGTATTAGATAATCATGACACTATAAAGCCATAATAGTATGTCTTTCTTTGTTGCTCATCAGTAGAATGGTAAATAGGTTTTATAGCGTCCAGGACCTCCAAAATCTAGTGTTTCTCTACAGTTTGATAATATTAAATAAACCAGAAACTACTTACCTCGTCCATAGTTACGATGGACACCAACGATAAGTAGGAGTCCAAGATTTTAGCACTCACTACATTCAGTTTTGAAATATTTATGTTTGAATAAATTCGAAATAAGCTGTAAGTTAAGTGACATTTTTGAAATTATTGAAAAATGAGACTGACTTGGAAATTCGAGAGAAGAGATCTTTTTTTTTTGTATATGTTTATCTTAGAAATATTTGTTCTCGATATTGATTTCCCTAATAATGTATTTCAATGCGTAACCCTCACTATGTCGTCTATGTCATCAGGAAGAAGACTAGCTTCAAGAGCATCTCGTTAAATTAACTATTTACGTGTCTCTTCTGCTACATGGTATTTGGAATGTAGGACCAAAGTAAGCAATAAGTACATACTTCGTGTGTATTAATCTAGGAAATGATTTCATATACGATCATCTTTCATCGATAAATTTTCATATATCATTAATACATTGTAACTTACTAATCAAACTTGCTGGAGTGGATGTCTTTATTTTCCTATCGAATTCGTATACAACTTATCTTTTAGAAATTACAGTAAGGAAGATCGAGACTTTATTTAAATGCTACTACAATGGAAAAATACACATACTTGGCGAAGCATTCATAGCCGTAGATAAATGTAATAAGTGCAGTTGCAAAGTCAAAGGAAAGATAGAATGCACAAAACAGAAATGTTCTCCTTCAACAACTCCAGGTAACAATAAAAGTTGTTTGATTATAATGAGACATAACACTTTAAAATCTTATGCTTATCATTGCCTTAATTTCCTTACAATACAACGAATGGGATATACAATTTTGGAGAATGATAATGGGATTGACACTGAGGATTTGTAAGCTAGATAATAATCATTCGAAACCAATATTAAGAAGATGGAAAGCATCAGTGATCTTACAACTAAAAACATCGAATTTAATGTATAATATATTTTTATTTCTTAATGACTTGGTTTTCGTAATTCATAGAACACTTCAGATACTAGTCAATACCTCTTTGTAAATATCACCTCATCTCAAACATGAACGTTAAAATGTATCTTTTAATAGATCCCATTATCGTATATTTTATCAAATTCTTTCGGATTGTCTGCAGATGTTTATCTTAATTATTAGATAATCATGACACTATAAAGCTATAATAGTATGCCTTTCTTTGTTGCTCATCAGTAGAATGGCTTTATAGCGTCCAGGATCTCCAAAATATTCTCTTTTCCTACAGTTTGATAATATTAAATAAACTAGAAACTACTTACCTCGTCCATAGTTACGATGAACAACAACGATAAGTAGGAGTCCAAGATTTTAGCACTTACTGCATTCATTTTGAAATGTTCATGTTTGAATAAATTCGAAATAAGCTGTAACATAAGTGACATTCTTGAAATTATTGAAAAATAAGACTGACTTGTAAATTCGAGAGAAGAGATCTTTTTTTTTTTTGTATATGTTTATCTTAGAAATATTTGTTCTCGATATTGAATTCCATAATAATGTATTTCAATGCGTAACCCTCACTGTGTCGTCTATGTCATCGGGAAGAAGACTAGCTTCAAGAGCATCTCGTTAAATTAACTATTTACGTGTCTCTTCTGCTACATGGTATTTGGAATGTAGGACCAAAGTAAGCAATAAGTACATACTTCGTGTGTATTAATCTAGGAAATGATTTCATATACTATCATCTTTCATCGACAAATTTTCATATATCATTAATACATTGTAACTTACTAGTCAAACTTTTTGCAGTGGATGTCTTTATTTTCCTATCGAATTCGTGTAAAACTTATCTTTTAGAAACTACACTAAAGAAGATCGAGATTATATATAAATGCTACTACAATGGAGAAGTACACATATTTGGGGAAGTATTCGTAGCCGTAGATAAATGTAATAAGTGCAGTTGCAAAGCCAAAGGAAAGGTAGAATGCACAAAATTGGAATGTTCTCCCTCAACAACCCCAGGTAACAATAAAAGTTGTTTGATTATAATGAGACATATCACTTTAAAATCTTATGTTTATCATTGCCTTAATTTGCTTACAATACAACGAATGGGATATACGATTTGGGAGAATGATAATGGGATTGACACTGAGGATTTGTAAGCCAGATAATAATCATTCGAAACCAATATTAAGAAGATGGAAAGCATCAGTGATCTTACAATTTCAAGCATCGAATTTAATGTATAATATATTTTTATTTCTTAATGACTTGGCTTTTCGTAATTTATAGAACACTTGAGACACTAGTCAATACCTCTTTGTAAATATCACCTCATCTCAAAAATGAACGTTAAAATGTATCTTTTAATAAATCCTATAATCGTATATTTTATTAAATTCTTTTGGTATTGTCTGCAGATATTTATCTGAAGTATTAGATAATCATGACACTATAAAGCCATAATAGCATGTCTTTCTTTGTTGCTCATCAGTAGAATGATAAATAGGTTTTATAGCGTCCAGGATCTCCAAAATCTAGTGTTTCTCTTCAGTTTGATAATATTAAATAAACCAGAAACTACTTACCTCGTCCATAGTTACGATGGACACCAACGATAAGTAGGAGTCCAAGATTTTAGCACTTACTGCATTCACTTTTGAAATGTTCATGTTTGAATAAATTCGAAATAAGCTATAACATAAGTGACATTTTTGAAATTATTGAAAAATAAGACTGACTTGTAAATTCGAGAGAAGAGATCTTTTTTTTTTTTGTATATGTTTATCTTAGAAATATTTGTTCTCGATATTGATTTCCCTAATAATGTATTTCAATGCGTAACCCTCACTATGTCGTCTATGTCATCAGGAAGAAGACTAGCTTCAAGAGCATCTCGTTAAATTAACTATTTACGTGTCTCTTCTGCTACATGGTATTTGGAATGTAGGACCAAAGTAAGCAATAAGTACATACTTCGTGTGTATTAATCTAGGAAATGATTTCATATACGATCATCTTTCATCGATAAAT
This sequence comes from Octopus sinensis, assembly GCF_006345805.1. Taxonomy (NCBI): domain Eukaryota; kingdom Metazoa; phylum Mollusca; class Cephalopoda; order Octopoda; family Octopodidae; genus Octopus; species Octopus sinensis. Next base: position 61,419,572 of record NC_043007.1, on the reverse strand, counting down.
TTTCATATATCATTAATACATTGTAACTTACTAATCAAACTTGTTGGAGTGGATGTCTTTATTTTCCTATCGAATTCGTTTAAAACTTATCTTTTAGAAACTACACTAAAGAAGATCGAGACTTTATTTAAATGCTACTACAAAGGAGAAGTACACATATTTGGGGAAGTATTCATAACCATAGATAAATGTAATAAGTGCAGTTGCAAAGCCAAAGGAAAAGTAGAATGCACAAAATTGAAATGTTCTCTCTCAACACATCCAGGTAAAAATAAAAGTTGCTTGATTATAATGAGACATATCACTTTAAATTCTTATGCCTATTATTACCTAAATTTCCTTATAACATAACGAATGGGACATACTATTTTGGAGACTGATAATGGGATTGACACAGAGGATTTGTAAACCAGATAATAATCATTCGAAACCAATATAAACGAGATGGAAAGCATCAGTGACCTTACAACTTCAAACATCGAATTTAATGTACAGGTTAGCCCAAAATTAGGTTTACAGTTATCACGTAAGCACTTTGAATGTCTTTTAAAACTTTTTATTACACATAGGTTTCTTTCTTACAATTAAGTAGATTAGCATAGAATGATTTTTTCATATTTTTTTTATAATTAAGATCTAAACTGTTAATATATGAATGCGAAAAGGATTGTTGAATATCTGTAAACCTACTTTTGGGACACCCTGTATAGTATGTTTATTTCTTAATGACATGTTTTTTTGTAATTCATAGTACTCTTTGGATTCTTGCCAATGCTTCCTTGTAAATGTTACCTCATCTCTAACATGAACGTTAACATGAATCTTTTGATAGATTCCATTATCGTGTCTGTTATCAACTTCTTTTGGTGTTGTCTGCAGATGCTTATCTGAAGTATTAGATAATCATGACATTCTAAAGCCATAATAGCATGTCTTTGTTCCTCATCGGTAGACTGACAAATATGTTTTCCAGTCTCCAGAATCCCCAAAATTTAGTCTTTCTCTACAGCTTGATAATATTAAATAAACTAGAAACTACTCACCTCGTCTATAGTTACGATGAACACCAACAATAAGTAGAACTCCAAGGTTTTAGCACTCACTACATTCAGTTTTTAAGTGTTCTTGTTTGAATTTTCAAAATAAGCTGTAACATAAATGACATTATTGAAATCTGAGAAATAGAATGTTTTTTGTTTTTTTTAATATTCAACTTAGAAACATTTTATCTTGACACTGAATTCTCGACCACTAACGTATTTCAATGCATAGACAGCACTTTGTCATCTATATCATTAGGAAGAATATTGGCTCCCAGGGCATCTCGTTAAATTAACTATTTACGTGTCTCTTCTGCTACATGGCCTTTGGGGTGTGGGGACCAAAGTAAGCAATAAATACATACTTCGTGTGTAATCATCTAGGAAAGGAATTCATACCGATCAACTTTCATCGAAACTTTTCATATATCCTTAATATATTGTTCTTTACTGACCAAAATGTTTGGAATGGGTGTCTAATTTCACATGGAATTCGTGTAAAACTTACCTTTTAGAAACCACACCAGAGAAGGACGACACTTCCTCAAAATGCCACTACAATGCAGAAATATACGTAATTGGGCAAGACTTCATAGCCATAGATAAATGTAATAAGTGCAGTTGCAAAGCCAAAGGAAAAGTAGTGTGTTCAAAAAAGAAATGTCCTTCCTCATCAACTCCAGGTAACAATAAACATTACTTTCATACCAGCTTTGTTGTACATTATATATTAAATGTCATCGACATTGCTTATTATTAAGTGAAATTACGCTGCATGAATTTTAAAATAGTTACAGTAGCGTGATTTTACTGTTAACATCTCTGCTTTCAGAACCTACAAAATGCTACTACAATGGAAAAATGTACATACTTGAACAGATATTCGTAGCTGTAGACAAATGTAATCAGTGCAGTTGCAAGCTCAAAGGAAAAGTAGAGTGCACCGAAAGGAAATGTTCTGCCACAACAGCTGTAGGTAATAATACTTTCTACTATAGTCACAAGGCCTGAAATTTTAGGGTTGGGGATAGTCGATAAAATCGACCTCAGTGCTCAACTGGTACCGATTTTATCGACACCGAAAGGATGAAAGACAAAATCCACCTCGACAGCATTTGAGCTCAGACTCAGAACGTAATGAGAGAGAAGAAATGCCTCTAAGTATTTTTCCGGCGTGATAATTATTCTGCTAGCTCACCGCTTCAACTCAAGGTAATAATCCTTTCTACGAAAGGCACAATGCCTGAAATTTTTCACGGAAGAGCTAGTAGATTACATCAACCCGGTACCTATTTTATTGACCCCAAAAGGGTGAAAGGCGAAATCGACCTAGCCGAAATTTGAAATCACAGCGTAAAGACGGATTAAATGCTGCTCAGTGTTTTGTCTGGCGTGCTCGCCGCATTGACTCCAGGTAATAATAAATGATGCTTTCAAGCCGGATGTACTGAACATTATATCTTAAAATCCATCAGCATTCTTTATGTTAAATGAAATTAAGCTGAGTCTTGGATATTTTTGTATGAATTTTAGTACAGTGTCACAGTTTTATTGGTAACATCTCTGATAATGATTATAAAATTGTCCTGCAAGTATGTCTTTTCAGATTCTTCAGTAATATGTTATTTATTACGATTGTGCGTAAGCAACTAACGAACAACATGGCTTTCATTCTGTTTTCTTTCTTTGAATACAAACACTTCAGATATCCGATTTGTGGGAATAATATTGGAATTGGGATAGAGGTTTTGTGAGCGAAACAAAGTTAATTTTTAACAAGATGGTTAGGTTACGCAATGTTCTTGAATTCTATAATCGTGTCCAGTATCAAATGTTTTTTGGTATTGTCTTCAAATGTTTGTGACGGTGGGCTGAAACGTTCATGGGCTGACTATGAAGGAGTGATGCCAGAACTGTGAAATCTTGCATTCATTAATTCCAACTCTTCTTATTAATAACTGCATTGTTTCTTTCTAGATAAACTGATCTCTGACACTTCAAAGACTGAGGACTTCAAAAGTAGCTAGTAGCGACCTCTCTTGAAAATCGACAAAATTTGGCATCGTGGTGCAATCAAGTACCTGCAGAAAAAGGATTTAGTGCCTAACGACATTAATGTCGACATGCTTGCTGCATAAAGGAATGACGCTCCAGCTTTATCAGCAATGCAAAAGTGAGATGCTGAATTAAGGGGGTGAACAGAGAGTCTTGATGATGCCCCAAGGTTTGGACGTCGTGCAACTGCCAGCATTGATCGTATTCACCACATGCTGATGGATGACGGGCGACAGACTATAAATCAAATAACCAATGCTATTAGCATATCGTATAAGTGAGTTGAGAATATTCTGCACGATGAACTTGGCATTACGTAGGTTTCTGCTCGGTGGGTGCTACGTCTTCTGACACCTGATCAAAGGCGCACCAGGATGATCACAATACGGGAACATCTGACATTGCTTCAGGCATATCTAGCCTGTTTCCTTGAACGTGTCCTACCGAGGATGAGTTTTGTCTTCATCACTTTGAACGAGAGACAAAGAGACAATGCATGCAATGAAAACACCCTTTCTCACCTGCTCCAAAGAAGGCCAAGGTAATTTCATCTGCAGGAAAGTTGACGGCCTCAGTTTTTTGGAATGCAAAAGGCATTGTGTTTATTGACTGTCTTTAAAAGGGCCATATTATCAATGGATAGTATTATGCCAACTTGCTGAGGCAGTTACGAAAACCTATCAAGACCAAACGCCCTGGAAAACTAACGAAAGTGGTCTTCATTGGGACAATGCCCCAGTACACAAGTGCTTGGTTTCAATGGCTGCTGTGCCAATTGTGGCTTTGGGCTGGTTGATTACCCTCCCTATTCTCCTAATTTGCCCCCATCTTACCATTATCTGCTCCCCAACATGAAAGAACACTTGGCTGCTAACCTGTATCGCAGTCATGATGACATCATATCTGTTACTGATGACTTTTTTGAGCAATAGGAGGCAAGCTTCTTCAGCAATAGGTTCGAAGCACTACAACACCGATGAAAGAAGTGTGGGAACCAAAAAAGGAGCTATGTTGAAAAATAAACCTCATTTGGCCACATTCGATGCAATATCTTGATTAAGATATGATCTTTCCAGCCGACCCTCGTACCTGAAGTATTATATAACCAAGTCATTTTAGTGGTATAACAGCATATGTCTATTTCTTGCCCATGACAGAAAACTAACAATCATTTTATTAGAACGACAAATATATTTTACAGTGTCCACGATCTCCAAAATCTAGTATTTCTCAAGTTTCGGGATATTCCTTTGATGTCCTGAAACATTCCTCATCTGTAGTTACGATGTCCATTTATTGCCAGTAACTTTTTCAGTAGAAAGAACACTTAATGATTACTAGATGTCCAACATTTTAGCGTTCACTACATTTAGTTTTAAAATGTTCTAGTTTGAATAAATTCGAAATAGGCTGTAACATAAACGACATTATTGACGTTATTGAAAGAATAAGAGTAACTAGTTATCTGAGGAATAGAATTATTTGATCTTGACACTGATCCCCATCCCCTATCAATGTATTTCAATGCATAGTCAGTACTTTGTTGTTTATGTCATCCTTAAGAAAATTGGCTCCCAGGGCATCTCGTCAAATTAACTATTTATGTCTTTTGGGGCGTGGGACCAAAGTAAGTAATATACTTCGTATGTATTGATCTAGGAAATTATTTCTTATATAATCATCTTTTCATCGATAAATTATCGTATATCATAATTACATTGTTATTTACTAACCAAATTTCGCTTCATACTGAATTCGTGTAAAACTAATCTTTCAGGAGCTACACTAAAGAACGACACTTCCTCAAAATGCGAGTACAATGGTCGAATGTATATAGTTGGGAAAGTATTCGTAGCTATAGATAAATGTAATAATTGCAGTTGCAAGCCCAAAGGAGAAGTAGATTGTACAAAAAAGAAATGTCCTGTTCCAACAACTCCAGGTAATAATAAAAGTTGCTTTCATACCAGATCTAAAGTACGTTATATATTATATGTCATCGATATTGCTTATAATTAAATGAAATTAAGCTGGGACTTTTATATTTTGCATAAATTTTCAGATAGACACAGTAACGTGGTGTTATTGATAACATCTCTCGTAATACTTAGAAAATTGTCCTTCACATATGACTTTCCAGATCCTTACGTACAATAAGATTTATTGTAACTGTGCATAAAGAACTTGAGAATCTAATCGCTTTCGCTGTTTCATTATTTTTTTTTTTACTTTCTAACGCATCTGATATAGGAATTTAGAGAGTAATATTGGGATTGGAATAGAAGTTTTGAGAACCAGGCAATAATGTTTCGAAACCAATATTAAAAAAATGGAAGTCATCAGTGATCTTACAACTTCAAATTTAATGTATAATATATGGTTATTTCTTAATGACTTGGCTTTTCGTAATTCATAATACTCTTGAGATAATAGTCAATGCCTCCTTGTAAATGTCACCTCATCTCTAACATGAAGGTTCTCCAATGTTGTTAAAATGAATCTTTTAATAAATTCCATTATTGCATCTATTATCAAATGCTTTTGGTATTATCTGTAGATGTATATCTGAAATATTATATAAACATAACATTCTAGAGAGATAATAGCATTTGCCTTTGTCATCGGTAGAATGACAAACATGTTTTACACTGTCCATGATCTTCAAAACCAAATCGTCTACAGTTTCAGGACATCATTTAGAGATTGCTTATCTCATCAGTAGTTACGATGTCAGTTTATTCCCAGTAAATTTTGCATTGGAATGAAAACCAATGATTTGTAGTTGTCCAAGATTTTAGCAATCACTACTTTCAGTTAAAATGTTCTTTTTTGAATTAACACGAAATAAGCTGTGACGTAATTGAAATTATTGAAAAATAAGAATGAATTTTAAACCTAAGAAATACCATCATTTCAGAGTCTGTTTCGTAATAAATATTGATTTTCACTCTGAATTCCCGTTTCCTACAATGTATAGTCAGCACTTTGTCGTCTAATTCTCCAAGAATTTCGTCGTTTCTTTTGCCCCTTGGTGTTGTTGGTGGGGGACCAAAGTAGCCAATACACTTTGTATGTTTGTTATTTGTATTAATCTAGGATATAATTTCTTATATGATCATCTCTCACCGATAAATTATCATATGTTATAATCACGGAGTATGGTGTCTTTAAATCATAATGGATTCATGTAAACTTATCTTTCAGAACCTACGATACAGTTTAAGGAATTTGCCGTAAAATGTTACTACAATGGTAAAATATACATGTCTGGGCAATTATTCATAGCTGCAGATAAATGTAATAATTGCAGTTGCCAGTCCAATGGAAAAGCAGTGTGTTCCGAAAAGAAATGTCCTCCCTCATCCACTCCAGGTAATACTAAAAGTTGTTTTCAAACCATATCTTTAACGTGACGCTCACACTGTTACTGAAGTGAGTCTTTGAATGAATTTCATTATCGTGTGCAGTATTAAATGCTTTGAGGATTTTCTGTACATTTCCGTAAGCAAGATATTCTAGTACGGGTAAATTTTGCCTGCGTTCCTCACTCACGATAGAAAACGACTAATCGCTTTGTTAGGATGGAAAATTTATTTGAGTATTCAGGATCTTAAAAATCAAATCCTTCTCCACAGTTTCAGGACATTAAACAAATGAGAAATGCTTTTCCTCATCCGGTAAAATTTGGGATGAAATTGCGATTTGGTGTTTCAAATTACTTTCTGTGAATCAATAAATATTTTTAAAGTAATATAAACTCAATATTATTAACTTAGAAGTAATCCAGTATTTTAACATTCGCTTATTTCGGCTTAAAAATTTCGTTTTGAAAAAAATTCCAAATAAAATATAACATAAATGACATTGTTAAAATTATCGAGAAATTTGACTGAACTGTAAATCTAAGAAATAATTCTTTCAATTTTCCTCTTATTTAGTATTGATCTCGATTTTGGTCCACTGATTCCTCTTGACATTTTAATAAGTTTGCCATCAAAATTATTTACGAACCGCGCTCTCCAGACATCGCGCTAAATTGGCCATTTATATATGCTTTATTTGGAGCGAGGTTGCTACGTGGCCATGAGGAGAGAGAACTAAAGTAACCAGTTTACTTTGCCTGTTTATCATCAGTCTTGATCGTGAAAATAATTTCTTGTACATTCATCTATTCTCGATAAATTTTCATATATGATAAACTAAACAGAGCCTGTGAAAGAGAATTCATCACTTCATAATGAATTCATGTAAAACTTATCTTTCAGAAACTAAAGAACAGAAGAAAACTTATCTTTCAGAAACTACAAAACAGAAGAACGAGACCTCGGGAAAATGCAGCTACAATGGACAAGTATACATGTTTGGACAGATATTCATAGCTATAGATAAATGCAATAATTGCAGTTGCAAGTCGAAAGAAAAAGTAGAGTGTTCCGAAAAGAAATGTCCTCCCTCAACCACTCCAGGTAATATTCAAAAAACGTTCTCCTGAAGTTTATATCTTAAAACCTCATCGCGACTTAAAATATCAATCGAGTGTCTTTTCGTAAATATATATGTATATATATATATTATATATATATATATATATATATATATATATATATATATATATATATATATATATATATATATATATGTATATATATATACAAATATGTATATATATATATATCTAAACATATATATACTACTCTTTACTCTTTTACTCTTTTACTTGTTTCAGTCATTTGACTGCGGCCATGCTGGAGCACCGCCTTTAGTCGAGCAAATCGACCCCGGGACTTATTCTTTGTAAGCCCAGTACTTATTCTATCGGTCTCTTTTTTGCCGAACCGCTAAGTAACGGGGACGTAAACACACCAGCATCGGTTGTCAAGCAATGCTAGGGGGACAAACACAGACACACAAACACACACATACATATACATATATATACATATATATGACAGGCTTCTTTCAGTTTCCGTCTACCAAATCCACTCACAAGGCTTTGGTCGGCCCGAGGCTATAGTAGAAGACACTTACCCAAGGTGCCACGCAGTGGGACTGAACCCGGAACCATGCGGTTGGTAAACAAGCTACTTACCACACAGCCACTCCTGCGCTATATATATATATATCTAAACATAAATATATAATATATATATATAAATAGAGCATTACATATATTAAAATATAAATATATACATATATAATATATATATATATATATATATATATATATATATATGTAACGGGAAGGTTTACGAAAATAAACAAAATATGTATGTATTAATATATATATATATGTATGTATTATATATATATATATGTATGTATGTATTAATATATATATATATATATATATATATATATATATATATATATATATATATATATATATATATATATATACTCTCTTTTACTCTTTTACTTGTTTCAGTCACTTGACTGCGGCCATGCTGGATCCCCGCCTTTAGTCGAGCAAATCGACCCCAGGACTTATTCTTTGTAAGCCTAGTATTTATTCTATCGGTCTCTTTTGCCGAACCGTTAAGTGGGAACGAACAAAGACAGGCAAACAGAAAATGCTGTAGTAGCTGCTATAAAGTTTTAAATTTTATGATGATAAATTTATGATACAATTTAAAAATTACAAATTACAATTTACAAATTACTAATTACCAATTACATGAAAACATGTTGCGATTTGCAATGACTTCCCTGAAGGAAAGGCATCCGACCACTTTATCTTTTCTTTTTTTTTTTTCTTTTTTGGACTCCACTTATCTGATGCCAATCGCTCCCAGCTTCCTTGCCACAGGATTCCATCTTTTCATAAATCTATCTTGTGACGAGTACCTCTTCTCCAGCCTGATCTTACTACTGAGGTGGTAACTGAAAAAAGTTAACCAACCTCTGGCCGGATACCCGTCACTATGCCTCTTACATGCGTTCCATGCTGTTTCTTTCAGTATAGCTACTACGCAGAAAAAGGAAGCCTTCCTTTCCCTGTTAAGGGAAGGAGGCGGCAGAATCTCGATGATAGGCTCAGTTGATAACTGTACTTTTCCCATCGATGACAACAGTTCTGTGAAAACTATCAGTCCCGTTAATTCCGGACATTCCACAAATGCGTGCGTCCTTCCGTGCCTTGACAGTTTATCACGAACAAATAGCGCCGCACGGAAGCTCTGCCAAGCCAGGGATTTCTGGTAATTGCCAGATACCTCGGCTCGAAAGCTCTCCTGAACAGGTTGATCAACTGATTTTCATCGTATCCCAGGATCTCCTCCAAGGCGTCTTCGGACATAAATTCCACTAATCCGCTATAAGAATCCGCGGTGGAACTCCTATTGCCGGCCTTGCCCACCCGAGAGAGTAGCTGAAGTGCCTAACGGAACTCCAATTGCCAGTCCCCCAATCTAGGTCTCTGCTTGATCCAATTACCAATCTCCGTTAAGGACATTAACTGCGGAAGGTAGAACCGGACGTACGGTGACCACACATGCTCTCCATCCAGGTAAAGCCAGAAGTGCCTCAACCTTAACGCGAGTTTTCGCATCCTCAGCCAAGGCATCCCTAGCCCACCCTTTAGTGGTTTCTGGCAGCAGACAGAGCGCTTCACAAATGTCTTTCCTCCCTTCCACAAAAAGCAAAAAAGGATTCTCTCCAACTTGTTCAGCCACAAATCGGGGCAAGGCACCACGGTCAGACGGTAGGTGATAACCGATGCTATAAACATCTGCACCACCTCCGCCTTTCCTAGCAAAGATAACGCCCGCCCAGACCAGGTCTGCGTTAGAGCAGTAACTTTACTCCAAGCAGCTTAACAAGACCTTCTGTCCAACGCCCCACGACGTTATTCGACGGCATCGGCTTGCCCCTCCAGGTGCCGAGTTGCAAAGCAACTGACTTGTCTTCGTTAACCTTTGCTCCTGCCACCGCCTCGTAACTTTTGATAGCCTCTTCCACCACGGAAAGCTGGCCTTCATCCGCCACGATGATGGAGATGTCATCCGCATACGCTGTAGCTTCTCTTTCACACCATAGATCATGCGGTGCGCCCCCTAATGCCTCCAACTTCCGCAGTAATGGCTCGAGAGGCAACACATACAAAAGCGGTGACAGGCGACACCCCTGACGCACTGAGCACTCGATCCTGAATGGCTTTGAAAGGAAACCATTCACTTTTACGACAGACTCGATGTCGCTGAACAACGCAGCAATCCAACCGTGGAAGGTCGGGCCCAGGCCAGCCTTCTCGCGGACCGCCGCCAAGTACCGATGGTCGACCCTATCAAATGCTTTAGACTGGTCTAAATGTATCAGTGCCCCCCTGCGCCAGAAAGCCTCCCCACCCTCTCTAAGGAGTAGCGTATAAGGTGGAGATTGTCGTGGATCGTCCTGCCTGGGATAGCGCACGTTTGCGCTTCCCCTACAAGTCTGTCCACGACCCGCGCCAACCTTTTCGCTAGCACCTTGGCCAAAATTTATAACTCTGTGTTCAGCAGAGTTATGGGCCTGAAATTCCCTATCTCCTCCCCCCTTGCTCGGGTTTTCCTGATCAACGTCACACGCACACACCCCGACTCGTAGACTTGAGAATTCTCCCATTCTGCTGCCAATTGACTGGCATACTTTTGTAAAATTCATAAGGCAGACCATCGAGACCCGGCGACTTCTCACCGGGGCACTCGCCCAGTACCTCGATCACCTCCTCGGCTGTGATTGGCCCTTCACAGCACTCAGCCTCTCGTGCTGAGAGACACGGGCCGCCAGACAGGAAGTCCCTAAGGGCTTCACCATGATCCAGCAATCCCGCCCCTCCTGAACAACTCAGCAAAGTGCTTGTGAAGCGCTTAACACATCTTGTCCCGTCCATCGACCGAACACCCATTGTCATCAACGAGAGACCTAATTGTGGTATCATTTCCACGCAGGGTTTCTACAGTACGGGCCCATCCGGCAACATTAATTCCCTCGCGGCCCAATGCGCGCTCTTTAGCCCGAATTCTGCACCCCTCATATTTGGCTTTGAGGTGACATTCCAAGGCCGTTCTCGCTGCCAAAATGTGAGATGCGGAGCCCAATCTCAACGCCTCCTCTAGGTCCTTAACTAGTTTCCCTTCTATTCTGACTTTATTTAGTCTTAGCTGATGGCGAAACCTAATAGACTCAAAACGAATGGCTCTCATGAGGGCGAACCACCATCGGTTATTAAACACAACGCCGGTTAACGCCCTCTGTACTAATTCCTTAATCCGGCTACGGTATGCCTCGCAAGTCACAATAGACTTGTTCAATTTTCTGTAGCCGGACCCTCTCTTAACTGTACTTTCTATGTCCAGTCTACACTCACTTAATCATTCTATGGTCAGTGTAAGCTACTTTGACAAGCTGCGAACAGCTAAAGCTAGACTTATCTCTAGTTCTTATCACTATCCTATCTAAGGAAGACTTGAACCTTCCGTCGCCGCTAATCCAGGTCCACTCCGAGACGCTCGGATGGTTAAGCCTGTAGCGATCCGCTAGCTGAAAGCGGTGAAGCAGATCTACGAGACGTGAATTCACTTTCCTACCGATCGAGCCAATGCTATCGACGCGTGCATCAACGATAGCGTTATAGTCTCCTAACACCATTAATGTCTTCGACGTCATGATTATGTTCTCTAGACGCCGATAAAAATCAGTTTGAAATCCTCTAGCACAAAGTGCATAGATCCCGATCAACCTGAAGGCCATAATGCTGTATGTCACATCAAGGACGACCAGCCCACCTTCTGGGTCTACATAGACTGTACTTGTCCGCAGAGCCAAGCCTTTTCGGTCCAGTACTACTACAACCCCTCGCCCTCCGGTCTAACTAGGAGACATAATTTTCTCATAGCCATTCAGGAGGGGCGAGAAGGTTTGTAGACTGTCCAACTTGGTCTCTGTAGCAACCATAACATGCATATCGTGTGATCTGAAGTCGTCGAGGAAACAAGCTTGCCTCCACTTCGAGGCCAGACCACGCACATTCAAACACCCAAGGTTAAGTGTAGCCATTAAAAGCAAGGGTTCTACTTACCCTTAACTAGTGATGTTGGGGCTGACTTCACAACACGTGAGGCATCCCTTTCCTCCTCCTCTTCCTTCTTCAAATAACCTGGGAGGTCCGGGATATTCCTGATGGTCTTTGTATAACTTTACTTCAGTTGCCTGTAAAGGGTTTCCCCTATCCAGGCACACCGCTCGCTTAAGTCCTTGTGCTGTTGAAACAGCTTGGTGATGTGGTGTCCCTCTACAATCTCCTCAATATACTTGTCTCTGGTAACATATTTTACCAAGGTTTTCGTTTCGTTATCGATTTTTCCCCCTTTTTCCTTCTGGGACAAGGGGCGTTGTCGTTTGTTTATTTGTGGTGTGATGCTTACATTTTCTTTTTATTTTGTGGATGATATCGATGGGGAAGGTGCATGTGTTCGTTTCCGAACTACCGTGATCTCCCCTCGACCACCTCCGTGGTGTCATCCGGAGGAGTTACATGCTCTGGTGCCACTTTAGAGGAGGTGGGTCTGTTTGATGTTGTCGGGACCGATGTGTCCATGGGCTGAGGTTTTTGGGTATCGTGTTTGGGGGCGGATACCACAGATGGGAGAGTGGGAACTTTTGTTTCTGTGAGGGCTAATGTGTGTGCGGGATTGGGGTCGTTTTTGTAATTGAAGGGCCTGGTGTCTGCGCAACATTTTTCTTCCATTGATCGCAGTCTACACGAATGTGGACCTTTTTGCCACATTCGTAGCACGTGGGCTTTTTGCCCTCTACAGGTATTTTGAGGACAATATCCTCGCCCAAGATCACCCTTTCTGGAAGCATCTCAATATCTTCCTGAATCCCCTGAATAATAGCAGAAATGCTCCTCCCGAGCCAATTTTGTGGGGCAGTACATGTGATCTGAAGGAAGTTAATTTTATCCGTCCTGTTATACAACAGGGCGGCCATCACCTCCATTGAATCAATTTCAGGTGGTACCTCTGTCACCTTAACACGAGCAGTTCGTCTCCCCATGTAGGTTGGCAAAAGCATCACCTCCTTCGTTTTCAGGGGCCTCACTGAGTACTCTTGAGCTTTTTCCTCGGTTCCAAATCTGGCCTCTATTGTGCCATATGTCCAGCCCCTCGCTATGTACGTTACGTCTTTCCATATGGGGGCCAAGCATTTTTCAATCTTACCCTGTTCAAAGTGTTTATATTTCCATGTTGAAGGACAGTATGTTTTGAAAATGGATGCCCTTCTTTTCAATTTTTCGACGCTGAGGGAGGGTGATATCTTTATATTCCCACCCTCCTCTTTCATTTTTTCAAAATGCTCGGAGAGCTTTTCCGTTGGTAACACAACGTTTTCAGTTGCCACCGCTGCAACTGCCGAAAATTTCTTTACTGGCGCATCCAGTGGACTCTTTTCATGAATTATTTCGACCGACATACTCGGCCGAAATTAAATTTACACACAAAAATAAATTAGAAATCCCCAGAAACGGGAAACCTATCATGTTTTTTCCTCTTAATGAGGACAACAGTTCAAGTCCCACTCCCACTGGGGGGGGGGCATAACAATACAGCCTACAACAGCTTTAACAAGTTCAATTTTTCAACAAATAACAACTGCCAAAATGCAAAACACACAACCAGTTCCTGTCTCCCGTAACCGGGAAAAGCACAAAAGATTTCAAAATTCAACAATTCAATAATGTTCAACAATGTTCAACAACGATAAACAGTTAATAATTCCAACAAAAACAATCTAAGCTCCAACAAAACGTCCGACAAACAAAAACACGTCAAACAAAGAGACCGTAAGCAAGCTACTTTATTTCATTTCATTGGCCATGAAGGCCATATACAGAGGGAGTAGCTTGCGGACTGGACAAAAAATATTAATGAGATGAGGGGTGAAATGGATGAGTATGAATGAGAGAAGGCAAAAGACGCCCACCGATATTCTGCTTCTCTAAAACATTGTTCTTTTTTTTCAAAACAAAAAACAAAACGAGGTATTAAACCTCTTACCTCGGTTCTGCAATTACTGGACTTAATAGTCCATTACAAATTGAGGCGCTGAGCCTCTTACAAACAAAAAACATTTAGGCTCTAAAGCCTCATTATCGTTCCTCCACGACCAAGCCGTATACCTCCCACAGGCAATGCTCCAGCTCCAGGTCGGGACCCCAGAAGGCGAACCATTTTTGGTCCTTCGGAAAGGAGTGAACACATCGACGTCCGATATAACCTCCATAGTCACCTACGGAGGCTAATCGGGGTCTTCCGTCCAGGCATGGGCTCCATCCTGCGGCCCTCTAGCTTCCTTAAGAAGCTCTGTATTGCCTCTCCCTTGTAGAAGAAGATAACAAAATCATCTCTCGTCTCTCTGGGAGGAGCCACAGTTTCCTCTGTCGGTGACACACTTACCACCGACAAGGTTTCAGGACATGCCGACAGTGTACCATCAACCGCCGGCAATGTCCCATTGTTTATATTTTTCTTTTTCCTTTTTCTCCCCTTTGCGACTGGAGGGTATGACACCTCCGCTTTATCCGGAGGATCTTCCCCCTTCCCGCAGCTTTAGGGTCGTTCGGTGGGCAACAATGGTTGCCCACCTTCTTTCCTTTCTTTCTTTTTTCGAGGAGGTCTCCACTTCCTCGGCAGCCTCCATCTCTCCATCCAATGGGGGAGCGGGGGCCGCTACTTTTATTAACTGCTTCAGGACCCTACCTTGGTCCTGGGGACAGTTCTTTTTAATGTGGCCTGGTTCCAGGTACAAGTGACACTTGGGGAGGGGCCCTCAAGAATCAACGGCCATTCTCAAAAAATCTGGGAAAGCCAGATTATTGGCTGATTGGGTCCACAGAGTCAAAACTGCTTTCGACCCCACCCAATTAGCCGCAGGCAGAATCTTAATATTTAGGAGCTTCGCTCCGCTGCCACCCAAACCTCGGCGGATAGTGTCTTTTATCCATTCGGGTTCTATCCAGGGTGACAGCCCACAGACCCAAGCTCTTGTTAATTTCTTCCCACAGTATGTGGGAAGAAACAAAATCTTTTGCCCTTCTAAGGGCTGGCTTGCAAATTTGCGAGCTACCTTGGGAGTGTCAAATAGCAACAACACCGTTGCGTACTTGACACTCCTGGCAATAAACTTAATAGTTGGCAGATATTCGGCCAACTCTCTTTCAATTTCAATTTGAGGGAACACCGTGATGGTGTCGAGTGATTTAGAATAAGTCCTCAACACCACCGTTCTCTCGTTTAAGTTTTGTAACCACTGCTTGGGGGTTACAATCTTCCACTCCAACGTTGTGTTTATCTTCTTTGCCATGCTTGCAGAAAAGAACGTCCAAAAAATAGTTCAAATAAAAAGTCTAAATAAAGTCAAAAATAAACAAAAAAGAGCAAAAAGACAGAGCAAAGAAAAAGAAAGAAGGAAGACAGTTCAGGTCACGCCAACACGCAATTCCGGCCACCCGGTAATCCTGGCCAACAGGTATTCCAAAAAATGGTACTTCAAACAGGTACTCCAGGGTCACAGCAGCAGGAACACAAAAAAATCCTCCACTAATTGGTAGAATTTTCCAAAATTTCTCAATTTTTCGAAGGCAAGACACGCCCCAAAACAACAATTCTCACAACTAAGTGAGTCACATAGACGACTGCAGGCAGACAAATGTCCAGGACACAGTGGGGATTTCTTATTTGAAAAAAGAAAAACAATATCAAACCACAAAACCCCACTGAATCTCCCCAAAAATAAGGATTACTACCTTACAGTCGCGCCTTCAGTATTTCTTCAATTCTGGACGACTACAAAAGCACGTGTTGACAGTATTCAGTGCGGAAACAACTAACCAATGCATGCGGAGTAAGGAAGATACTTATCACACAGTCACTCCTAAATATATAAATATATATATATATATATATATATATATATATATAATATATATATATATATATATATATAGATGAGAAAGTTGGTTTGTGAAAGCACGTGGTTGAATATATAGAAAATAGTAAAAAGTGAAAAAACTACAGAAGGCTTGTTTTAAAAGGTTAAAAAATATATATTTGAGTCAATATGTCTGAAGAATGTTATAAATTTTTTTTCTTAGTTTAGAAGAAATGACCGGTTTCGCGTTCAGCTTTTCAAATTTCTTACATCGTTATGTTTACGTTGAGAAGAATTATCGTTATGTTTATGTTGAGAAGAGTTCCAGATAAGGGGAGGTAATAAGTGATTTCTTCCGGTGTAAGGGAGATAATCGCTTAAAATTTTTTGCCTTTCTTTTGGAGTGAATTTCTCTGTAAAAGTATGTTGGAGTGGTTAAGTTTGGGCTTGTATTTTTCAATGAAGAATGTTTCCTTGTTTAGTCTAATTTGTGTTGGTGTTCCGATAGCACATTGGTAAAAGGGAAAGATTAAAAATTGCGGTAGTAGTTGCTTTGCGCATTCCTCAATGTGCTCACTAAAGGGTATCATTCTGTATTCTGGGAATGCAATCTGTTGTCGATGCAGTGTGCATCTACGTCTGAGTGATATTCCCGTGGACCCCACGTAGTCTTGGTGGCAGCCCGAGCATTTTATGACATAAATTATGTTTTCAGAGGCACAAGTAAAATTAGATTTGATCTTGAATTTCTGTCCCTCTTTGAAGAGGAATGCTGATCCTTCTAGCAGGTTTGGACATGTTGCACAGTTCGGTCTACCACATTTTTTTACTTTTGCATCCGTAATTTCAGAAAACAATTTTGCCTTTGTGAGAATCTTTTTTGTTGTTTGTAGCTTTTAATGATTTGGTGTATGTTTAGAATTTCCTTTAATTTGGGGTCCTTATGAAGTATTGGTAAATTCTGGGTGATGATGGTGAAGGCTTCTTTGTTTCTGGGGTTGTATGTGGATATGTAAGGTAGTATTTTCGGGGAAGGTGTGTTGTTGTGTTGAACTTTTCTTAAAGTTTCTATGTTGATTTCTGTTGCACGTCTGATCCCATCCTCTTTGAGTTGAGCTGGGTAATGTCTGTCAATTAGGGTGTTTTTGAGTTTTTGCAGTCTAAAGTTCCTGGTATTTTGTTCTGACTCTATTGTGCATATCCTTCTTGCAAGGTTGAAGAGGATGGTTGTTTTAGTATGTCTTGGGTGGCATGAATTAAAAAGAAGGTATTGCTTGGCGTCTGTGGCTTTGTAAAAAATGTCTGTTTCTATTTTAAGGTTAATTTTTTTAATTAGTATATCCAAGAATGGGAGCTCCTTTTGGTTGTATTCCATTGTGAACTGTATATTTGGGTTTATGCTGTTCAATAGGTTTTTAAATTTTAGGAGTTTATCTGTGTTTTCATTCCAGAGTATAAAACAATCGTCCAGGAATCGTTTCCAATTCTCTTTTATGTATTGAGAGAGGGGGTTTCCAAAGATTGATAAAGATTCCTGGTAAATGATTATTTCCATGTAGACACACACACACCACACACACACACATATATATATATATATATATGTGTGTGTGTGTGTGTGTGTGTGTGTGTGTGTATCTTCCTGGATCCCCTGAATAATAGTGGCTTACAAAGTGGAGCTTGTAAGATACCATGTTAAAGAGGGAGGGGTCTAACATAAAGTTGAACCACCACCACCCCAGAAGAAAATACAAAGAAAATGTAAAGAAGGGAGTACGTTCTCCAAAAGCAAGAAAAGAATAGAGATTGCAACACAGGAAGAAGTAGACGAATGCCTCGAAGAATTTAAGGATATTATTAACTTTTATACCAGAGGAAGAAGGTACAGCACAGTGGCGGTCACTTTCGTCTCCGAAGAAGAGGCAAGAGGGTACTCCACTGAGACGTTACACTCGGAAGAATGGATACTACTGCCTACCTATCCAGGCAAATGCGTTACCAGGGTCAGGATAGGCAGGATTCCACCTGAAATTGAGCCCGAGTAGCTGGCAGCAGCAGTCCTCGCCGTAGGAGATGGAGGAGATGAGAACGGGCAAATCATCCAGGTAACCCGGACCCAACAAATAAACTACTGAGTTTACGGCCTGGAGATGTTCTTCATGGTCAACCAAGTGGAATATGGTGGAATACCAGACACACTAGTGCTGTCCAATTGGGTTAAGTTAGAAGAAACGCTGGAAGGAAGGCTACCGACCTGCTATTCATGTGGAGAGAAGGGACACATCAAAAAAAGGTGTCCCAAACAAGTAAAAGAGGTTGCAGAGAGAGAGGTACAGGAATTGGAAACGGAGCAAACGACCCAAGATACGGAGCAGGAACCAGAATTCACAGAAGTAAAAACAAGAAAAAGAGAAATGAGAGACACACCGCCGAAGGAGGATTTTACAACAAAAGAAACACAAGACACAGGAAGTAGTATCATGCCCAAGACAAGAAACAACAACGACAAGCAGAAACAACATGCCCACAGTATCACCAAAAAAGAAAAACAACACAAACAGAGCGAAATCACCAAGCAAACACACAGATGTACAGGCACACAATCACGCAGAAAAAATTATTGAGAATTTTTAGAGAAAAAAAAGAACAGAAAGAGAACTGACAATGAACGTTTTAAAAGAATGTTTGTAGAAACATTTGAATATCATGTAACCATCCCGGAGTAAGGACGGAGTGGCCGTCACATCCTCATTTGTATAAACCCTGGATGACCATTTCCAACTCATTTTTATTTTTGTTCTTGCCACTTTTAATATCTTTGCGTCTTCGTGGGTTCTGTGCATCACGGTTGCCACCAGCCACGCTTCTTCAATTTAAGGTGGTACCTTGCCTATCCTAATTCTTGCAACTCTTTTGCCGCAGTAGGTCGGCAGGAGTACCCATTCTTGCGACTTCCGCGTCACAGTGGAGTCATTTATTGCCTCTTGTTCGGTGGCAAACCTCAACTCCACTGTGCCGTATCTTCTACCTCTTTACTTCTTCCAGACATTTCTCTATCGCTTCTTCTGTAGCTATCCTCAATCTTTTTACTGGCTGTGGACAGAACACTGTAAACTACTGTCCTTTTTGTTTTGTTGGTTACTTCTTCTGGAGGGGTCAGGCTTAAACTTAATCCCTACTTCTGGATCATCTCGTTCTACTTTTCAACTTCTGAGGTTCAATTTTGACCTCCCGCACCTCCAGCGAATCCATCGCGTTGGTACATTTTCCAGCCGTCGAAGTATAGCTCCCGGCATGGGCTTGAACTGGTTCGCAATTCATTTCTTTTTTCGAGTCTCTTCACCCAAAAATGGAGGCAAAAAACAAACACAAAAAACACAGGCCCGCAGGCAAAAACAGCAACAGTATTCAACAAAACTCAACAACATCAATCATAGGCACACCCACAAGGGAGAACCTTCAACAAAAGATAACACGACTTATCTGCGACAGGAATCACAAATGATTTAGACTGACACACGTTGATTTTTTATTTCCCACAAGGGATACACACAGAAGGGGACAGTAGAAGACATGTGGGGACACGAAACAAAGAAAAAAGACAAAAAGAAAACACGTATGTAAACAAGATGAAATGAAAAATGAAAATGAAAGACGTAATGAAGCTTCTCGGCCCCACCTCCGAGCAGCTTCATTTATACCTTTTTAACACTTTTTAAACTTTCTACCAGCCAAAATATCCACTTTGTATTCCTCTAATAGCTCTAAGTACGTTAAGTAGCATAGCAATTGATTAATATCCGCATCCACCTCCAACATTTATATACATTTTTATATTTCATTATTATTGATCTTTGCTCTTCAGTTAATAGTAGGCAACAATGCCATCCTTCAGTATTGTCATGTCTTTTTGTATCTACGGCTATAAAATCTCGCCAAGTTTCTATCTCTTCACAAAGTTTCTTATTCGATCCATCATACATGAGCGCGTCACTATTTTTTCCTTTTACCGGAGGAGGGGAAATTTGAGCGTTTTTGTCTGAATGCGATCTTTTTGTGTCAGAGGAAAGTGGGAAGGTTTGGTGTCTGTAAGGGGAGGATGGGACGAAGAGAGTGTGGGTGAGTGTTGAGTGGTTGTGGGGAGGGGGTCTGTGTCCATTTGACTTGTTTTCTGTCTTTTTCTTTTTCCCCGTCGTCTCCCATTCATTATTTGATTCATTTTCTTTTTCCTCCGTTGTTGGTGATTCTACCTCTTCCTCTCTCATTGGTTCTTCCTGGAGTTCTTCTGTCGTTTGGGGCGGCGAAGAGCAGTCCGCTCTAATGTAACCTTTCAGACCACACTTAAAACATCGAAGGGTTCTACCCTCCAACTTAGCCCTCATTATTAAATCATCCAATATAACCGTTTCTGTAAGGTTTTCGATACTTTCTGTCGACCCCTGGATGATCATATCCAGAGTCTGACCTTTCCAGTGTCTGCTTTCAGTTTTCGTGACCTGGAGAACCGCAATCTTCTCGTTTCCGAGTAAGACAGCAGCTAC
This sequence comes from Octopus sinensis, assembly GCF_006345805.1. Lineage (NCBI taxonomy): Eukaryota > Metazoa > Mollusca > Cephalopoda > Octopoda > Octopodidae > Octopus > Octopus sinensis. The sequence continues at coordinate 61,399,027 of NC_043007.1, read as the reverse complement.
TATCCAGGCCACATCGACTTCCGGTGGTATACCCTCTACCCCAACCCCGGAAGCACTCCTTCCAAGGTATGTGAGTAGGAGTACCACTTCTTCACTTTTCACAGGAGTTGCTGAATGCTTCCTAGGTGTCACTGCCTCTTTAAAACGCACCTCTACAGTTCCGTATTTGGCACCTCTGTCAAGATACGTAATCTTTTGTCAGATTGGCCTTTGTGCTTTTTCTATCTGGGTTTACATGACGTCCACCTTCCCTGCTTCTACTGAGTAAGTTTTGTACCCTCTCGTACGCTCTTTTTTTATCATTCACTATTTCCTGAGGAGGGATAATTTTACATTATATCGTTCTCGACTCATATTTCTATAATTTTCCAATTATCTTGTTTTACGTCCTTTACATTATAAGAAATGTGATATACGATTTTGGAGAATAATATTACAATTGGAAGTGGGGTGGATCTATTTACGAAACAATGTTTTGAAATCTATATTTTTAAAATGGAACAGAAGTAAACTTTCAAATTCATACACCTAATTCAGTGTGTAATATGTTTCTATATAATTTCGGTTTATATAATTCATTGAATTCGACACATCGTTGTGGGTGTTAAGTCAATCTCAAATATGGTGATTACTCAATGCTGTGGAAGTAAAACTGTTAATGAATTACATTATTACGTGCAGTGGGAGACAGTGAGCTGGCAGAATCGTTAACACGCCGGACAAAGTGCTTAACCGCATTTCGTCCGTTTTCACGTTCTGTGAATGTGTTTAAATTCCACCGTAGTTGACTTTGTCTTTCATCCTTTCAGGGTCGATAAAATAAGTCCCAATTGGGCATTGGAGTCGATGTAATTGACACTAGCCCCCTTCCCCAAAATTTCAGGCTTTATGTCTACAGTTGAAGGGATTATCATATACAGTACTATATACTTTTTCTAAAGTCTGTAAATGCTTTGTTGAATGATAGTGATTAGACAGCATGTTCTTTTATTCCCTTATCCGCAAATACCAACAAGCCAACCGTATCTTTAGTATTACAAAGGCTAAAATATTCAAAAGCAATTCCTTCTCTTCAGTTTCATGATATTGAATGAACGAGGGATAACTTTTCGCATGTCGAATTATGATATCAGTTTATTAAATATAAAACTTGCAAAGGATTTATGAATCAGCTCATCAAATTATTTCCCAACATACAACGAAAACATATGGACTTTTTAACACCAATAAGTTAGTAGTAGTTATACAATATTTTAGTACTAACCTGTTTCAGTTTAACAATCTTATTTTTAGAATAAATTCGAAATAAACTGTAGCATAATGACATTACTAAAAGAAAGAAATAATTTCGGAAGATAATGAAATTTGAAACCCCGAGAAATGATTATTTGAATATTAATGCAATTAATTGATCTTCACTCCGAATCTCTGTGCCATCAGTGTCTTATGGATCGTGCTCTTCAAGCGTTTCTTCAAATCAATTGTTTGTATGTTTTGTCTCTCTTGCCACATGGTCATGGTGATGTGGAACTCAAGTGATGCCAATTTACTTTGTGTGATTGTCATTTGCCTTTATCTCAGAAATAATTTCTTATATATTCAGCTCTCATTGATAAAATATCATATATGATCATCAGAGTGTTTAGCTTATCAAAATCTGTGGAGGAAGTGTCTGAATTCATATGTGTAAAATATTTTTCAGCAACTACACCTCAGACGAACGAAACTTCCGCAAAATGCAGCTACCATGGACAAATATATGCATTTGGCCAGATATTCACAGCTGTAGATAAATGTAATAATTGCAGTTGTAAATCCAAAGGAAAAGTGGAATGTACCGAAAAGAAATGTTTACCCTCAACAACTCCAGGTAATACTAAAAGTTGTTTTTGAAACAAAATGTACTGAATATTAATTATGTCATAAACTCCATCACCGTTTTATGCAAAAACAAATTTTGCGTTCTTCTAAACGTATATGATTAGTATGTGACTAGTGTTTTTAAAAATTCACACACACGCATATGTATATACTTATATACTTATATACAATATATATACATAAGTGTGTGTACCAATGTTTGTACGTATGCATGCATTTATGGATGGATGGATGGACGTATGTATGTATGTATGTATGTATGTATGTATGTATGTATGTATGTATGTATGTATGTATGTATGTATGTATGTGCAGGAATTTTTTTTAGAAAATATTCGGCTGATAATGAGTACAAAATTGTTCTGTAACCTATCTCCTCATATTCTCCAGTAGATAACGTGTTATAATGGTACATCAGCAACTTAAAAATCTTGTTGCTGTCATCTGGTTTTACTTTCTTTACAGTGTAATAAATGTTATAAGATTTTAAAGAATAATTTTGGGTTTGGAAGTGGGCGGTTGTGAGGGGAACAATATCTTGAAATCTAAATTAATAAAATGTGGATCAGGAGGCTGTTTCTATGCTGACATCCAATTCAGTGTGTAATATATGTTTCTTAATGATTTTAACTTTAATTCTTTATACACTCAAGAAAGTAATTTTCTAAGTGCCTTTTTGTGAATGTCAAGTCAGTCTCCAACATGTTGCCTGTATAATATTAGGGAAATGACAACGTTAATGGATTCAATTTTTGCATACAATCTATATATATAAAACAGAAAATGTCTGTGGGCGTATGTGTGTGTGTGAAAGTTCGAAGGTTTATAACTCGAGTTCCACATAACCGATTTGATTGAAATTTCAGACATGCATTTTGGTATGTTCTGAGGCATGTTTTAGTCATAACAACTGCTTCGATCAATGTTTGATTTTCGCAAAAATTCGATCGATTTATTACCGATTTCTTTCAAAAAGTCGTCCGATTTTGATCAAGCTTGACATACCTATGCATTCTTACCCAAGGTTTTTCGTTTCGTTATTATTTTTTTCAAATTCCGTTTTGTTTGGGCACAGCACGGGAAAAACCGACTCAAAAAAATGCCTTAGCGGCAGAATCATTGAGCCGATTTAAACGAAATTCGATAAACGAATGCATTTTCACCCAACGAGTCTTATGTCATGGTTCATTTCATTAAATTGCGCTTTGTTTGAGCACAATTCGACAAATTAACATTCGAACAACATACCTTTGTTGAGGTAGCTCCTGACTTGCTTTTGTCAGAATACTGACCCCGTTCCTTCTGCGTTGCATAAACAATTCATCTCCACCATGGTATGCACACACGTTGTGTCCCCACGTGACCTCAAAATAGCCACTGCCAATAACAGTAAACATCCAGCACTGAGGCTTTCCATTGCAATAAATGAAAGCGATTTCTATGTGTAGCATGAGATAGTTAAAGCAACAAAGCCTCTGCACTGCACAAGCTACTGGTAAGTACTTACTACTTCATCATCCATTTCACCAGCATGGGTCTTAATAAATTACCATGAAACTGCAGAAACATGAGGCCCTACATTTAAGAAAAGACGGTTTGGGACGTGACATTGTTAAAGCAATAACCTTGGTAACTTCTTGAATCAAATCAATACCCAAGCTGCCTTTCTAAAAATTATTTTTTGCGCTGCTTACGGTTTCCATGTACAAGTGCTTTCGGGTGAAGCCGGCCCAAACCGCTGAACCACCAGACCGATTAGATTGAAATTTCAGATATGCATTAGATATGTTCCGAGGCATGTTTTAGTTATAACAACTGCTTCGATCAATGTTCAGTTTTCACAAAAAACTTGATCGATAATTATCGATTTTTTCAAGAAGTCGTCCGACTTCAACCAAACTCGGTACACAATTGCAGTTTGACCCAAAGAGTTTCATGGCGTCGCGGTACTCAGCGGATGACCGGAATACTGAAACTGAACTACAGAAGCGCAATGAAGTTGCGTACCACTTAATTAATGTGTTTATTAGTCCAGCATTTGATGTGACACCAGATTATTCAGATTTATTTGTGCTAGGGATCCACTATAACAGCTACACGGTGCATCTGAGCCAACACAAGTGCTTTTGTCTTCGTCTGCTACATGAGTTACGTGGGCCCCAGTCGTTTGATGACTTAAGGACTGTCGATGGCTCTGTATGCAGCACATACAAGGAAGCATGCCTCAAGCGCGATTTCCTGGAAGATGATGCGCAATGGGAGACTACGTTATTCGAAGCTGTTGCATCCCAGACACTTAAACGTCTACGAACTCTATTTGCTCTTATGCTACAAATTTGTGAACTGAACAACCCTTTGTTTTTGTGGATCAAATTTAAAGACGACTTATCGGAGGACTTCATACGTCAGACGAAGTTTCTTTTTCCTGGGATAGAAAGTATAAGCGATGAGGTATACAATCAAGCCTTGATAACATTGAAAATACAGTTGTATCACTCGGTGGGAATGACTTTCCCTCATACGGTCTGCCTAAACTGCTACGTTCAGAGTCAAATTTACTTTCTGCAGCTCTTTTTCGAGAGATGTCCTTCGACACAAATGCCCTTGCCAATTTCGTCCTAGAAACTTTACCAAAGCTTCTTCCGGATCAACGGCATGTTTATACGCGTGTGACTGATCATGTGAGTCACAGGAAAGGTGGTTTGTTTTTTCTTGATGCTCCAGGGAGTACAGGCAAAACCTTTGTAACAAAGCTCATCCTAGCGACGGTCAGGATGCAAAAGAGCATTGTGGTTGCGGTCGCATCTTCAGGGATTGCTGCAACTTTGCTGCCGGGCGGCAGAACTGCACACTCCACCTTTAAGTTGCCCCTCAGTTTAACTAAGTCAGAAACACCTACCTGCAATATAAGCAAGAACCCTGACCAGGGCCAAGTGCTGAAATGCTGTCAGCTTATTGTGTGGACGAGTATACTATGACCCACAATGGAGCCTTCGACGCATTATACAAAACCCTTCAAGATATCGAGGGTTGCGAAGCCCCCGTGGGAGGTGTTACGTTTTTGCTCTCAGGTGACTTTAGGCAAACTCTTCCTGTTATCCCCAAAGGCAAGCGAGCAGATGAGGTTCAAGCATGCCTTAAGTCGTCTCCGCTCTGGCGTCATGTCAGGTCACTGACCCTGACAACCAGCATGAGGGCTCGATTGCTCGGCGACCAAAAGTCGGCTAACTTCGCAAGTGACATTCTGAATCTTGGTGACGGTAAAGTGTCTCTTGACGCTGATGGGGAACTGGACGTCCACCCGTTCACAACTCCTGTTTCATCTTTGGCCTAACTCACCGATAAAGTGTTTCCCCATTTAAAAGATAATTATTTCAGTCATGAATGCCTGTCTGAAAGAACAGTGCTGGTTCCGAAAAATGTGACCGTTACAAATCTCAATGATTAACTGTTGCAGTCACTCCCCGGTGTTCCTTTCGCATACAAATCTTTAGATACGATGGCAGATGCGAATGAATCGGTATATTTTCCAACGGAGTTACTCAACTCTTTAGACCCTCCGCCACATCTGCTCCACCTTAAAGTTGGAACTCCGGTTATGCTTCTGCGCAATTTGAGCACCCCCACCACCACCACCAGACTGTGCAACTAACACGTCTAGTTGTAAAAAAAACTGATGAAGCATGTTGTCGAGGCAACCATCCTATCCGGATGCAGAAAAGGTGAGGATGTATTCATTCCCAGGATTCCCCTTACTCCCTCGGGAGCAGACATACCTTTCACCTTCAGAAGACTGCAATTCCAGCTCCGGCCCAGCTTCTCAATGTCTGTCAACAAGTCCCAGGGCCAAACTCTTTGTGTGGCTGGACTTCTCTTGAAAGAGCCTTGCTTTTCCCACGGCCAGCTGTACGTTGCATACTCCAGAGTCGGCAGTAGAGACAGAGTGTTCGCATTAACACGTCGGGGAAAGACAAGGAACATTGTCTACAACGAAGTGCTCCGTACTTGCCAAGGCTAAAGTGGGTACGTTAACGCCATGCATATATATATAACGAGGTATGCTCAGATACTTTTACTATTTTTCCTATATCAGACGGAAGCATCAGAAAAGGGCGCCTGTCTCTTGACATTCTGAGGGTTTATGGAAGGCGTTCGTGTGGTGCTCCTATGATGGCAAAGAGGTGGTGATTATTTGCAGTTGCACGATAATAATGTGAAGAAACAATGTTGTCAAACAGCTACTACAAACGGACCAGCGGAAAGGCAGGTTAAGTATCACATATTTGAGGACATTTCTGCTGCCTTCTATACGGTCGATTACCTCAAGTATGTTTATTCATAACATTAAAGTGACCAATTCAACGGAAAGGATACCAATTTTCAAAATGCATGGTGGCTTCATGTTGCATGAACCTCTTGAGGGCGATATTCCAACTGTTGAAATTGTCCCAACTGCTAAAATTATTTAACTCGTTCTCTTCCTATACGTTTATCTGTGTGCTTCTTTCTATGGCTTCATTCGCAAGCGTGTGGTTCTAATCTGCGCTGGGCTGAGGAGTAAGCTGTTGAAATGAGAAGAGCATTGCGTGAAAGCGGTAGCCAAGGTAGGGCTCAAAGATTTTCTCAAGTGTAAGGCCTCATCTTTCCACAGTTGAATGGCAATTTATTAAGACCCGTGCAACTCCGAGTACTACTGCTAGTACTAAATATTTTTGTAGATGTTTAGCTACAAGGTCAATTGTTTTGTTTGTATTGTAGTATCTGTAGATAAGCTGAAATACTATATTACTAAAATATTACAGTGATTAGCTTATACATTTTCTGTCAACAGTTACCTCAAAAAGTGACCAGGAATTCTAAAATCAAATTTTTATCTCCAGTCTCATGGAGCTGAGTTCAATAAGTTATAGATAACGTCTCCGCTATTGAGGATGTGAAACTATAACAAGAAACATATGTTGGAAGTAGTGAATCGGTGCACATCGTTATCCTCCCCTAAACCAAGTGAAATGCCTTCAGCTAATGATTTTAACACATACTTGTCTCCTGTGTTTTGTAGTCCTATATCTTATCACTGAGCTGTTTCTGTTTA
>NC_043007.1:61377054-61387054 GCF_006345805.1 Octopus sinensis | reverse complement strand
AAACATGACTTTTGCTTTCATTTTTGTTGTTGCATTTACTTAAATGCTGTTGAAAAACTATATTTTCGAAGTTATGTCAAACTCCATACATGGGTCTGCGTTTGATATAGCCAACTATATCCTTAGAAATGGTGACAATGCCAGAAATATTGAAAAATGAATGTTTGGGTTTGGTAAAAATCTTGACGTGATATCATTACTTGGAAACATGTCTCCAAAACTACTTGGAAACATGTCTCCAAAACTACTTGGAAACATGTCTCCAAAACTTGACAACAAAATAAGCCATGTTCCCCAGTGTAATATGATTGAAAAAGAGATTTTGTAAACGAAACAAAAATATTTTATAATTCAAATTAAGAAAATGAAGTTGAAAAGTGTACCCTCAGTTTTAGATATGCAATTATTATATAAATATATTTTTTATTCGAATTGGTACCTGGAAGAATTGAGGACCCAGCCAATTGGCGAGGAAAGAGACAATTTGTCATATAGAAAAGATGTTGTCGACGACACAGTAACTACTGGTGACAATGAGAAAAACAGGACAGAAAGAAGCGGAGGCAGGCTTTACAGACATGCGATTGTGGAGAATAATATTCCTTTTTACTATAAGCAACAGACGTTAAGGCAAAGCAAACATCTCAAGTCGTATATAATATTATTATTGGAAAAAATTCAAATTCTTAGTTATTTGATTTTTATCTTTTTATCTTTTTGGTGAAAGGTGCTAGCCGTTTACATTGACCCCACTACTTAACTAGGGCTTATTTTATCAACCTCGAAAGGATGAAAAGTAAAGTCGACCGCTGCAAAACTTGAGCTCAAAACGTAAAAGTGGCCGAAAAACCGATAAGCATTTTGTCCGGCATGCTAGCATGCTAAAGATTCTGGCAGCTTGCCTTATTGAGAATAACGATTTCGAGTTTTGACACAAGGCCAAGTTTGGGGAGGGGTTAAGTCGATTATATTGATTCCAGTACTCAACTGGTACTTATTTTATCGACCCCCAATGGATGAAAGATAAAATCGACCTCAGCGGAGTTTGAACTCAGAACGCGAAGACGGTCAAAATAGCACTAAGCATTTTGCCCGGCGTACTAACGATTCTGCCTTCTCGCCACCTTATTATAAAGAAAAATATTGAAACTGGAATAGAGCTTTTGTTTGCGGAAGGGAAACGATCTGAAATCTAAATAATATAATTACAGTAAAAAGTAAACCCTTAATTTCAACCTGCTTCAATGTATGTTTTTTGTGATATGGCTATCCTTAATTGATTATCGATTTGAGATACTAGTTTTCTCGACGTTTCCTAGTGTAACTGAAATCTAGAGAATATATAGAATATATTCCAAAATCTGAGCTGACAGACAGATACCAATCTAATTGAGACTATGGTAAATCTTTGACTCTTCAGGAACTCCTATCAATCGCTCTTGTTAAATGGATGAGAGGAAATTGCCCCGACTCCTAGATATCATGTAAATCTTTTGCAAGAAAATCTCTGCGAGAAAATGGTGAATCGATGCAGCAATATACTTTCTTTGAGGCATAATGAAAACTTTGCAGTCAATGTGCAGATATTGATCTGGTGAATTTTTTATCTTGATTTTGAACTCAGCATTTACTATCAATATTTTGCAATGCAAAATAATTTCTTGTCTTACAAGACGCGCTCTCCGGGCATCAAGTTATTCTCTTCTGTTAGATGCTCTTGGGATGATAGAACTAATGTAAGCAATTTACATTGTGTGTTTATATTAGTCTATAGCTCGGAGACTAATGTACAAACGATATTGTCATGTCATCATACGAATAAAAAAGTATGGTAAGCTGACTAAATCATTTTCGTGTATGGGATAAAAATTCAAATTTATGTTGAATTCATATATTTTTTTATTTTCAGTAACTACAACCCAGAAAATTGACATATTCATTGAATGCCTTTACAACGGAAAAACATACCAATATGGGCAGACGTTTTTAGCTGTCGACAAATGTAATAAGTGCAGTTGCATGACCAAAGGAAGTATAATTTGTTCCCAAAAGAAGTGTCTGTCTTCAGCAGCTCAAGGTAACACTAAACAATATTTTTTTTAAAAACAGAATGTACTCAGCATTATATGTTGATATTTTTATCAACGTATTATATGAAATACCTTCTAAACTATCAAACCCCATTATATTTCTCTTCAGAATCTCTAGTAATATAGATTTGATTATTAGGATATGCTATCGTCTAAAAAGACCCGTGGCTAATATCATGTTTTAAGTTATAACAAATCTGATATTCGATTTGAGCTGGAGGTAGAAACTTAAATTGGAATAGTGGTTCTCAAAGGGAAACAACTGTACTCGAAATCTAAGAATTGTATAATGTACCATTTTTAATGATTATGTGCGTTTTCTTAGTTTGTTGTACTTTCGAGCTACTAGTTTTCTCGACACTTTGCGAATGTTATGTTAATCTCTAACCAGATGGTTATGCTATATTATGGTCGTCATTTTCCTTATCTGTCGTCATTTTCCTATTATCTGTAGATATTTAGCTGCAATACTAAGAAACGAGAATATTGAGATTAGTTCACGATTTGTGCCTTTTATGCCCTGTCTGTGGCTGACATCTACCAACAATATCAGTAGAAAGGTAGATGCCTTTATAGTGTCCCAGTGACAGAGTCCTTTGCTTCAGTGTTATGGAATTTAAATTGGATAAGTGATAAATTTCGTCACCGCTAATTATGACGTCGATCTATCTCAATAATCTTTTCTACTCTAGGCACAACGCCAGAAATTTTTGGGGAGGGGGCCAGTCGATGAGGTCTACCCCAGTACACAACTGGTATTTAATTTATCGACCCCGAAAGGATGAAAGGCAAAGTCGACCTCGGTGGAATTTGAACTCAGACCGTAAAGACAGACGAAATACCTATTTCTATTTCTTTACTACCCACAAGGGGCTAAACACAAAGGGGACAAATAAGGACAGACACACAAATTAAGTCGATTACATCGACCCAAGTGCGTAACTGGTACTTATTTAATTGACCCCGAAAGGATGAAAGGCAAAGTCGACCTCAGCGGAATTTGAGCTCAGAACGTAGCGGCAGTCGAAATACCGCTAAGTATTTCACCCGGCATGCTAACGTTTCTGTCAGCTCGCCACCTTCGATCTATCTCAATAAAAATGAAGGATGAACTGAGAAGTTGAATATTAACTTAACTTCCCCGTCGGTTGGATTGAACAGGTAACTCAAAAGGTACAGCCTTGTCATGTGCTATATCACGCTGATTCTACTTAAGTATTATTTCAAGGACACATGTATCTGTAGGATGCTCAGCAACTTATACAGTAAATCAAGATCAGAAATTAATCAAGAAATAAAGCTGAATCCTCGTTTTAAACGACGGGGATCCACAATCGAATCCGCTCAATGGTTTGAAATTAAAATCCTTATTTGTGGAGGAGATTCGAGATATATTGTAATCTAAATGCCAATATTGTAATGAGAAACATTTAGAAAATATGAGACAATGGTATTTCAATGAAAAAGATAAGTTCTTGATAGTGTCTGTTCACATAAGCTAGTATCGTTATGTATCTCTTTCAATGAAAAGTAAGTTTGTGGTGAGTGTCTATTCATATGAGCCATGTCATTATAGGGAAAAGTCCTTTTATAAAGACTGCTGCTTTCTCTATTTGTTGAAAGACATACAGAAACACGCTCACTAACAGAGAGAGGGGGAGAGAAATACACAAACACGCACACACAGGAATGAATACACACGCAAACAACCCCTAAAATAACTATATGTATTATATATCTACATATAGTTATTTTTGGGAAGTTTGTGTTGCGTTGTTTTGACAGGCTCGCACTTAAAATTTCCGCGTTTTTAATCAAAACCTGTTAGTTACTGTGGTGTTACTATGGTTACGATGGTGTTACTATAGTTACTTTGTTAGTTAGTGTCGTTACTATGGTGACAACACTACTGATCTATCTATCTTTCACACACATGCCCTCTCTCTCTCTCACTCACACACACACACACAGTATTTTCTCTCAACGACAAATTTTTCTCTTCCTCTTTTCTCTCTTAAATATACGTCATGGCAGATTTATCTCACCTTTTGATACCCCCTTCTTCCCTCCCTTTACAAAGATGTTGTTATGGACAGACAGATGAAGATCAGGTTCTCTTATAATATAAGATTTATATGAGCTGTGCTCTCTTAGTGTCACCGATTCATAATAATTTAAACGCTGTGCCGCAATGTTACGTGTTCTTTGGACCATAAACAAATGTAAACAATTTAGTTTGCATGTTCTTTACGTTATTATCTGAGACAGTAAAAACATATGTACTCATATTTCATCATACATATATATCGTCGTCATATATATATATATATATATATATATATACACTCACCTTTACTCATATCTCCTCATTACATATATCGTCATTTGTGTGTGTGTGTGTGTATATGTGTGTGTGTGTGTGTGTGTGTGTGTGTGTGTGTGTGTTCGTGTTACCTCACCACCATACATATAAAAATGTAGTAAGACAAACAAATATCTTTGTTGGTGGGGTGATCTTCAAATTTGTTTTCTAATTCGTACTCAAATGAAACTCTTTTCTTTCAGAAACCACAACACAGAAGATCGACATCTTCGTAGTATGCCGCTACAATGGTCAAATATTCAAATTTGGGCAAACATTCACAGCTATAGATAAATGTAACAAGTGCATCTGCAAGCGCAAAGGAAATATAGTGTGTACTAAAAATACATGCCTTTCCGCACAAGGTAATATTTATGAAAAAGGATGTACTCAACATTATATGATAATCTGGATCACAGTTTTAAAACTATTGTTTGCATCTAAATGAAAATATTTTGTATTCAAAATTTGCATAAAATATAAAATGTATAAAAATGGTAGCACAACCTGATACACATTGTAAAATTGTCCTGGATCTTATTTCTTTCTAGAACCTTATATAGATTTGATTAATAGGATGTGTTAGCATCTTCAAATACTTTCAGGTAACGATTTAGTTTTACTTACTTTACATTCTGAAATGCGACTGTGAAGAATAATATTTGGATTAGGATAGAGGTCTTGAACAATAGAAATGTGTTTGTAAGCCACAATTAAGAAAACAAAAAGGAAAGAATTTTTTCTCGATACCTCCTCATTAGGGGTATGCCAGCCCCTAACATCATGTTCATGCAATGTTCTGAGAAAATGAGGATTTTAATGCATTCTATAATTGGACACAGTGTTAAATACTTACCGTGATCTCTATAGACATCTACCTGAGATAGTATAAAATTTAATATTGGTTTCAAATTTTGGCACAAGGCCAGCAAGTTCAAGGGAAGGAGTAAGTCGATTACATTGGCCCCCTTATTCAGCTGGTACTGATTTTATCTACCCCGGAAATAGGAAAGGTAAAGTCGACCTCAGCAGAATTTGAACTCAAAACATAAAGACAGACGAAATGCCGCTAAGCATTTTGTCCGACGCGGTAACGATTCAGACAGCTTGCTGCTTTTACTATAAAATCTAATATTACACCGAATTTATGGTTTCTGCCATTTTTCCTTAGTCTGTGATAAAACAACTACCAATCATATCGACAGTAAGGCAAATGCCTCTTAGAGTCGCCATGAGCTTCAAAACAGAGATCCTTCGCTCTAGTTTTATGATATTAGATGAACGAAACATAAATTTCTACTGCCCTTATACTTGATGCCAACTAATGCAAATGACGTTTTGGCTTGTTATATGAAGGTCATTTCTCCAGGACACATTGGAATATGAACTTAATATATGTGTGTTAGTAATCCTATATATATATATATATATATATATACTCTTTCACTCTTTTACTTGTTTCAGTCATTTGACTGCGGCCATGCTGGAGCTCCGCCTTTAATCGAGCATCTCGACCCTGGGACTTATTCTTTGTAAGCCCAGTACTTATTCTATCGGTCTCTTTTGCCGAACCGCTAAGTGACGAGGACATAAACACACCAGCATCGGTTGTCAAGCAATGCTAGGGGGACAAACACAGACACACAAACATACACGCACACATATATATATACATATATATGACGGGCTTCTTTCAGTTTCCATCTACCAAATCCACTCACAAGGCTTTGGTCGACCCGAGGCTATAGTAGAAGACACTTGCCCAAGGTGGGACTGAACCCGGAACCATGTGGTTGGTAAGCAAGCTACTTACCACACAGCCACTCCTGCGCCTGCACTTCATTCAGCTTGATGTTCTTATTTGTGGAATAAAATCAAGATGATCTCTAACACTATCGTAAATTCATTGCAAAATAATTCTCAGAAAATATTCTTTGACTATTGATCGAAAGTGACGGATATTACTCAAAGCCATCTCCCTTGTTTGTTTGTTTCCTTATTCTTTTTTGACAGCTCCACGTTCGACAACCACTGCGAAACCATTCAAACTCCACACGAATACTGTTTCTTGTGTATATGAAGGTTACGTCTACACAGTGCATGCTACTTTCCTTGCCCGAGATGGCTGTAATCAGTGTTCTTGTATGTACAACGGCAAGGTACTTTGTACCAAGAAACCATGCTCAATATTTTCAGGTATATTTTGTTACTTTTATTGGAATGTTGTTAAATATTATAATATATGGAAAGGCAGTGAGCTTGCAGAATCGTTAGCACGGGAAAAGTGTTTAGCAGCATTTCGTCCATCCTTACGTTCTAAATTCAAATACCGCTGAAATCAAATTTACCTTTCGTCCTTTCGGGGCTGATAAAATAAGTACCAGATGGGCACTGGGATCGATGTAATCGACTTCTCACTTCCCCCGAAACTGCTGACCTTGTGTCAAGATTTGAAGCCAATATCATAATACATAGAAGATGATTATCCTTGAATAAAACGTCTGTCATCTACACTTTTATTGAAGGGATATTAGCATTTAAAAAGGAAAGATCATTTATCTAGCTCACTCGCTAATCAATTTATTTAACATTTTATATTAGTATTTTCAATTTCAAAATCTATAATTCCATTATTGACAATCAAATCGACCTGAGACTAATCAGAAGACAAGACAGACTTGGAAGCCTATCTTTACTGTCACTGAAAATGAGTCTCATTTCGTGGACCACAAACAAATTATGTCCAGTGATAGAATTAGAAAATGACATCCCAGTTTGTAAATTTTGAAGAGCATTTCTCGCAGATTGCAGACATATTTCGTAGAAAGTTTAACTTGTACACTATAGTATAATTTTTTTTTTTAATAGTTGATTCTTACATTTCCCGCTAAGTAAATGATACGTTGTGACATCTACGTCCTTCTGTTGGGCATCAGAATGTAAATAAATGAAAATCGCTTCAGATAAATTGAAACAGTCTCACAATTCGGCTCACAAATCTTACTTCTCTCCTACAACATTCCTTTTCTTATGTAAATGTATTCTTTAAAAATTAGGGAAAGGAAAACTGCGACGTTTTTCAATTGTATTGGAAATATAAGTAAAACATTTTAGTTTTACTTATATTCTGCAAACTAGTCAGCTGTGACTGACAAATGTTTAGCAAGGTATCTTCAAAGTGCTCTTCCAACCTTCTCCTTTAATCCAGAATATCAAAAGTTAGCAGGTCAGCTTATTAAATGTATAGTAATGATATACTAAAATTATAATAATCTGGAATGCATCTCGGGCACACACGCACACACATACATATATATTATCTCTATATATAAAACTGAATTGCGTTTTTACCGCTTGGATCGCTTTCAATGCCACTACATCCCGTCCGATTCGCTCCAAAATTTACAGGGACATGTAGAATGAGGTGACGATGCGCGTGGGCTACCTTAGAAATCCCTATCTTAAAAGGTGTGGTTGCTAGGGGCCATCTTCCTCACTCACCCTATTTCCTCCTTTCCCTCTCTTACTCCTCTTCATAACTTTCAGAAGTCCACTACGGTTATTTAAAGTATCTGTCACTATCGCTATTTCCTTTCTTTTTCACTGACTCTGTTTCCTACCTTCCTATCACTTCGGCGGTGTTCTTTTAAGTATGTCTGTCACCAACAAACAACACACGAGCATGAGAACAAATATTATGAATCAGATATTCTTGCGTTCATTTATATGTGTGTGTGTGTTCTATATATATATGTATGTGTGTGTGTGTGTGTGTGTTCTATATATAAATATGTATATATAATGTATGTGTGTGTGTGTGTGTGTTCTATATATAAATATGTATATATAATGTATATATACAAAGTGTATATATCTGTATTTATGTATATTAAACTTTTTCATACTTTTTCATAGTTATATATATTTTTAAACAAATTATAAATATAATTTAATAATTTTTATTTTCAATTTAAATAATTTAAAGTTTTCAATTTTATATTTTACTAGCAGTATCGCCGGCGTTGCTCGGGTTTGTAAGGGAAATAACTATATAAGCATTTTTAGTGAGTTATAGCAAAAAAAAATAGCAAAAAATGCATTAAAAATGGAATAAAAAATGATAGTAATTTTTTTTTTAAATCGTTGACTCATCGTAGACATTTTTAGAGAGTTACTTCCCTTATATAATAGCAAAAAATGCATTAAAATGGAATAAAAAATGATGGTAAATTTTTTTTTAAATCGTAGACTCATCGTAGACGCGCGCTAATACCCAGAAGGGCTCGATATGAATCACGACTATAAGATACCCGGTTTTGGTTACACTGCACCGCAAAATGTGGGAGTGGTTAGGAATCTAAATCGTAGGAGACAGACACACAACCTTACTTTTATATATAAAGACTAGCAGTATCGCCCGGCGTTGCTCGGGTTGTAAGGGAAATAACTATATAAGCATTTTTAGAGAGTTATAGCAAAAAATGCATTAAAATGGAATAAAAAGTGATGGTAATTTTTTTTTAAATCGTTGACTCAATGTCTTCAAGCCATGAAGTCGTTGTTCTAAAAGAACGCTGGTCTCCTTGACAACGCTTTACGACGTTGATTTCCTTACACTCCCTTCCCCACAGCTTCACGAGGGAGAAGCAAACAGGTGCAGATGTGAGCGTGGACGCCAACTCCGCCGCCATCGACACACGAAAAATTATGCATTAAAATGGAATAAAAAATGATGTTAAATTATTTTTAAAATCGTCGACTCATCGTAGACGCGCGCTAATAGCCAGACGGGCTCGATATGAATCACGACTATAAGATACCCGAATTTGGTTAAACTGCATCGCAAAATGTGGGAGTAGTTAGGAATCTAAATCGAAGGGGACAGACACTCACACAACAACAGTTTTATATATATAGATATATTTTCTATGTTATATTTTCTTTTTTTATGTTTTTGTTTTTTCACTGTTTGATTTGCCTATTAGTGGTTTTATCTCTAATTTAATTTATACAGATATATATCTCATTTGTATACATTTGTATATATAATGCGTGCACACAGACACACACATATATATATAATGTGTGCATTACGTAGTCGGTCGATTCAGCTGAAAATATGCACACCTATGTTAAAGGTGCTGACAAGTTTGCATGACAACTATTTTGTTCCTCAAATGAAAGGCGTCACCTCTAGGACAAAATTCCTCATCTTATAAAATGTGGCCCCAGTAGACCCGAATGAAATCGGGTTATATTAACCACAATGTGAAAAGGGGTCTAAATGGGGCTGGAAGGGGATTAAAATTTCTAGGAGTGGGTGTTTAGGAATTCTCTGTTACATCAAGCTAAAAAATTTGCGCCAGCCTTTTAATCGTCAATGTGTTGCCGTCCATGATAAAGAAGTTTTGAATGCTTGCCATGGTGAGTCTACTGTCGTGAGAAAGAATCACTTCAAAACTTGGTGTTTACGAATTTTCTTTTACATCAAGTTCAAAATTTTACGCCAGCCGTTAAACTGTCACTACGTTGCTGTCCGTCGTTAACA
>NC_043007.1:61367054-61369554 GCF_006345805.1 Octopus sinensis | reverse complement strand
TACTACGACGGATCGACTTCACATCCAGTGGGAGATATATACGCAGAATCCGGAAAACCGATCTTATAAACCTGACACGGGAAGAACCTTTTTTTTTAAGTTGAAATGTAAGAGATGTATACAAGCACGAACAACCAGTAATCAACTGCTAACTAATTAAAAAAATATTTGCTCCAGAAATTCTTAGAAGCCACATCCGAATATCGTATGCAAATTTTTTTTGTAGGAACTGATAGAGAAGAGAAAGAGAGATGGAGTGAATGAAATAGATATGTGAGCTTAGAAAGATGACGATAGAAACATTCTGTTATTCGGATAAGTTTGCTAAACGATGTTTATTCTAAAGGTACAGCTTCCGACTGAAAGATAGAAGTGAAGAATATGCACATCAACGATAAGTGCTTTTGGCAATAAATAGATACTAAAAATTTACACTACCCATGTTAAGGAATGATATATTTTCCGATAAAATATTTCGTTTCCTTTGCAATAGGTGTAAATACATTTTGTATTTTCATCTGTCAGGTGAAATGTAGATTTGTTCTAATATTTGATTCATCAATATTTACTAGAAATTCAAGCTGTACATTACTTCAGAAAATGCAAGCAAACAGTCATTCCTTTAACATTTTCCTTTATGACTTGCACCAATCATTATAACGTTTTTCTTTCATCTGTCAGGCGTCATAGAGTAGGTTTTCCGGCGCTCACCAGATTTTAGTGAAGATCTTAGTAAGTGCAATTTAATAATTGCTAGTAACAGGTTCTAATTTCATCTCGTCTGATGTTCATCAACTCGTTAATGTATACTTCTAACTAGGAAAGCAAATCTATAGAATTAATTCTGTCGCTATCGCGTTAGTAAGGGAAATATATAAGCTGTACAGAAAATAATGAATGTGAATATATTTTCTACTTGTCGCCACTATTTGACTACGATCAGTGTAAGTAGCACACCACGTGAAGTAAATAAAACTTATATTTCTGATTTACGAAATTTTCATTTTGAATGGGGTGGCTTTGCCTTGTTTATCCTCTCTAAAAATGCAACATTCGTGAACTGCATTTAAAACGTTAGCTTCCTTTTAAAGCGTTAAACTAATAACATATTTGTTGAAAGTTGTTTCGTTTTATTTTTATGTGTGTGTATATATATATATAATGTATGTATATGTATATATACACATATTCTTTTCATTGTTTCAGTCTTTGAACTGCTGGAGCTTCGCCTCCAAGGATTTTAGTCAAACGAATCTATATTTCCCTTTCTCTTAGCTTTGTACATATTCTATACTCTCTGAGAATGGAATAAGCAGAGCAAGAGCACACGCGAAGACACAAAGTGTCACTGAGGAGATCACAGATGTGTGACGAAAGATTTCCAGACAATGGACATGAGTTAGACTAAGAACAGTAATAAACGAGTGAAGAACGATATATAATGCCTTTGTTTATTTAGCAAAAAAAAATTACCATCTCAAATTACAGCAATATATTTATACGTATATATATATACATATATATACATATATATATACATACATAATACATACATACATGCATGCATACATACATACATACATACATACATACATACATACATACATACGTACGTACGTACGTACGTACATACATACATACATTCATACATACATACATACATACATACATACATACATACATACATACATACATACATACAACATACATACATACATACATACATACATACGTATGTGTGTATGTGTATTGGGGATACAACTTGATTTTTTCTTCAAAAACAATTTCCATATTTTCACTTTTTGAACACATTTTGAACGTCTCACTCTGTCTTTCAAACAGGTAAGCGCGCAGAAGCTCAGGCATCTCAAATCAACAAGTACCCTATAATCAACCTTGAAATGAAATGCTTCTACCATGGAAAGATTTATAAAATAACAGAAACATTTATATCAGTCGATGAATGTAACTCCTGTGAGTGCATATATCCTGGACGAGTGATTTGTGGTCAGAGCATTTGTGAAGAAACGATAGGTGAGAAGTTACGAAGATTTTCTTTTAGACCTTTCAAAAATTCTTGCTTTATTTATTTTCAGTTTTAATCTAGAAGGCAGTGGATTGATAAAAGCACTGGAACGTCAGATTTTATGCTTTTAGAGTTTAATTCACATATTGCAATGTGGACCCACAATCTATTTAGATTTTCAGAAAACTGACGGAATAAACATGTTTAATTAATTAGTTTTGAGTGCAAGTCCCACCGGAGTCGATATTTTTAATTCACTCTCTCAGAATTGATGAAAATAAGTTCGAAGTACTAATCTGTTGCTAAACAACTTAATTTTTATGGTTTTTAGTTTAGGCACAAGACAAAGCATTCTTGAGAGTGAAGGATTTGTCGATACCATCGACACCAGTACTTGACTGGTAATTTATTTTATCAATCACAAAAGTTAAAGTTGATCTTAGTGGTATTTAACTCAGAACGTAAAGAACCAAA
>NC_043007.1:61344554-61364554 GCF_006345805.1 Octopus sinensis | reverse complement strand
TTCGGATTTGTTTACTTTTTCAATGTCACTCATGTACTGCTTTGCAGTAGCAGCCAGTGAATATAGACAGGCGTTAATCTGCCAGAATGTGGGTTCATCACAATGCTGTATATACTCATCACCAATTTCGTTAACAGCTTTTAATACTGTATCTGGTGTTTTTTTACTTACTTTGGTAGAGGATGCTCTCTCCTCGAGAGAGTACTTCAAAGCCAAAGTTATTTTTTCTCGGAAAATTTCAGTAAGTGCACATTTCACCAAAAAATAATCCTGACTACCACTACTACTACTACAATAATCGTTGCGGTTATGCCTACTATTTACTATAGTCGTTGTAGGGGGATAGTGACCAGTTAATTGAGCCAATAATGTTGTTTGGCTGGCAGGTACTATGGAATCTGTTGGAATATCGCTAGCTGCGAAACCACGCGGTGGTCTTATATCATTCACGTTTTCATTTTTGTTTATAGAGTTGGGAAGGCGGTTAATTTTCGATTTTTTTTAAAAATAAAGCTTGTTACTAACCTTTTTCCTATGTTCTACAAATGTTGCTTGTTGGCGTAGATGCTTCGCAGTAAAATTCTTTAATTATGGATGCAGATCGTCCCACTATGATTTCAGTCGATTCATATAGCCAACAGTGGGATTTTCTTTCGTTTTTTTGTAGCAGTTAAATAGATCAGTATTAAATTAATAACGCCAAGAGAAATGAGTTTTGTAATTAAGGTTTCCTCTATAACTACAGCTAGAAAGAATTTACTTATCTGTTGAGCTGCTGATTTCGTTCTGTTCCTCGGTTGTGTTGTTGATGTTGTGTCCAGCCATGTTGTTTGTAGTAACTCTCTGCATGCTAAATTCAAGTTTCATTCGAAAATCACTACGATCGTGAATAAAAGGCTCCCTTAGTTAATTCATCTGAAGATCAGCCAGTTATTTAACAAGGCTGATAGTTGTGACTCCAAAGTTGGAGATAGGATTCATCGTGGATCTTTTCAATCTGACAAAGATACACACCCAAATATAGATATTTGTGTGTGTATCTTTGTGCCTGTGTTTGTCCCCTACCCAACATCACTTGACAACCGATGGTGGTGTGTTTACGTCACCGTAACTTAGCAGTTTGGCAAAATGGAGCCGATAGAATAAGTACTAGACTTACAAAGAATAAGTCCTGGGGTCGATTAGTTCGACTAAAAACCCTTTAAATCGGTGCTCCGGTATGGCCGCAGTTAAAATGACTGAAACGAGTTAAAGAATAAAAGAATAAAGGAATATACATACATACATACATACATACATACATACATACATACATACATACATACATACATACATACACCTATATATGTATGGACGATCTAATACACATACCCACGAACATAAACATGTATACATACCAAAACACACTCATCAACAGATAAACAACTATAATTGCGTAAGTATATACAAATATAAGTATTGTCAATATGATTACATTATATAATATAATGTATGACCTCATTCACAGCATGATTTTCGTCTCTCATACGTTTTTTCTCCTGCTTCCTGACTTTATACTTGATTCTCATATTCTAATTATACATTACTATATATTTTTATATATTTTTATTTACATGTTACGAGGTATTTTCTTTTAGATATTTTCCCAATTATCATGTTTTTATAATATGATGCGTACATGAGTTTAAAACGAGCAATACATTTCTAACTACGGCTGCGTATATGCATGTGTTTATAAACATGTGTATATATATTTGATATGTAGGTATGTGTGTATGTATGTGTGTATGTATGTACGTATGTATGTACGTATGTATGTATGTGTGTATGTATCTTTGGTTTGTGCCAGAGATCATGGCGCTCCCACATCCCTGAGCCTGCGACTCATATTGGCACCAGACATCTCGCTCTGGCTTTTCTCTGGATAATGTCAAGAGTGGAGAGGGTCTATAAGGTGTCGTACAAGCCTTATTGGACCTAAAACTCTACACAGGCATTGCTGACTTCTGCTCGATATGTGCTGCTTTCCCCACCACAACCACAACCACCCTATATATATTTATTTTATTTTCAGTATATATGTATCTTTCTTTTTAGTACATATTTATTTTATTTTTATTCGGAAGTCCTTCAGCGATGGGAAGGTAGCGAAGCATGCAGACCTGATGGGTTGGAAGCATGTAGTCAGTGACCTGCACATAGGCGGCCCATGCTAGATACAAAGTCGTCTCCTTATCGATCAAGACAGCGAAAGGATTCGGTTGCTGCATAGTTGTCTGAACAGCTCCATTTGGAGAGGGCACTGCCCACCTGGAGGCCAAGGAGGTTCTAGAAAAAGTGAACCAAAAATTGCCTGGCTTTCTATATCTAGTCAGTTTAGCACTACTGATGGATGTCCACCCTGCGCTCGAAAAACAAAGAGACTTTTTTTTACAAAATCTGGATGGAACTTAAACATTTCGTGTTGAAATGTGTGCACTTTGTTAGATAACAAGAGTGATTGTAGGCCTCAAAGACGCACTGCACTTGTTGCGTGCGAGATGAACCGCTATAACATTGATATAGCTACATTTTCCGAGATTCGTATTGAAAGTGATGGTCAGTTTGAGGAAGTAGGAGGTGGATACACCTTTTTTTTGGAAGGGGAGGCTGAAAGAGGAGTGCTTACATCTATATACGTGTATATATATGTGTCTGTGTATGTGTGTGTCTATGTATATATGCATGTCTGTATAAATACATGTAAGCGTGACTCATATAATCACATGTAAGTACGTGTTATCATGTACGTACTCATTTCGAGTGATTCTAGGGTAGTAATAGGACTTCTGTCGCCAGAACATCCACCTTGAAAATACTATGCTGTTAACCCTTATTCCATCCTCTCTTCCCTCACCCCAAAAATTTTTTCTCTGTTTTCTACTCATCTCTTCATCTCTGATTATTTATCTTGTCCTATATATAGAAATAAATTGGTTGTGGCACTGTCCGTTGATTGTTTATGGTCCCTTGACATCTGACATCTAACCCTAACCCTAACCCTAATTTCCATGATACAGTATCATGGAAGTATATAAGAGATAGGGGTAGTGAAAAATGTTGAGGAATCCAAACCTGAAGATTGGAAATATGTCGACCCGAGTAAGTATTGAAACTAGATACCTCGTATCTAATGAGTACCGACGTACTTTCATGAAACACGTGTAATATTATAAACGGAAATACAGGATTCAGAATAGATATAGTTAGTATAAGATTTAATTTTTACTTTTTATGGAGTGGTGGGTATAAAACCTTTCAGTGTTGTTGAGTTGAGCGTGGGTCTGTCTCTAAAATTAATTTTATTATATATATATATATATCTATATATATAATATATTATATATGAAGCTCACAAAAGTATGTACGTACGTAATATATCATACATAACATGTGTGTGTGTGTATATATATTTTACAACACATAATATATATTTATACACTACACATATGTGTACGTATATACGTGTGTACGTATATACGTGTGTGTGTGTGTGTGTGGTGTGTGTGTGTGTGTGTGTGTGTGTGTGTGTGTGTGTGTGTGTGTGCGTGTGTGAAAGAAAGGGATGGGAAAAGTAGTTACACGGCACACATGTTTCAAAAGTTCGCAATTCGTATTATGAATCTCTACACCGTCTCATAGCAATAACGTACACTTCATCTTGCGGTGCATACCTCTTGTTATGCAAAATCATTTGCCGTTATCAATTATCTGAGAAAAGCAAAATAGAAACAACATACACATTTTGGCAATCATATAGAGAGTGGAGAGTAGTTTTGATAAACAGCCAATTGTGTGTCCCCATGAATCACTTTACGGTGATAGAAATGGGTGTGGTCTTCAGAAATACATTTTGTTATTTACATCATCTGATTTACAGTATGGATAGAAACATCTAACATGTTTAATGTTTTCCCAATGCGATGATTAATTTCGTTGTGTAGGCGCCATGCTAGAGAGTTTTAAAACCCAAGAAAGGAATGTTTATAAATTAGAGAAGATAAAACGTGTTATAAAAGGCTAATAAAAGAATTAAGAAAAAATTCTAGATATAGTGACGTTTGTAATTTGCGTGTATCTACGTAAAGGTATATACACACGCCAATGCATTAAAAAAGCATTCAGAAGCACGCATACGCAACACGCTCATAAATAAATATGTGTGTGTATATATGTGTATATTTGTAAGTATATGTATATAACGGGAAGCTTTATGAAAATAAACAAAAGACGAAGGCAGGTGGAAAACAAACGAACAATTGTATTAGTATGGCGCTCAGGAAATATAAATAAAACAAGTCTTTAACGTTTCGAGCCTACGCTCTTCAACAGAAAGATACACAGAGAGAGAAAAACACAGAAAGAAGGAGAGAAAAAAATGCGTGCAGTAGCTAACGAATCAACATGGCGATCTGATTTCGGCCAGAGGTCAAAGATCAAACATGAGACGCGAGAGCGAAATAAGGGGAGATAATAGGGTTGATAAACGGGTTGAGGGACCAGCTAAAAGTGCGTGGGAGGGGTCTGGATGTGTGTATGTATAGGGTTGGTGTATGTATTAGTATGTATAAGGGTGTGTGTGTGTGTGTGTGTGTATGAGAGAGTATTAGTGCGTAGGATTGGTCTGGACGTGCGTATGTATGGGGTTGGTGTATGTATTAGTATGTATTAGTATGTATTAGTACGTATTGGTATGTATAGGTGTGTGTGTGTGGTGAGAGTATAAGTGCGTATGCGGGGTCTGGACGTGTGTATGTATAGGGTTGGTGTAAGTATTAGTATGTACTAGTATGTATTAGTACGTATTAGTATGTATTAGTTGGTGTGTGTATTAGTATGGCACATCATATGTGATGTGATGTGTAAAGTCATGTGGTGTAGTGAGGAGAAGAGGGGGAGGGGAGAAGAGGGGGAGAGAAGGGGAGGGGAAGAAGAGGGGGAGGAGAGGGGGAAGAGGAGAGGATGGGGGAGAAGGAAGGGGAGAGGGAGCAGAGGGAAGGGGAAGAGGGAGGGAGAAAGAGGGAAGAAGGGAAGGGGAGTAGGGGAAAGGATGAAGGACTGAAGAAGTAGGGGTCGGGGGGAGAAGGATATGGTGAGGAGGGGGGAGGGGGTTAGATGAGGAGGGGAGAGTTGAGACCAAATGGCGTATAAGAGCGAAGAGAGAAGATTAATTCCTGTTCACGGCGCAAACGGGAATCCGGATGGCCTCTGTGTAAGGACAACCGAACACAGATAGGTGTTGCAAGGAGTGACCGGTGGAGCGGAAATGGCGTGAGACCGTGTGTCGTTCGCAAGGTGGATGTCACGAAGGTGTTCCGCGAACCGGTCAGCCAAGCGGCGTCCCGTTTGTCCGATGTACAAGGAATTGCAGAGAGAGCAAGAGATGCAATAGATAATATTGCTGGAGGTGCAGGTGAAGGAGTGGATGATGGGATAGGGTCGATGGTGGGTGCTAGTGGAGGCGGGTGGTGTTGGAGAGGTAAGGGCAAGTGCGGCAACGTGGGCGGGAGCAGGGGACGAGCCGGGTTGGGAGGTAGGGTCAGGGAAGGAGCTATGGACCAAAAGGTCTCGAAGGTTGTGGGCTCGTTTGAAAGAGGGGAGGGGTCGGTTAGGGAAGAGGTGTGAAGTGGACGGGTCGGACTGGAGATGACGGAAAGCTCGAAGAATGGTGCGTTGGAGACGTAGGGTCGTGGGGTGGTAAGTGAGGGGAAAAGGGAGGCGGGAGACTACAGGGCGGGTTCGGGGAGAGAGAGCAGATACACGGTCCACGGACCGTGCTCTGGCAAGGGCGGTGTGGATAGTGGTGAGGGGGTATCCACGTAGGGTGAAGTGGTGAGCCATACGTTGAGACTGAGTCTCAAAGTCATGGTCGTCACTACAGAGCCTACGTAGACGGAGGAATTGGGAATAGGGGATGGAAAGCTTGGTGTGTTCTGGGTGGGAGGAAGAGAAGTTGAGGTATGAGTGTGAGTCTGTGTGTTTGTAGTGAATGGAGGTGGTAAGAGTGGAGTGAAGAATGCTAACCGAAATGTCGAGGAAGGAGACAGAGGTGTTGGAGATAGTGGAAGTGAAGTGGAGGGCTGGATGGAAAGATTGGACGAAAGAGAGGAAGGAATCTAGATGTTCGCGGGAGAGTGAGGTGGCACCGATAATGTCGTCAATATAACGACCATATAGTTCAGGAGTGGGACCAGTGAAATTAGAGAATATTTGGGCCTCAACATAGCCAACGAACAGGTTCGCATAGTTGGGGCCCATTCGCGTTCCCATGGCCACTCCCGAGACCTGATGGTAGAACTCGCCCGCGAACGAGAAGCAGTTCAGAGTAAGGACAAGTTCGGCCAGACGAATGAGTGTGGAGGTGTCAGGTACAGGGTTAGAGCGGAGGTCAAGAAAGTGTCGAAGGGCCTGCAGTCCTTCGTGGTGAGGGATAACAGTATAGAGGCTTTGGATGTCCATAGTAAAAAGGATTTTGGAGGAGCCGGGAGGAAAGGAGAAAGAGTTGAAAAGCCGGAGAGCATGGTTGGTATCGTGGATGTGGGAGGGAAGAGATGCCACTAGGGGGGCAAGGACACGGTCGAGGTATTTAGAGATGAGCTCCGTGGGGCAGTTACAGGCGGAGACGATGGGGCGGCCAGGGTTGTTGGGTTTGTGGATTTTGGGGAGGAAGTAAATGGTGGGGGTACGTGGGGTTCGCACAATTAGGTTGGATGCGGTGCGGGGGAGACGGAGGAACGAGATGAGGTCTTGGACAGTAGAGGATACCGTCTGTTGGTAGCTACGTGTGGGGTTAGAGGGCAGAGGGGAATAGAAGGAGGTGTCATTGAGTTGGCGGAAAGCCTCGGCCCTATAGAGGTCCGCGCGCCACACCACTACAGCTCCACCCTTGTCAGCCGGTTTGATGATAATGTCAGCGCGCCGTTGGAGGGAACGAAGAGCCAAGAGCTCAGCCGGGGAGATGTTGAGGCGGCGTTGGCGCCTGGAGAAGTTGAACCGCTCCAATGCACGCTGACAAGCGCCCGCGAAAAGATCCACTGCTAGTCTGGCCAGGGGCAGGCGTCCACGGGGATGGTCGGCGGCCCAGGCCAGTGAAGCAGTCGTCCTCTTCGTTGGGTGTGGGTGGCGAGTCGTGGTAATGCGCACCCAACCGGACACGGCGCACAAAGCTGTGGACATCAACTCGCGTCTGGAATTCCTTACAGGATGGAGTGAGGGGGATGAAACGCAGACCCCTACCAAGGACGGAGCGTTCAGCCGCAGAGAGGGGAAGATCGGAGGGAATGGTAACAACAGACGGAAGTGGAGAAGGGGTGGGTGGAATAGAAGTAGGAGGGGTGGTAGGTCTCGTGGAGGTCTGAGGGGGAGGGATTGGGGAGGTGTGTGGGGGGTGGTTGGGCGGGGCATAGGGTTAGGTGTAGGTGATGGAGCCTAACGGGAGGGGAGAAGGGGTTGTAGGGAGGGGCAGTGGGGTTAGGTGTGGGTGGATGGAGCCTATCGGGAGGAGAAGGGTGGTGGAGGAGTTGGGGTAGTGGCGTCGGGTAGGGTGGAATGGAAGAGTGATTGGAGTTTACGAAGTTTGGTATCAGAAAGAAATTGATGGAAGAGTTGATTCAAATGGATAATGAAGCGTAGCGTGTTTGGAGGCATAGAGAGGCGGCAGAGAGGAGAAGAAGGTGGAGAAAGCAGGAGGAAGAAGGCGGTTGATGGCATGTAGTTTGGAGAGATTGGAGCGAATGGTGGCCCGCATAAGGCGGTAAGATGTGGTGCGGAGTATGGGTAAGATGGAAAATCCGAGTGGAGAGCAGGGTGGAAGTGGAGGCGGAAACCTTTAGGGATGAGTCGGTGATGTAGGCAGCGGCTTAGGAAAGAGACATGGCTAGAGAAGCGGGTTTTTTTTTAAAAGAAGTAGAGAGAGATTAACGGACGGCTGAAGGCAATATACAGGAAGCGAACGTAGATGATCCTTCAAACGGTGATGGAGGGTGAGGAGGTAGGACCTAGGATCCGGCATGATGGGATAGCGGAAAAAAAACGTTCGAAAAAACAAAAAAAAACAAAAACAAAAATTATCGTATGAAAAAAATAGAAAAAAAGGATAGCGAAAAGGGAAAAAACAAACGTTCAAAAAACAAAAAAATAATAATCGTATGAAAAAACTAGATAAGTAAGCGATAGGGGCAGAAAAGACGGGGCAAACGGAAAAGGGAAGAAGAAGGGAAGCAGAGAGAGGGGGAGGCAAAAAAAAGGGGGTGCAGGCAGAGGAAACGGAGTATGGACATCCAGAGAGGGAAGAAAGACGGAAAGGAGAACAAAAATTCAGGAAATGTGGAAAGCATGAAATGAATGTAAAAAAGTGGTAATATAAGAGAAAATAAAAATACAACAAACGGGACAGTTTATGCGAACAAGTTCAAGGTTGAAAGTTCAAGGTGAGAAATGTGTAGACGTCGTGGTATATTTTTTAAGGATTTCACATCAATGCAAAGTCACTTTGATCCGCGAAAGAGAGGTGCAGCCGATGGTAAGTATCCAAGAGGTAAAGAAAATCCAAGGTAGAGGTAAGTGTTGATAGTGGTATTGGTAGAATATAGGATGAAAGTGAGACCACGTGAGCGCATAATATATAACGGGAAGCTTTATGAAAATAAACAAAAGACGAAGGCAGGTGGAAAACAAACGAACAATTGTATTAGTATGGCGCTCAGGAAATATAATAAACAAGTCTTTAACGTTTCGAGCCTACGCTCTTCAACAGAAAGATACACAGAGAGAGAAAAACACAGAAAGAAGGAGAGAAAAAAATGCGTGCAGTAGCTAACGAATCAACATGGCGATCTGATTTCGGCCAGAGGTCAAAGATCAAACATGAGACGCGAGAGCGAAATAAGGGGAGATAATAGGGTTGATAAAAGGTTGAGGGACCAGCTAAAAGTGCGTGGGAGGGGTCTGGATGTGTGTATGTATAGGGTTGGTGTATGTATTAGTATGTATAAGGGTGTGTGTGTGTGTGTGTGTGTGTGTATGAGAGAGTATTAGTGCGGGATTGGTCTGGACGTGCGTATGTATGGGGTTGGTGTATGTATTAGTATGTATTAGTATGTATTAGTACGTATTGGTATGTATAGGTGTGTGTGTGTGTGTGAGAGTATAAGTGCGTATGCGGGGTCTGGACGTGTGTATGTATAGGGTTGGTGTAAGTATTAGTATGTACTAGTATGTATTAGTACGTATTAGTATGTATTAGTTGGTGTGTGTATTAGTATGGCACATCATATGTGATGTGATGTGTAAAGTCATGTGGTGTAGTGAGGAGAAGAGGGGGAGAGAAGGGGAGGGGAAGAAGAGGGGGAGGAGATATATGTATATGTATATACGTATGTGTGTTTGTAAATGTGAGCGTATTCACTTTTGCGTGTACATTTATGTGTGCGTATATATGCATGTGTATACTTATATCCTGCTAAATCCGTATTTACTACTACTCTTTACACCTTTGGCCTTCACCACTCTTATCTACCCGTTTGTTATCCTCCCTCTTTTGCTGATCTCTCCATTCATTTCGCTCATCTAACCCCACTGTGACTCATATCCCTCCTTCCCACGTAAATTTGGATATTGGTGATAACATAACTGTAAAAAATAAATAAACCAAAGTTATAGTTCTATATAGATTATATGTTACTAGACAATGTAATGAATATATATATATATGTATATATTGCAGTTTTCACAGAGAGAAAAGAAACAATGCATATTAAATTAAATCCAAACCCTCTAACTAAGTCATATACGTGCCTGTACAATGGCTTTTTCTTTGAAGTTGGTGAAGTTTTCAATTCAGTTGATGACTGTGATACTTGCGAATGTAAGAAAACGAAGCAAGTAGTTTGTACTAAAAACACTAAATGTCTTCCAGGTAGGGTGATATATCTATAATGCATTTTACTGTGTTAACATTATCTTCTAGCTTAACATATTTAAACGCTTTCTTATTGTATTTATCTCAATAGTGCTGGATGCCTCTTACATTTTTTACAATTATATTTTTATTCTATCATTATGGATTAGTCTCTAGAGGTCACCATCTTCATCATCATCACTGTAGTCATTTTGACGTCCCTTTTTCCATCTTCACGTGGGTCGCACAGAGTTCGTTGAGAAATATTTTCTACAAGCAGATACGCTTCCAATCGTGAACTCTTATCTGCTTTCAAGTAAGGTGATAGATACTTCCTTCAATGCCAGATGTTTATTCACAGAAGATTGAAAACGAACGACGCCATTTGTATGATGATGTCCCTTTATAACCATTTTGTGATGTCAAGGCAAGCAGACAGACAGGCACACACACAGACACACACACATACATACATACATACATACATACACACACACACACACACACACACACACACACACAACCGGTCTTTTTCAGTTTCCGTCTACCACAAGGTTTTGGTTAGCCTGGGCTATTGTAGAAGACATTTAGGTGCCTTTCAGTGGAACTGAACCCCAAACTATATGGTTGGAAAGCGAAATTCTTAACGCAGCCATGCATGTCTGAAAAACTTCACACTAGACCTTTTTTTTTTTTTTTTTGCAACCCATCTTTAGAATGTTCACAGTATTATTGAAATGATTATTCAATTATTTTGACTAAGCACAACCTCAGCTTTCACGGGAAAATGTACAATAGATTTAACTGAACCTTGGATATCTCTGGAGTTTAATTTATTGATCCTAAAACTATTGAAAATCAGACTTAGTGGGGATTAGTAATTCAGAACATATAGTAACAAAACAATACAGTGTTGCTTCATCTCCCTCACTGAAATAAATATTACGATTTTATCTTCTTTTATTTCATTTCTCGTAATCGTTGTATCCACTATTTGTAGCTGTGGTCAATAGCTTGGACAAGATGGAATGTTATATGTTTACTTCCTCTTAAGACACGACTACATGAAGACAGCCTTATGTGATGAAACTGTCCACTAAATGCGAATAATGATTTTTAAATATACTTTCCTTTTTCTTTCTTGTTTTTTTTTTTCCTTTTACATGTTTCACTCATTAGACTGTAGCCATGCTGGAGCACCGCCTTGAAGAATTTTTTAGTCGAATGAATCAACCCCATTACTTTTTTAAAGCCTGGTACTTATTCTATCGATCTCTTTTACCGAACCGCCAAGTTACTGGGACATAAACACACTAACATTGGTTCCAAGCGGTGGGGGACAAGCACAAACACAAAGAAGCACACACGCACTCACACACACACACACACACACACACACATATATATATTTCTTTATTGCCCACACGGGGCTAAACATAGAGGGGACAAACAAGGACACACAAAGGGATTAAGTCGATTACATCGACCCCAGTGTGTAACTGGTACTTACTTATCGACCCCGAAAGGATGAAAAGCAAAGTCGACCTCGGCGGAATTTGAATTCACAACGTAACGACAGACGAAATACGGCTACGCATTTCGCCCGGCCTGCTAACGTTTGTGCCAGCTCGCCGCCTGACGGCCTTCTTTCAGTTCCGTCTACCAAATCCACTAACAAGGCTTCGGTCTACTCGAGGCTATAGTAAAAGACACTTGTCCAAAGTGCCACGCAGTGGGACTGAAACCAGAACCATGTGGTTGGGAAGCAAGTTTTTTGCCACACAGCCATACCTGCGCCTACTTGATTTAGGATAAACAACACACACTATCTACCATCACATACGGGGAAAGGAAAATTAGTCGGGTAGCTAGATGATCGAACTATCGGATCGTGAGACATGATCGTTGTGTATTTGGACCGTGCGCGTACTTATGCTCGTTAGAAATAGGTGTCAGGTAGTGTTGTGTACGAAAGACTTGCATTCTGTCCAATGAGAAGTGTTCAGTTTGGTCCATTTGAAACTGGAATCAAATAGCCAGAACCCTGATCCGGTGGTAAAACAACCACAAATTATTTAGGATGTATATTTATCCTTTTACCAACAGTGGTAAGTTGTTCACAACTAGCTCCTTGATGGCAAATTTCATAGATGCAATTTTGGTTGCGATCCTATGGCACATCAAGCACGTGTTTTTAGACCGTAGCCTCGATCCAACCAAAACCTTACAAGGAAAATTCAGTAGATGGAAATTATGTGGAGGTCCATCAGATAAACTTTGTTTGGAGCAATAGCATAATTTAATCCTCTACCCAGCTAAATATCACCACCTTTGAGTTTATTCCATTGCAAGCATTAGGGATCGCGCCTCCGGTCTGAGGGTAACTTCTCACGAGTCTCGGAAGCCCCAAGAATGGTCATGAGTAATACCTTTCCTCTTGTTGTGAATGAAATACGAAGTCTGTCTTCTATATCCCATTGAGGGTTAATACAAAATATTGGAAAAATAAATGTTTACCTTCCTTCTTTTTCTTTTCAGTTATCCAAATTCCACCAACTGCAAAACTCGAATGTAGATTTCAAGGCATCTCCTATAAAATTGGTACAGTGTTTGTCTCAAAGGATGGCTGTAGTACATGCAAATGCTCGACAGAGTTGCGCATAATGTGCAGTGACAGTTTTTGTATTCCCAAGATAGGTAATAAGCCTGCTGTTATTTTGTTATTTTATTACCGTGTAATATATTCCACTATTTCTTTTACTACTGGTATTATTGATGTTGTTAAGCTGATGATGACGATGATAATAATGATGATGATGATGATGCCAGGGCAGAGAGTGGATTTATGTGGAAAATTTGGAAATGCTATATGACTTTTTGCAATATTTTGAGTAGATGGAAACCAAACTGTAGTAGTAGTAGTAGTAGTAGTAGTAGTAGTAGTAGTAGTAGTAGTAGTCGCGTGGCTTAGTGATTAGGGGCATTCGGCTCATGATCGTACGGTCGTGAGTTCAATTCCCGGTGGCGCGTTGTG
Organism: Octopus sinensis; assembly: GCF_006345805.1. NCBI lineage: Eukaryota > Metazoa > Mollusca > Cephalopoda > Octopoda > Octopodidae > Octopus > Octopus sinensis. The sequence continues at coordinate 61,351,583 of NC_043007.1, read as the reverse complement.
TCCTTGAGCAAGACACTTTATTTCACATTGCTCCAGTCCACTCAGCTGGCAAAAGTGAGTAGTACTTGTATTTCAAAGGGCCAGCCTTGTCACACCCTGTGTCACGCAGAAACTCCCCGGGAACTATGTTAAAGGTACACGTGTCTGTGGAGTGCTCAGCCACTTGCACGTAAATTTCACGAGCAGGCTGTTTCGTTGATCGGATCAACTGGATCCCTTGTCGTCGTAACCGACAGAGCACCAGTATTAGTAGCAATGTTAAACAGGGATGATGATGGCGGCGGGGGAGGAAGAGGGGAGTGGGAGGAGGAGGGGAAGGTGAGGGGAGGAGGCGGGGGATGTTGGAGGAGGGGTGTGAGGGTGAAGAGGAGGAGGGGGTGAGGAAGATGGAGAGGAGGAAGGAGGAGGAGGAGGAGGAGGAGGGGGGAGGAGGAGGAGGAGGAGGACTGTCTGCTGAGTCACATTCACACCTAACAAGTATGAAACTGCAGTTCAACGTATGTATTCGCCATTGTCATGCCTTTTCTTTGAGCGCTCTCGTAAGGTCCGAGTTGTGACCAACTCGACTTTCATTTAAAAAGAAATAATACTTCACTGGAAAATATCATCCACGTTTCTCTGTTGTCGTCTTGAGCTGAGTAGTTGTTTCTATAGCGAGAGATGAGACAAACACTAGACACCTTTGGACAAATGTCTTATCGTGAATGTCGATGCAGTCAGTGTTACTATGAAACGTCCGTTTAACTTATGTGAGAAAAATGCCTTGCTGTTTTTCTTCCATCCCTTTAGGCTCTGAGTTTAAATCCCACCCAAGTCAACTTAACATGTCATACATTCGAAGGTGATATAATAAGGTGATACCGGTCAAGTATTGGGCTCGATGTAATCGACTATTCCCGCCTCTTAAAAAAATTGTTGGTCTTGTGATTAAATTAGAAACATTTAGTTGAATGATCTGCATTTGACTGAAATATTGGTTTTAAATTTTGGTACAAGACCAGCAATTTCGGGAGAGAAGCTGACCCCTGTGTTCAACTTGTACTTATTTTATCGACCCCGAGAAGGTGAACGGTAAAGTTGACCATGGCGGAATTTGAACGCAGAACTTACAGCCATCTGTGATGCAACTATTCACTAAATGTGGATAATGAATAAACTATACTTTCCTTTTTCCTTTTACTTGTTTCAGACTGTGGTCATGCTGGGGCACTGCCTTGAAGAATTTCTAGTTGAAATTCTACAACTCCAGTACTTTTTTTAAAACCTGGTACTTATTCTATAGAACTGTGTTGCCGAACCGCGAAGTTAGTTGGACGTAAACACACAAACGCCGGTTGTCAAGCGGTGGGGGACGAACACAGACACAAAGCAACACACACACACACATACATATATGTGTGTGTATGTGTGTGTGTGCGTGTGTGTGTGTGTGTGTGTGTGTGTGTGTGTGTGTGTGTGTTGTGTGTGTGTGTGTGTGTGTGTGAGGGTTATTCCCAAAGTAATATTTCAAAATGGTTTCGAGGGATATATAATCCTGGCGGTTACCGTGTTAACTCTTAGAACTGTTCTCAATGCCGGATAGCCACAGCGAATGTTGTTGATAATCGAGTTAGTGATAATTTACTAGACTCGGTTATTATCTTCGCCTGGTAAATCCGAATATCCCTTTAGGGACGGCATCGTTCCCAGAGGAACGGAGATCTGCACATCGTTATTTTATTATACAGTTATTTACATCGTTCTCAGGTATTCAACTGTGATGAAACTGGCCTTTTTTGGAAAAAAGCAAAGAACAATGTAATTAACTATAAATAACTATATGATAAAATATGGATGTGCCTATCTCCGTTCCCCTGATCTTTATTAATTTATATATATATATATATATATATATATATATATACTACAAATGTGAGAAATTCTGTCTGTGGATGTGTTTGTGGAGTTGTTAGCTAACTCCTCCTACATCGTTTTATCGATTTTGATGAAACTTGACACGTGAGTAGAACTCAATGTCTGGAAACCTTGTGGCATACTTAGATTGTTGAAAAAAATCGATAATAGGGCCCCTGGAAGGGATCCTTATATATAACCAAGGGAAATAACCCATTCATTTTCCTAAATTATTTGGTAAAAATGAAATTGAGTACGCTTATTTCATAGTATTTGAACTATTAGAGTTATTCTCGCAATTTATCCAGTACAACCCTAAAAGAAGTAAATAGTATTTTCCTAAACAATAGATCCACTTATTTCGGTTCATAACTTATTCACGATTATACCAACAACGCACAAAAGAGTTATTTGCTTTGAATTGTTATTATCTCATATCTGATTAGCCTGTTATTACGTAACATGCTTCACGATTTTAGTATACATACCTTATTAGTATTTCCTCCTATGTTCTATATACGCTGGAAACGCATTAAAGCCCTTTTGGGGCTACTTTATTTGAATTCTTACTATCGGGTAACTAATTTCATATTATTACATAACTGACTTCACAATTTGGCTATTCATAACTTGTTGGGAATTCTGACTCACTATTGGTCCTCCCTTCTAAGCACACATGCAAATGCACACATGCAAACACACACACACACACACACACACACACACACACACACACACACACACACACACGGCCACATCCACCCATTCATATACATGCCACTATAGCTGCTGACCTCTCATAGCGACACTAACACACATGCACACAGATCCTACCACATGCACACACACACACACACATTCACAGACTATTCACACGAACACAAACACACAGTTAATACCACACACACACACAGTTACCACACACACACACACGCTACCACGCACTCACATACACGCTACCGTACACACACACATACCGACCATCTTCACACTCTCCTGTCCCAGAAAGCACATTCTCTTCCTCCTTCTACTTCCGGTCACTTCAGAAATGAAATCTCACGTGAACTGTAGGCGATTTTTCCTTCTTTCTTCCTTCTTTCCCTTTGGACTGAAAAAGGACTACAGGTCGTGCAGCTGCTTTATTTAATGACACTGCTCTGGCGCATTTTCGTAGCATTTTGAAAGGCAGGAAAAAGAAAACTTGTTTTGATGTTTCTAATGAAACAACCTGCAAGGTTGAAAGTGAAGAAAGTGTGTCCAAAACGTCTAGATTAAGAGAAGCGAGAGAGAAAACGCTAGAAATTGTTCTTCCTGAAGTCTTAATGGAAGGAGATTCTTCTTCCAATCAATAATCCTCCTCTTCCCCGCTCCATCTTCCTCGCACACAAATCGTCCCATCTTTAAAGCAATTAAATTAATAAAACCAATTTGCATATTTCTTTTGCATTCTCTATTAATATGTTTTTTATAATTGTCATTTTCCTTGTAACTGCACTTTTTCTGTTTTAAAACCCATGGCGGTGGTTGGTGGGGCGCTTGAACGGATTAATTGTATTTTAATTAGTTTCAATGGGGAATTGGTTTGTAAAACGCATAAATCGTAAAACGAGGTTGGTCATGGAACTAATTAAATTCATACTGCAAGGTATCACTATATATATCCATTCACAAAGTTTTTGTCGGCCCGAGACAATACAATAGCAGAAGGCACATACCCAAGGTGGTATGCAGGGGGACTAAACCCGAAACCATGTAGTTGGGAAGCAAGCTTCTTACCACACAGCCACTTTTGCACCTATTTCCATCTTTATTCTCTCCTTTTTCAGTTGTTCATTCTTTTCCTCCATCATTCGTACATATCTTTGGTTCATTCAGTTTTCCCTTCTTTACCCAGCTCTTTTCATTCCCAACGATACTTATTTATTTTTCTCATCATGTTCTTTGTCCTTCTTTGTTCATTTTAATACTCATTTTATACTTTCGTTATTCTTAATTACGAATGAAAAGAAAACCAATATTTCAAATTTTTTACTGATATAAGACCAGATGTACTTGCACATACTTCCTGCAATTCAGGACGTTTATAAGGATAGATAATTGGTTCCCTTTTCATCGCTTTACGTGGATGGGAGATTCATTATCTCTTAGTCAACCGACCTATCAGAGAGTCCCCAGGTCCCTTCTCAACAGTAGTGCTACATTGCATCCTTCTAAAATACTTATAAAATACTTAATTTTGGACTGTAACTAGATGACATGGAGTAGTGAAATTTCCCACTGTAAAAGGATGTTTCAGTAGACGAGTTTCCAGGGAGACATACACTCTATTCTTGACAGCTGGGTGTAATGAAGTAATGTAGAAGAATGGAGTCCTTTGCTCAGCAACACAATGAAATGCTAGCAGCTGATATGATCTCACAGCCGATGTGCAGGTTGTTCATATCTTATCTAACCCACCTTTTACATTGTGACAGAATAGTTTTATCCCTTTACATCGTGACAGAATAGTTATATTTATTTATGTATTAATTGTGGAACCTTAGTTAAAGATTTACAGTCTAATGTTTAAGAAATATCCAAATGACGAAAACCATAGACAAAAGTTTCATTTGGCTTACCATTTATTATGCAACATGTCATGGCGTCGCTCTTTAGCTTTAATTGATGCAAGACTCACGACAGCTGAAATGGAAACCTATCCAGTTGGTTCTTATTTAAGTGAATAGTGTTTTTATCTACCTCAACAAACATAGGCTTAAGAGAGAGATGGAAAGAGAATAAAGAAGAATGAGGGAGAGAAAGAGACAGAAAGTAAGAGGTAGAGAAAGATAATGTGTGTGTGTGTGTGATTGTGTGTCAGAGGGGGTAAAAAAGCACCTGTTTATTTTATTCCCTATAAAAAGAAACTATTTCTTTTTATAGAATAGAAAACATTTTTTTAAACGACTAAGAGCAAATGGGTGTCTCAATAGCGTTAGTATCCAAAGTGTCGCTTGTGTGAAACACGATTTATCAGAGCAAACATTCATTCGTGACGTTCTAATTAATTGACTGCTTTGAGAGTGAAAAATATTACAAACTTATACAGGAGAAAAAATTTACTTAAGGACACAAATTAGTGGAATTCCACCATTAGTCTAATGTTTATTCAGTAACGTAATGACTACCTTGTTGGCGAGAACCTTAGTTACAGAGTTGACAGCCAACCAGTCAAACAGTTTGTGAACCTCTCAATATCGGCGCTGCATTGTCACTATCAGATACAATTCGAAACTATACTTAGGTATCTTGGAACGGTTCAGTATTCCACTATCGAAGAGTGCTATATAAATTTATAAGCATTGCATTATATTTCAGTGTTAAGACCCCTTTAAAAGTAAAAGAAATCACTTGTGTGTACTCTCTTTTGATTATTGTTTCGTCTTGTTTGTTTTACGGGTTTTTTTAAGTATCAGATATTCCTGATAAATTGAGTCTGTGTTAGAGCTGCTTCCAGTCATACATACAATTTATGCCATTTGCACAATCTCCCAATTTTATTCTTAAAATCATATTTGATGACCGAACTATCAATCCGGAAGTAATCGATGCATATCCCGCAACCAATGTTACAATTTGTCAGGAGCTTAAGTTTTAAGTGATTTCAATTCACATAGCCCCAGTAGGTGTTGCATGGTAGTAATATTCCCAACTGTATGCAGTGGTAGAATTTGAAAAGTGAATGATTTTTTTGGTTTTTAATACAAATTCGGTTTAACCTGATATCCCCACCCTCGGGGAAAACATACCAGTTATATACTGGACATCATATCTTTTTATCGTCGTCATATCTAATCAATGATTTGAATATTTTGAGCTTAGGCATGAGACAACAAACCAGGGAAGGATAAAGTCGATTATATCAGTCCTGTTGACGATTTTTTTACATTATCGGTCCCGGAAAAATAGAAGGTAAAAAATTACCATAGTGGGTATTGAAGCTTCAACGTAAAGGCATCTAGCTGAACACCATACATCATCAAATTGAGACCCTGCCTAATCCGCCATTCATTAGCCTAATAAACCTAATGATAACGGTTTATAACTTGGAAACGAAGCTAAATTCTGCAAAAACCTTTATCTGACTCCACCTTAACTACCTTCTTAATATCCATTACCCTTATAATATCAATTTCTTGTCGGGGTGGGAAGGAACAGGGAAAAGTCGATTTTATCGACCCTGATACACGAATAGTATTTTATTTTATCGACCCCAGAAGACAAAATTATCTAATGATGACGCCGAAAACCGTTTATGATGTAGATAATGGCCGCACATTTTGGTTCTGGAAGTAGTCGATTAAAACAACATCAGTACTCGCATGGAACTTACTTTATTGCTTGTCCAGAGGGATAAAAGAATGAAGGCTAAGTCTACGACTTGGTTTCGATTTTTATACGAAGACAGGAATGTTATCATACTGACACCTACCCCCATTACACTGTACATTCGTTAAGAACAATTCTGCCGAAGCACACCGAAGACCCAGTTGTTTGTGGTATGTTTCTTTTACCAATTCTACAATAAATTTTAAGCAGGGATCAAAACAGTAAAAACTCTCCTAGGATAAAATAAATGGAGAGGAGTTTGGTATTGGTGTGTGTGTATGTTTTCCTTTTGCTTTGCTTTTTGTTTGTTTTGTCTTTGTTTTGTTTTGTTTTTGTTTTATTGATTGCCAATGACTCAAAAAGGAATAAACAGGAATACACTAATTTTTTAATTTCAATTTTTTTTTATACAATTCAGAAAAACAACCGACAACTACAGTTCCACTTCCTGTTGTCACATCTGTTGTTTACTGCAAACATGACGGTGCCTTTTATAGATTTGGAAGAATCTTTCACGCAGGAGATGGCTGTAATTTATGTGGCTGTTCGCTTCTAGGAAAAGTAATCTGTACCAAAAAATCGTGCAACGGTTGGTAACTCTACGATAGCATTTTGAATATTTGATTCGCCTGACCCACCACAAAGCCTCATTTTACATGCATATGTAATTACATATATATTTGTACATAGATATGAGTATAAACATACCATATACTGAACTGCTGAAGAAACATCATAAAATATATCTAGAGTATCTAAGGGCACAAT
>NC_043007.1:61222054-61339554 GCF_006345805.1 Octopus sinensis | reverse complement strand
GTAAAATCCACACTGGAATACTATTCCAATATCGTGAATGCTGCAGTTCAAATCAACATTATAGGCCACATCCTAAAGAAGAGCGTCATACTGATTGACTACATTCATCAACAAACTACAATATCTCGACCTCAAACATGCTGTCTTCTCTCTTTTCCGCTTATTTTGCTATTACAGTGACCTTTCTACCTTTAAACTCACTACTTACACACAACCTGCAAGCTTGTCTCCCTTCTCACCCCTATACTGTGTCGTTCCTCACAATTTTACAACCACGTTTATCAGTCCTTCCTTCCCAGAGTATCAGCTAAATGGAATTCCCTCTTGATGATGTTATCCCTACATATTCAACCGCAATGGATACTGACCCTCTTCGTAATTAAAACCATAATGAATAGTCAAGTGAAGCTGTTAAATAAAATATGGCCCAGGTTGTTGACTGTTGAAAAATATCTGAGGTGTTCTAATCTATAACAGATTTCTTCGCTTTACTTTCTTTATATACTTTCATTCTATTTTCTTTTGATTTACTCAGCAGCATCGGTTGCTTTCAAGAATAGGAATATCATTATCCCAAGACTTGATAGTTTATGTGACGCTAACTGTCAATATTGATTACATTATTCTTCACATGTTTTTCTTAACTTTCAGCTTATTTTCAGCTCCACGTTTATATTGATTATTCATTAAATCAATCATTTTCCTTGGTTTTTAACGAGTTGATTCGGTCTAGCTTTTCTTCTATCTTCTTTTTCTAGACAGTTTGTTAGGGTACCAAATTAAAAAGGCGACGCATATGAGACATTATAAAGGCAACATTTCAAAAGAGTTGAGATTTTGATTGAGTATGATATGGAATCTTGGGTAACAACAGACAAATTAATGTGAAATATACTGCTTATATTTTACAAAGGACGGTTACCCGGGAACCTCGCGAACACTGGATTATTCTGTCAAGAGCAAAAATAATAAAACTACATTAGAAAATAGAATGAAAGTATATAAAGAAAGTAAAGCGTAGAAATCTGTTATAGATTAGAGCACCTCAGAAACCTGGGCCATATTTTATTCACGAAATGTACGTACTCTCTCTGTGTAGACAGTCGAGAAACAGTGAAAAAGTTAATATAAACCACGTCGCGTAGCTGTGTGTTAAAAAGCTTGCTTCCTAACCACATGGTTTCGGGTTCAGTTCCACTACGCTATAGTCTCGACCCGACCAAAGCCTTGTGGGTGGATTTGGTAGACGGAAACTGAAAGAAACCCGTCGTGTGTGTGTGTGTGTGTGTATGTGTGTGTGTGTGTGCGCACGCATGTGTGTGTAAGTGTGTATTTATATGAGTATGTATCTTTGTGTCTGTGTTTGTTCCCCCACCATCGCTTGACCACCGATGTTGGTGTGTTTATGTCCCTATAACTTAGCGGTTCGTCAAAAGGGATCCGATAAATAAGTACTAGGCTTACAAAGAATAAGTCTTGGAGTCGATTTCTTCGATTAAAACTCTTTAAGGCGATGCTCCAGCATGACCACAGTCAAATGACTGAAACGTATAAAAGAATAAAAGAATAAAGGAATAACCCAACAATGATGTGAAGTTCTACCCATTGATGTGACATCACTGGTGATGTCACTTCCGGTTATGTGAAATCATAGCCTCTAATCTTCTCTTATTGCCCTATCACTGTTGGTTTTTACATTAAACATGACGCAGGCATGGCTGAGTGGTAATTCTTACTACACAGCCATGCGTGCTTCCTAACCACATGGTTCTGGGTTTAGTCGCACTGCATGGCTTTTGGGGCAAGTATCTTCTATTATTGCCTCGGGACGACCAAAGCCTTGTGAGTGGATTTGGCAAACGGAAACTGAAAGAAGCTCGTTGGGGGTGTGCGTGCGTGTGTGTGTGTCGTTGTGTCTATGTTTGTCTACCAACCGGTATTGGTGTGTTTATGTACCCGTAACTTAGTGGTTCGAAAAATAGCGATAGAATAAGTATTAGGCTTTAAAAAAAATAAGCCCTGGGGTCGATTTCTTCGACTAAAACCCTTCAAGGCGGTGCTCCAAGATAGCCACAGTCAAATGACTGAACAGGTAAAAGAGTAAAAGAATAAAAGAATACTCGCTTCTAACTTGACCAATACAAAAATATAAACTAGAAGAACACGAGAAAACGTTATTGCTAATACTGTATGAATTCCTCTAGCATAATTGTAGTACGTCGTTATTAAATAAGCTACGATTCAAGAGACTGAGCTCCTCTCAATATGACACGAGATATGCAAGTTGATATCTCAGTTTTCTGTTTTTAAATTGTAAATTTTGAGAAAAAATTTGATACTGAGTATTAAATTTCAAGGTGACTTGGCGGGGGAGGGGTCTTAATGATTCTCTAATTTATAAAGACGTTTGAAACTTACATGGATATATATTAATAATACTAAAGCTCTAGAGATGTTTGTGTGTACCCGAAATATCTCAGAAATAGTGTATTTTATCTTAATTCTTTTTTGCATATTTATTTTCAAACTTACCTTCGGCAGTGCAGTACAATATATTTGTGATATATGGGACTCTATTTATTAAGAAAAACGATTAAACACAATTTTTGTTATTTCTTGAAGAAAACAAAAATATCGCTTCCGTGGCGTCAACACACATACACATATACAGAAAAATACACACACATATAATGAATGTCATGGCATGTCAATCAACACAAACACACGTCCGCTATCTGTGATATATATACACACACACACAGGGTTCGCGCTCACTAAAGAAAAAAACATTGACTTTTTCATGTACACAATACTTTTATCATTTAGAAATATTTTTAACTGAATGTGATTTCAAAAATGTAAGTTGTTTGTACAGTATTTATATTTTAGCTTTCTTTGAACAGACAGTATTTTAATGTTTTTCTTTAATTATCGCTTGTCGTCCGGAGTTCGTTAATTTTCGTAAAAAAATTTTATTTATTTTTGTTTTAAAGTGAAAGAGAGGAGAAAGTGAAAGATGCATGTACGTGTATATGAAATGGACGTGTGTGTGTGAAAGAGTGAGAGAGAGGAAGAGAGAGAGAAAAAGAGAGTGAAGAAGTGTGTTGTTATGTATACGTACATGCATCAATACATATGCGTACATTTTTGTATGTACATGCGCATGTATGTGTAAGAGAGAGTGAACGTGTGTGTTCTCATGTATATGTAAGTAGCACTCTCTCTCTCTCTCTCTCTCTCTCTCTCTCTCTCTCTCTCTCTCTCTCTCATACACACACACACATACATCTGTTTCATATAGACGCTGTATTTCACTTGAAAACATAAGTAAATAAATAAATGATTTTTACGGAAATTAACGAACAAAACCAGCTGAAACGGATGACAGTTCTGAGAGTCAAAGCGAAAGATCGCCCCAAGGGAACACCATTACAAAAAGTTTTTCGAGTACATTCAACGTATCTCAGCTTCAAAGATTTGGCTGCTATTTCTAGCACGCCCTGCTACCACTATTTGCGAAAAAGGTCCAGCAATACCTGTTATGTGGTATCAGGGCGTGCAAGAAATAGCAGTCAAATCTTTCCTCTTCGGTGGAAAGGAGCTGTTTACGCGTGATTTCGATGTTACATACGTTGAAAGCATGCGAAATAACCTGGGAAAGAAAAAAAACACGAAACAAATCTCCGTTGCTGGGAAACTCAGGACTTTCCAGGTGACCCAACGGGTCAAAGGTAGTCTAGTATACTATATTACTTGAAGGAATATATTGCGTTAGACAAATTAAAACCTTCCTCGAAATCAAAGGTTTGTATATGAACCTAATTTGAGACATTTTAGTAATCGCCATCACTTCATCTACGATTGAGAACGAACTAAATAATTTTTTTTTTTCTATTTTCAGGAAAGTCGAAAGCATCAGTAACTGTAATGTGCAAGTCTGAAAATGCATGTTATAGTGTTGATTCTATCTTCATAACTATTGATGGATGCAGTTCCTGTCGCTGTCAAAAGAGTGGAAAAGTTCGTTGTACCAAAATTTGTGGTTGGAAAAGCAAAAAAGGTAATTATTAGTTTTAAGGTTTTGCTTTCATCTTTCTGTGTGTGTGCGTGCGTATGCGTGCGTATGCGTGCGTGCGCAAATGTGACTGCGTGTTAAGAGATTTACTCCTCAACCACATGGTTCTGATTTCAGTCTCACTGCGTGACACCTTGTTTTTACTGTAACGTGTTTTTACTATAACTCCAGATCAACCAAAACTTTCTAAATGGATTTTGAAAGAATCCCGTCGTGTATATTCGTGCGTGCGTGTGTGTATATGTGTGTGTCTTTTAATGTTATGTTTGTCTCCCACCACCGCGTGGCAACTGGTGTTGTTTTATTTACGTTTTTCTACTCTATTTCTTTCTGTTGCTAGCTTTTTACTAAATGCTATCGATGCTGCTCTAATCGCTTCTTCAGAATTCCCCACCACCGTTCGTTGGCGATTTCCCCTATCACTTGCCGCTTAACCAGTTTACCAATCTGGTCTTTGCGTGCCAGTAAGGATGCGTTCAACTTCCAATAACCGAGTATCTGTCTACGGGCTCTATTGAAACCGACTGAGCAGGTCGCAAATTCGTGGTCTGTGTAGCTCACCAATTTGAAATATGGACATCCTACACTCTCCCTATCCGCTGGCCAAACAAATACTCTATATAGATACGATCGGGACGACACGCTGTGGTTGTTCCATATCCACACAGGCACATCAGAGAAATCCAACTAGTACCTGTCTAGTCATTTAGGTCTGAGAAAGAATGTTCAGGGATGCCTGTTGAACCCGCCTTCTTTTTGGCTGAGGGGGAGGTGGGGAAAAGCTTCTCTTGTATGCTTTTACTAAGCTCTCCGGTCTTCTGAAGGTATTTTTCTTTTATCCCCAGAAACAGCTGCTGGATTTTTAATACTCTTCCTCAACCCCTTTAATTCTTAATATCATTTCTATTCTGTGGAAGTCGGACCTTTTTGTTTATTAACATATATACTTTTTTTGTATTTAATGTATTGGGTCATCCCATAAATAATGCGGGGTTTTTTATACTTCTTTTATTTTTCAAAACTAAGCTTTTTTTTTAATCTAAAATATACTCGCCTTCATTTTCTACAATGCTGTACTATCTATCTGGTGGACTTGCAAGGCCCCTCTTCCAAAATTCACTTGTCCGTGATAAAAAATACTCCTCCTGTACTGTTCTGACCTCGCCTGCACAATTCTTATTCTTTCCATCCAAATGATTTTGAAGACTGCGGAATAAATGATAATCAGATGGGACAATGTCCGGCGAATATGATGGGTGGGGCATCGTTTCCCATTAAAACTGCTCCAGCCTTTGGAATGTCATCCTCGCTGTATGTGGCCGAGCATTATCCTGATGGAAGAATATCGTTTGTCTTGAAACCAAAGATGGTAGTTTTTCTTCTAGCGCTGACTTAAGCGGCTCAAACTGCTCGCAGTATATCCCCTTTGTTATTGTTTGGTTAGGGCTTAAAAGCTCAAAGTGGGCTAACCCTCTCATATCCCACCAAACAGATAACAACACATTACGTGGGTGAAGACCTTCTTTAGCCTGGGTCGTCAGTGTTTCTCCTTTCCCTACTCACTATCTTCGGCGCTTGACATTTTTATAGAGAACCCATTTCTTATCACCAGTCACTATTTGGTCCCAAAAAATGTTCACTCGTGTGATGTAACAGCAAAGAAAAGCAAACATTCATTCTCTGCACGCGATTAGACTCGAAAAGTTTGTGAGGAACCCATTGACCCAATTTGCTGACTTTTCCGATGGCATGCAGATGTCGATGAATGATGGAATGACTAAATCCAAGTTTCTCTGCTAGTTCCTCAACAGTTACGATAGAATTTTGTTACACCAGGGTTTGCAGGACGTCCTCGTCGAGTTCTACAAATCTTCCAGAACGAGGCTCGTCTTCTAAGCTGTAGTTTCCGGCTCGAAATTTCTAGAACCACAGTTGACACTGGCTTACGCTTATTGTCCGATCCCTATATACTGCATTAATATTCCTCGCACTTTCCGACGAGTTTTTGCCTTTATTGAACTCATAAAGCAAAATTTTCTGGATATGCTCCTTTACCACTTCCGTTATAGCTTTGAAAAATAACTGTTAAAATCGAACTACACTCTTCAAAACTTGCACTAAGAATAAGTACAAAGTAAAATTACTACCTGTTTTTATAGCAAGTTGATGCAGGTGGTTTATCCCTTTTCCCTCCGACTTTTATTTCATGCAATTGAAAAGAACCGCATTATTTATGGGGTGACCCAATATTTGATATTCTTTGTATATCGACCTGCCTAACTTGCTTATCCTTACACTAACTCTTCTACCTGCTCACATTTAAACCTCTTGAGCACTACTAAGTGTATTCTATACGGAGAATATCTGATTCTCATCTATGAACTATACATACATACATACATACATACATACATACATACATACATACATACATACATACATACATACATACATACATACATACAAAGAGACAGTCTCTTTGTGATGTTGTTTATACTTTCTGTAAACCCCTTGTCATTCATGTTAAGGAAACAGAAATACCAAAACACCACTGTTTCTTTGTGGATGACTTAAAACTTTATGCAAAGAATATACATGGGATGAAAAAGAACCTTCACCTAGTTACAACATTCTCAAAGGATGTAGGGTTGGAGTTTTATCAGGATAAATGTTGTTATATGGTTGTGAAAAGGGGGGAAACTATAAACCAGACCAGTAACATCTCCATCAATGATTTCACTGTTTCCCCTGTATCTGACGAGGAATGTTACAGGTATCTAGGGGTGGATGAAAATATTATCTTACGATGGCACCTGTAACAAAATACGAGTCACTAAAGAATATTACAGCCGAATAAAGAAAATTTGGAACACAGAAATCTCTGCATTCAATAAAACAGTGGCCCACAGTGTGTTTGCAGTGCCAATACCCATACCAACATTTGGGCTGCTTGATTGGACGCTTGATGAGATCCAAGCCATAATTTTCACATAAACAGTGACATACACCGCCACTGCCTTAAACAAAAACAAGGTGGCAGAGGCTTAACATCGATCCAAAATGCTTTTCAATGTCGCATCATATCCCTTCGGCAACATCTTTTAACAACCAAGTGTCGAAGTGCGTCCCTTGACCAAGTTTGCATACATGAGGCTGATAACATCATAAGACTTGGAAGGCAGCTCCTTGAGCTACACTCTTTGTAAGATAACCTAGAATTCATGCCCAAAGAAGTCGCTCGGCTCTACCGCAATGTTTCATCAGATGAAGGGATGAGAGTATATCAGCAGAAGATTATGCATGTATATGTTAGTAGAAAGCTCCGTGATGATAGTAACATCGATCATCAAAGCAGTTTATCATGGACCAACAACCGGATTACCAACTCCCACTTTGAAGGGTATGCGTTTTCAATCTAGGAAGAGGAAACATGCACAAAAGGGATAGAGATGCAGGAAAAGCAGTAAAACGTGACAACCGATGCAAACTTTGTGTTGTTCACACTGAAGATATCACCCACATTATAAGCGGTCGTCCGAAAATGTCATTACGGTATTATCTACTACCATCTGTTCCCCAACATGAAAAAATACTGGGTTTAGAACCTGTTTTGCAGTGTTGATGACTTTTTGAGCAACAGGATGAAAGCTTATTCACTAATGGGATCCAAGCCAAGCACTGAAACACTGATACAAGAAATGTGTGGACCATAAAGGAGACTATGTTGTAAAATAAGCGTCATTTGGTTACATTCCATGAGAGTATCATGGTCAGTTTATGAAACTTTCAGCCAACCTCGCATGAATATATATATAATTACTTATTGAACGCCCCTCGTATATATATATATATATATATATATATATATATATATAATATATATATATATATATATATATATATATATATATATATATATATACACGAGGGGCGTTCAATAAGTAATGCCCCTGACCCACTTCCCATAGCAGTAGAGCAACGAAACTTGGCACAGTTATTTTGTTTTCCAGAGTTACGCATTTCTTCCATTGTTTGATGTAGCTCTGGAGACCGTTTTTGTAGAAGACCCCAGCTTGGTCCTCCAACCATGACGTGACTTCAGAAATCAAGGCTGCATCATCTGGGAAACGCTTTCCTTTCAAAAACAACTTCATGACTGGGAAGAGGTGAAAATCAGAGGGTGCAAGGTCAGGAAAGTAGGGGGATGGGGGAGGAGTTCATAGCCATACGCCTGTGCTTCTGATCTGGCGACAAGCGAGTTGTGGACCGGAGCGTTGTCCTGCAGGAGGAGGATGTCTTTGCTGATCTTGCTCCGCCTCTTGATTTTGATAACTTCTCTTAATTTCCTCAAAAGTGAAGCATAATAGGCTCCTGCAATTGTGGTACCCTTTGCCAGGAAATCTGTCATCACTACTCCGTCCTGGTCCCAGAAGACTGTGAGCATGACCTTGCCAGCGGAGGGTTGCACCCTTGCCTTCTTTGGAGGGGGTGAGTCACGGTGCTTCCACTGCATTGACTGGGCTTTGGTCTCTGGATCATTGTGATGGACCCAGGTTTCATCCTGTGTAATCAGTCTTTTGAAAAATTTTGACTCATCTTCTTGGCACATCTCCAAATTCACCCTCGAGCACTCGACGCGTTCTTGCTTCTGGAAAGGCGTGAGCAACCTGGGAATCCATCTGGCAGACACCTTTTGCATATGCAAATGGGTCATGAATGATAATTTCCACAGACCCGGTACTAATCTTGACCTCATGGGCTATTTGGCGAATAATTATGCGTCGATCTTCCAAAATGGCAGCCTCAACTTGACGGACAGATGCCTCATCAATGGCAGAAGGGGCGACCAGATCTGGGAGCTGTTTCCACAGAGTTCCGACCATGTTTGAATTCACGATGCCAGCGTTTTACAAGGACATATGATGGGGCATCATCACCATAAGTTACTTTCATTTCATCAAAAGTCTCCCGTGGTGTGCGTCCTTTCAAATACAAAAACCGGATCACTGCTCGACACTCAACAGGCTCCATTTCACACTTGACTCGGTTCAAACACCTGTAAATCAGAAACCACAATTAACTCAGAGCTGTAATTTGCCACTTACTCTATAGAGATATAAATGATTGCACATGCAAAATTTCAGCTAGATCCAACAACTGCAAGTGGGTCAGAGGCATTACTTATTGAACGTCCCTCGTATATGGTCATTACTCGGAGTTTTATCGATCAGATGTCTGCTATGAATAAAACTTTAAGCCGCATTCGGCTTGAAAGACTGACTCTTGTTGGTTATTGATAATCTTCGTTCCAATTTTGATGCGATGAAAATTGTTGCCTAACGATGTAATGGGAACAATTCCGTCAACATTAAATTTCGTTCGCGGTAGAATTATCTGGGACAGTAATTAGAAATCACCTCAGATTTCTATCAAGAGTGACAAAGAGTCCAGAAATAAGTTTTCCTTCCTTTCTATTACACAATCGTTTTGATTTTAGCGTCCTATAATTCTCTTCCCAGAAATCCGGCTTCGTACAGTAAATATGAAACGATTTTTGTTTTCCTCAGGAGCCAAAAAGCGCAATTTGGTAAAGTGCGTCTACGAAATGAAAGTCTATTATGCAGGCGCTAGATTCTTGTCCAAAGAAGGCTGCAAGACATGTTTCTGTTTGACCAGTGGCAGTGTATATTGTACCAGTGGAAATTGTAAAGAAAAACCCCGAAAGAAATTAAGTAAGAACATATCTTTCTCTCAAATCATTATAATTTAGTTAATTACTTTTATACACATTCCATCTGCACGTCTTCATGTTGTTTGTTATTGTTATTTTTAATGTTCGCTTTTATTTGATTTGACTATATATAAATGTATATATATAAATATATATATATATATATATATATATATATATATATATATATATATATATATATATATATATTATATTATATTATATATATATATATATATATATATATATATATATATATATATATATATATATTATATTATATATATATATATATATATATATATATTAATAATAATAAAACTGGAGAGATGTTTGTGTGTAACCGAAATATCTCAGACATAATTTTTTTTGCATATTTATTTTCATACTTACCTTCGGCAGTGCAGTACAAATTTTTAAAATATCTGGACGTCTATTTATTAATGAAAACGATTAAACACAATTTTTTGTGTGTTATTTCTTCACGAAAAAAGAACATGGCTCCTGTGACGTCAACTTACATACACACATATAGAATACACACACATATAAGAAATGTCATGGCAGTAAATCAACACAAACACACGTCCGCTATCTGTGGCATATACACACACATTTATACACATATGCATGTGTATATGAAATGGACGTGTGTGTGTGAATGGGAGAGAGAAAGAGAGAGAGAGAGGGGAGAGAGTGAGTGAAGGGGTGTGTTGTCATGTATACGTACATACATCAATACATATGTGTACATCTGTTTTGCATGTACGTGTGCATGTGTGTGTGGGAGAGAGAGAGAGTGAGTGAACGTGTGTGTTCTCATGTATGTGTAAGTGACACTCTCTCTCTCTCACACACACAAACACAAACGCACGCACACGTGCGCGCGTCTATTTCATATACACGTTCGTACATCTTTCACTTTCTCCTCTATTTCACTTTAAAACAACAGTAAATAAATAAATAAAAATTACGGAAATTAACGAACAAAACCAGCCGATCCGGATGACAGATCAAAGCGACAGTTCTGAGAGTCAAAATGAAAGATCGCCTCAAGGGAATGTCACTACAAAAGTTTTTCGGGTACATTCAACGTATCTCACCTCCAAAGATTTGGCTGCTATTTCTAGCGCGCCCTTCTACCACGTAACAGCTATTTTCAATGAAGAACCCGCAATATCTATTACGTGGTAGCAGGGCGTGCAAGAAATAGCAGTTAAATCTTTCCTTTTCTGTGGAAAGAGACCATTTACGCGTGATTTCTATGCCACATTCGTTGAAATTATGCGAAATAACCTAGAAAAGAAAAAAACCCACTAAACATCTTTGTTAATACATTGGTATTGAATTGCTTGTGTGTGTGTGTGTGTGTGTGTGTGTGTGTGTGTGTGTGTGTGTGTGTGTGTGTGTGTGTGCAACTAGAGAGTTTGTTCATAATATTCTTGGGGATTTGTTTTTAGTTTTGGGATTTTTTTCTCTCTGTGTATGTACTCAGTAAGTTTGGTCTGCAACTGATCTAAGGTCTCTGCGATAAGAACGATGTTGTCTGCAAACTGAATTGATAAAATTTGTTAATAGCTCGCTGTTAATGCTGACACCACCTTTCCAGCCCGTCCCTAGTGACTGTTTTGAGGGACGCAGGGATGAACTTTGGAAAGACGGTAAATCCGGATCCAGAACTCTTACGAGTGGTAACAGCAGCGCTATAGCTCTCTCATATATCTTTCGGGAGGTGACAGCAGAACTAATTATATAATCTCTGATCAGAAGAAAGGCGTGTATTTTGCCTTGTTGATTTGGCTTAACAAATGAGTATATGATGTCATCAGAAAAGTGTGTTAATGTTTGCTTGTTAGTTTTTATAATGCTTTGTTTTCTTAGGGGGTGCCAAATTGTGAGTCTATGGTTGATCAGAATACGTTCACGAGAGGCGGTACTTTAATCATAATTGATTTTATATAACTAAACCCAGGCGTGGTTTAAATGAATACTATTATTGTTACTAATGAAAACACCGCTTTACGCGGGATTTTTGTTGTTTTGTTGTTATTTGTTCTTTGGGCAAAGAAAACTCTTGATTTGTCAATGATGGTACTATAAAACTATGGTTTTCAAATTAAACCACAAACACATCACTTAACATATAGAATGAGATTTTCCACTATGTGTGTGTATTTAAACTCAATTTACGTGGTATTATAGCTTTATGTGATATGCACCGAGGGCCATTATTCAAAAACAGAATTATTTCACTTCTCTCAAACATTTATATATTCTTACGACGTCATATATTTTATTTTATGCGCCCTTTTCAAGCCTAGACAGGCTCATGGGCCCGGTTTCCCGGTTTCTATGGCGTATGTCCCAGCTGGACGGGACGCCAATCCATCGCAGCGTTACTCAAGAAACAGGAAGAAAGAATGAGAGAAAGTTGGGACGAAAGAGTACAACAAGGATCTTTTCCTTTTGAACGGCAGTTTTCAACACAATTTCTAGTTAACTAAACACTTGGATCTTTTCAATTCTGAAGCCAGGACCACAGATCTTTCTACTTAACTAAATATTCTGAAACTTCGTATGCTGATAGAGTCTAGCAAAACAAGACACAGGTTGGAACTAGTTTATTTGAGAAAAATCTATTTTATGACTTTAATCGTAGATTAAAACTGCGAATTTTAACCAATCAGATTGTTTGTTTTCATGTGTAAAACTTGACTGCATTCTATTAGTGTGACGTAGAAAGCGCTTTTGTGATGTACTAACGTTCGGAAAACTGTAAACAAACACAGAACGTAACGGCAGACGAAATACGGCTACGCATTTCGCCCGGCGTGCTAACGTTTCTGCCAGCTCTTTGCTTTTTTAATATTAAATTTCTTGCCTTTTGCACAAATAAATACAATAAGTGAAATGAAACGCATTAGCTTAGAAACGAAATCTTGTTAGAAGCCTCGTCACTGAGATGTCACTTCTTAATAGCAAACGAAAGCAAGTACTAACAGAATGGAAACATTTTCAGTTTAATACATGTGGCTTATTAACTAGTTTTAAATATTGTTATTAGAAGGTGGCTGACTATAGGATCCTGGAAACATGAGTACGTTAAATAATTAGAAGGAGATTTCACGGAGACATGCGGCTTGTTTACATTTAAGATGTTTAATACGTCACCAAATTGGTGGTCGAGACGGAGTAAATAAAATAAAGCCGAATGACGGAATATCATTGGTTAAAATTCTAATTATTAAACAACGTTAAACTTAGAAGTTACAATTCCGTTTTCATTCTGGTTTACAATTAAGTTTACTTTTGACACATTCTACCAGTATACGAAGTTTCAAATTGTTTGGTTCAGTAGGAAAAATTTGAAAAAACTGGCTTCAGAATTGAAAAGATCCAAACACTTTTAAACTTCGTATACTGGTAGAATGTGTCGAAATAAAACATTTTTCTCTCTTGGCTTTCTTGAGAAAATTGTAATTTGTAAGTTTAACGTAGTTTAATTTTTCGAATTTTAACTAATCGATTGCCTCTATTGAGCTAAAATCATTTGCTGCGTCTAAAACTGAGACAACATCCTGCCACTAACCCTCACCCTCACCCTAACCCTAAATTTTAGCCTTTCGTTTTTTTGGGGTTTCTTTTCTTAATTGTTAAATTAATTTAAGGATAACAATTAAGAAAAAAAACGAAAGGCTAAAACGAAAGCAATGGAAAATAATTTTAATTTAACAATTAAGAAAAAAAGTGAAAGGCTAAAACGAAAGCAAAAACTCAAAACAAAAACAAAACGAATAACTTTAGACACACGCGTAACAATTAAAATAATTCTATAATTTTATACACACGCTTTCCGTATATTCTGTATAAATGGCTGTTTACGTAAACATAACAGTGACAGGATGTTGTCTCAGTTTTAGACGGAGCAAATGATTTTAGCTCAATAGAGGCGATTCATTGGTTAAAATTTGAAAAATTAAACTACATTAAACTTACAAATTACAATTTTCTCAAGAAAGCCAAGAGAAAAAAATGTTTTATTTTGACACATTCTACCAGTATACGAAGTTTTAAAGTGTTTAGTTAACTAGAAATTGTGTTGAAAACTGCCGTTCAAAAGGAAAAGATCCTACAACAGGGGTCGCTACAATCCTCTGCCGAAGCTTCGTGGAGCTTTAGGTGTTTTCGCTCAATAAACCCACACAACGCCCGGTCTGGAAATCGAAACTGCGATCCTCCGACCGTGAGTCTGCTGCCCTAACCACTGGACCATTGCTCCTCCACATATATAAATAAATGTGTGTGTGTGTAGGAGCAATGGCCCACTGGTTAAGAATAGGAGCTGATGGCTACTCTGAATTAGTTCTCTTTGTTCATTTTCCCTTCATTTAAGAAAATTACGTAAGTCATATAAGTGTGTTCTACTCTTCTTTGTATATATTGAAGAGATCCCCTACACACATACATACATACATACATACATACATACATACATACATACATACATACATACATACATACATACATGCTTTCTTTGTATTTTTCTAACCACATTCGTCTCCAGAGGGTCACTAATTTCCACAACAGAACATATCTTTCTATCGTGGTCCCACACGATATGTGGTCGGTTATGTTTTGGTAGCTGTTTTAATTTTTAAGTTCCACCAACATTCTTTTGACCCATTGATCGCAATGTCAACTTTGTTTGTAGGTATTTTCTTCTTTATTGTATGTACGTGTGTGTGTGTGTGTGAGTTCATTTAACAATAGTTGATGAGGTACTACGCAGAGTATTACAAATGAAGTACAAACACAATCGAGCTTACAATATCTGATGATGAATGAAGCCTTATGTCCACAATGCTCCAGCTAGGCCAACAGATATGGCATGTCATTGTTGTTGGTTGAACAGCTATAAAGAAAAGCATAGGTGAAAACTTTGATCGACCTTCCTGGGTAACTAACTTATCTGCATGTTTCCTTTAAATTGGAATCAATAAGTCCATAGATACACAGACATACAGAAATTGTCCAAAAGGAATTTTCTGACAACTCAATAGCATTTCACATATTTAGTTATATTTAGTTAATATTGCTGACTGTTTTACTATCTGGAACACTTCAGTTAGACATAGTGTACAACTTCAAGATTCCTTGAAGTATTATGTATAACTTTGTCGACAGACATCAATCAACTCTACATTTACTGATTTGTGACCATAAACTGGTAAATATATACATACATATACAAAAACATTCTCACAAACGCACACACATTCACACACACACACATATATATATATATGTAGAAGGGGAGAGTGAGATGCATTTGTATATGCATGTATATATATATATATATATGGTGGCTGCCCCCTCGTTATCAAGTATGGCCATTGCACGAAGCTTAATCAATGTTGTTATCATGCAATGCCTATGCAAGAAATTTTTTTTATAGTGAGGAAAGGCTGTGCACTGAGTCAATTCCACTCACTAAGCAACAGCAGCCATAATCCGAAAAAAAGAACAAGTCAACATCATCGGTAACCACTGAGCCACAGGTTTTATGTCGGAGTTATCCCAGTTACCTGAGTTGCCTTCTCCTAGAAGGATGCCCTAACAAAGGCTAGGAGTTCTTCACTCATAATGGTTTAACCGCGCAATCGGGTATTCAGTCCGAGTATTTCTATGTCCCCGTGCATGATACAGCCTTAAGACATTTATTGGATGGCCATTGACTCTCAAGAGTTCCTCCGCCCTTTGACAGGTTTTGTTTTTCATCCTGCAGGGTGTCCAATAAACACCCTCCTCACCAAGCAAGCTTGGTGGGGTTGCTGGTTTAGTCGCCGATGACCCGACCATGCAACAGGTTGTACTGGGTTACATGTTACTAGTAGCACTCGAAAGTGACCTAACATATATATATATATATATATATATATACACACACACACGCACAAACATACACACACACACACACACACATGTAAATGTCAAACGATGAAAATGAGTGCTCAACACTGCATTGGGAGATAAAATTTCTTTATTTGTGAATTAAGGCTACCATTGGTTTCATGTTAAGAAAAGAGGGAAAATATCTTAATATGAACCAATTTTAGGACATAACTGTCACTACATAAACCTGATGATTGTGTGCTGCATGAAAGTACTAGTTTATTTCAATATTGTAAAATTGTAAAAATTGCAATAAAACATGAAAATCATACCATTGATTTTGTGTGTGTGTGTGTGTGTGTGTGTGTGTGTGTGTGTGGTGTGTGTGTGTGCATGCGTGCATATGTGTGTGTGTTTATAGGTACTATTTACAGAGCAGAAATGTGTGTGCATGCATGAAACTCTCAGCCTTTCAGTCACTCTGTTGCTTTTGTTAAATATTAATAATATATATATACTTTTTATATGAGTTTTTTAGGGAGCAGAAATAATTGTAAAATTAGTCACCTAATAAAGAAAATTCTTAATCTAACACATTCTACTTATTTAAAAATATCTAGTACATAATATATGTGCATCTGTTTGAGTAGAAAGTTTATGTATATGTGTATTCAGTCCACTCTGTTGGATGGTTGGTGTTAAGGGCGTCCACCCATAAAAACCAGGCCAAAACAGACACAGAAGCCTGGTGCAGTCTTCTGCCTGACCAGCTCCTATCAAACCATCCAACCCATGCCAGCATGGAAGACAAATGTTAAACGATGATGATGTATTTAAGTATGGGTATATATATATATATATACACACACACACATACATATACATTCACACTCACACATATGCATTTGTGTATGCATATTTGTATATATGTATTTGTATGTGTATGTATGTACGTATGTATGCATGCATCATACCTGTATGTATACACACACACACACACAAACATATTCCCTATATGTAAATAAATCTGCATGTGTCAGTACATGTGAGCCTAGTGAATGATTCTTTTCATGCTGTTTTGTCTTGTATTTTGGGACATATTTCCTCGTTTGTATATTACAAATACTGGAGACTTAAGTACTTGAGCTGATAGAAAATCAGCTCAACCCAGTGTAAGAAATATCATTTTGAGACTGGTGGCCTATTAAATTGCACCCGTCAGCCTTGTATTTCTAAGGACGGTAACTATCTCTTTTGTCAGCCATGTTTACATTGTAGGTTGACAAGTTGATTTTTTGCATTCCTTCCTCAGGCCTTTTTTATTAACTTTTTTCTTGATTCATTATAGAATCTACTTATTTTTAGTTTTTTCTTTGTCTTTTCTACTTTTATATTATTGTATTTGTTCGTGTGCCTGATTTATCATTTCTATCTATTTCTGTTTAAATATAAATACATATGTCGTTGGATTTGTTTTCTTTTCTTCTTAGAATTTATTTTCTGTTCAAATACACACAGATCTTTGTTATTGAAACGTAGATAAGATTATTACATAATTTCAGCTCTCAGGTAGACAGTGCTGAGTATTGCAGCACAAGTAGTCACCTGGGGTGCCACGTGCTACTTGTGCACCATATCATGTGCTGGGGATTTTCCAAATACAAAGATGAAAATATCAAAATAATAAATAAGATTAGGTACAAATAAAATTTGAAAATTCTTTGCATGGAGTTAAGCTTGTTCTAAAATATAAACTAACGCAATATCTTCATTAAAATAAATATTGCCAATTATAATTTCTCAAAGATGTATAGCAGGCAAGGGGCTATCCTTTTCAAGAAGTGGGCCACATGCAAATAAGTTATGGAAGGTCTTGCCAAATTTGTGGATTGTATTAAAAGCAATGCTTACTGTAGTTATAACTATGGCCATGGAAAAGAGGAAGAAAAGCTTATAAAGACAAATTTGTAGACAATTGCCAAGAAAATATTTTTATTTTGCAATATACTACTTATTTTGATATCAGCAGATAATGATTAAAAAATAAAGGACATTGTTTTGCATATGCGTTTGTACACAGTCAGGAGTACAGATGTACAAATTGAAATGCAAAAAAAACAAAATAATGAATTGGTAATTGCATTTATTTCCACCACGTGACATTAAGAGATCAACATATTGTCTATCAAAAGAGTGCTCTTTGGTACAAGTAAATGCTGATGATATCATTTCTAACTTTTCCAATTTCCCTTATCAAAACAGCTAGAACTTGTGCAACAATTTGACATATAAGTTATTGTCAACCAGGAAGAGGACTTTTTATGCTCAAGAAAGAGAGTGTATTTGATAAAAATTGTTAAAATACATATATACTTCATACGAGTAGCAAATTGTGGAGGATGGTATTCACTGTACTTGGATCTAGTTAGTTTGAGACACAAAATCAGCCCCCTTTTAAAATGGTGTAACAAAAAATCTGAAAATTTGTCA
Source organism: Octopus sinensis (assembly GCF_006345805.1). Taxonomy (NCBI): domain Eukaryota; kingdom Metazoa; phylum Mollusca; class Cephalopoda; order Octopoda; family Octopodidae; genus Octopus; species Octopus sinensis. The sequence continues at coordinate 61,321,366 of NC_043007.1, read as the reverse complement.
TATTAAACATTCATTTCTTATTCAGGATCTAGTTTGCTTCATTCACAAAATCTGCATTTTTTTAAAAGGAAATAGAAAATCTGAAAATTGGTTATCTTGATGCAGTTTCCCACACTTATTCCTATGAAGTCATGAACTTCTGGAGAAAAAATTTGACACACAATTTTTTTTTCCATTCATGGTTTTATAATAGGGACAGTCCAAATCTACTGTTTGCTTCTCTTTATAATTTCCAAATAATATTTCAAATACTTCAAAATCAAAATTGCGTAAATATGAGTGCCAGAAACAGTAGTTAAAAATTAAGGAAATAGATTTTTGGGAGATCTCTTATAATGACTGACTTTTATTCCATTATTCTAATATCTTCTAAAACTTATACATATAGATGTATAAATGCATACAGAAACATACAAATATATACACACACACATACATTTTTACATAGTTTTATATACATCCTTGTATATACATAAATATTTCGACATATCTACACAATTGTGCCCCAAAGATTTGCTTCTTCATAACCTTGAGAAAATTAAATATTTCTTTTCTACAAAAATGCTTTAGATCATGTAGATTCCAATTAAATTAGAATTCATTGGGAAAACTGTTTGTCCCTAAAGGAGCTTTAGAAAATTCACACCATTAGGCTTTGTTGTGTGTGTGTGTGTGTGTATATATATATATATATATATATATATATATATATAATATATGTGGGTGTATATGTATTGTTTTAATTATATCTTTATACATGCACATACACATATAAAAAACTGGCACACTGTTGGTTACGACGATCACAAGTATCCAAAACTTCACCACTCTTCCAACTTCATTTTTCCTCTTAAAAAGAAGGCTTTCGTCTACTTGGACTATATGTCGTACCTCTGCATGGCTGTTTGTCTGCTAATATTGCTGATGGACATGCAGCTTGTCACTGGCATTTCACATATAAAGTCCAGGATTATGTGAAAAAGTGTGAAGACAGTCAGTTGACTTTCTAACATAAAAGTATTAAAAAATTATTTGGAAATTATAAAGGAAAATGAAAGGTGTGTGTTGACTGTCCGTATTTTAAAACCACAAATTAAAAAAAAATTGGAGTGTGAGAGATTTTTTCTTTTGTTGCATAATCATATCAATTCCATTATGCAGAAGACAGAATCGAAAAAATTTTGTAAAAGTTCATAAAAATACAAAAGTTATGAAGGGTTTTAGCATGTGCTTACATCATAATTCTGCCCATTCATATAGATATATAAAAAATACAAAAATGGGACAAGAACACAAAACATCCTGACAGTTAGATGATACAAAAAAGGGACAACAAAGTATCCAGACAGACGATACAAAGAAAACAAGGACGGGTCATTCGGAGTTTTCTTTCCTTAGTTGAGTTCCAGATTATCTTTGCAATTTTGGCTGGTTGTACTCGAGATTGCTCCAATCTGGCCAGCCCCACGAAAAAACTAAGCAAAGAGCACTAGATTCCTTGGAAGAAAGCAGCGAATGTATACGAAAACAAGGACAGAAAAAAAACGGAGAAATGGTACACAAATACAAATAACAGGACATTAACAACGGGTGTCTTTCGACTAAGAATGAATTAAATTAAGCTGGCATGTGTGGAAGTAAAGCCTTATGGCAGGGACATATGATTTGACAGGCACAGGGAGAAATATAAATGTTGCACGGATGGCAGTCGAACCAAGAAAGAAAGGTCAGGCTTGGCCGAACACTGGTCATGTGGGGAGAGAAGAGAGAGCGGTAGTGGCAGAGGGAGAGAAGAATTAAGGAGTGGCGAGAAAAAAAGAAACAAGAAACAAGAAAAAATGAAAGGGACAGAGTGAAGTGAAAGAGGGGGAAGGTGAGAATGAAGAGAAGGCCAAGAAATGTGAGAGAGTGGGAACAAAAGAACGGAGAGTGGAATGAATGAAGTGTGAAGGTGCTGTTTTTCCTTTAGTTTTTGTTTACTTATACACATCAACAAATGAGGTACTCTCTGTGTGGTTGTTCAATTTGCTAAAAATAACATCCAAATCTCCCTCATACTATGCTCTTGTTAGTATTAAGGAAGGGGAAAATGTTTACTCCTCTCCATCATTACGATTACAATTAACATTTTTGATTTTATTTGGCTCTGAATTTAATATTTTTAATGCCTCTGTTCATTGTTTGATACAGAAAATTGGAAAATCCTGATCAAAACAGGGAAATTCTAACGTAACAAAAAATATAGAAAGAGAAAGAAAAGGTTCTATTTTCCAAAGCCAAAAGATATGCTTTTAGCTGGGGTTAATTTTATAATTAAAACAAATTCAAAATTTATATTTCAGAACATAAGACTTTAACCATGTTATCTGGTGTATAGCTGCAGTTCAAATGGGTACAAAACCTAAAACAAATGCGTGTGTGTGTGTGTGTGTGAGTATGATTGGGTCTTTAATAGCCAGGGGCCAATTCAAAATGGCAATACACAGTCATATACATACAAACATACCCATACATACACACACATACACAAATACTTACCTATCAGCCACTCCCAAAAGCTAGTTTTGATCCAAAATTCTGACCACTATTCTTTATATATTTGCGCACACACAGACACACACACACACATTCAGCATTTCGTTTTTATTCATTCCTTTTTTCTTTTAACCATGTCACTATTTATCTGTTTTTAGTTTTTATTTTTGTTTTGGAGGTTTCACTTTAGTTACACCAGTTACACATGGTACTGGGAATTTGCTTCATGTCGTCAAATTGGAAAAAGTGTTTTTTGTAAGTTTTTGAAATTTTGAAACAAAAAGGCATGGTTTTTTAAACTGTCACAGAGATATGAAAATATAGCTAATACTCGTACAAGGGTCTTCCAGTGACCCCCTAGTGCCCCCAAGTCTCTAAACGCCCCCCCCCCCGTGCCCCTTCAAAACGCCCCCTCGAGCTCCAAACTCCCATCCCCTGGGGGTGGGGTATATGGCCCCTATTGAGAACTTTTGGTCTATATTAATGCGAAATTCTCTCTGTCCATCTGGGACCCCTGTATCTCAGCCTACATTTGCTCTACATAGACATATTATACCTTTTTGGAATCAGGATGATCCCAGGATTGAAAATCTGTTCCTCATTTGGTTTTTGAACATCCAGCATTGGGATCTGATTTTAAAATATTTCAGTTGCTATTTCTAGCAGGTAAAGCTTGGCTGATTCACTCCATCTTGGTAGCATTTGTCAGATGACTTCAGAGATCAAGGGGGAGATAAATGACATTCACTTCATTAATTTTACATTGAGATAAGAACTTTGGGACAAATTGGCCAACAGTTGGAATTCAACTTGGGAGTGGAACAATAGAATGATTGCATTACAGAATTAATTTTCCACCGTCCTCAACCTCTGATCAAACACCACAAGAACATATAGTCATTATAGACATATTATAGTCATGCTATTAACTCTGTTTAGTTTTGGGGCACAGGCCCAATTAGCCCTGCACAGAGTGAGGCTTTTAAGCCCATTTGTAATAAAAATGTTCTAATCATTGCCACTTTTGTAGATACAGTTGTTCTCTAACTTCATATCAATGAAAAGATTTGAAGCTTCAACATTGTTTGAACTCTTCTCTTTAGCTGGTAAAATCGCTATAAATATTTTATTCCTGTATTTGCAATTTTTAATCCTTGTGAAAATATTTTTAAAAGATATATTCATCAGTAAGCCAAAACTTAGTTTGCTCAACAACCATGGGCTACCAATGTAGAAATCTGAGTAAACGAATTCAGTGAAAAGAAATAGAGGGGTTTGCAAATATGGATTTTATCAACAAAATTTGGAGAAATAAAAATGGATCAATTGTAAAAATAATTATTGTTTATTCTATTTCTGTTACAGCGTGTACTGGTGAGCAAGCTAAGAAAATGACTTCATCTTGGTATGCTTTGGAAGGTCAGTGATTACTTCTGCACTCTTCTCGTAAGTTCTCAATATTTAAATAATAAGTTTGAAATACTAAGCACAAAATAAGTTAGTTTGCTCCAAATTTGCAGTAAAAAATTTTTCTTGTTTACTTTTTCCTTATTTGATACCATTCATTAACTTGGACCACACCTGCCTTCTCTTTTAAATATTTTTATCTCTTTTCCAGTAAAACAATCGCTCTAACAATTAGTTACATAGCAGCTCTACTAATTCCATTTAAGTTCTTTACCCATCTAATTTAGACACAATGAACAAATAAGATGTTTAATGGGTAAATGTCTTCCAAAGAATGGTTAAGAACTTAAGGTCAGCTGTTATACACCCTAAATATGTACTCGTGCATTGGTGCGCAATTGAAGATGAAAGGTTCATGTGATAGAAACAAAGAAATTAGTGAGATTTGAAAGTAATGGAACATGTTTAAGAAATAATGAGTCCATTTATGCAAAAGATTTTAAAAGATAGCAGTAAATCCTTCCAAACAGGATCCTTTCAAACTGAATTTGTTAACAACAAAGTCTAGAAGTCTAGAGTGATGAACCAATCCAAGAGTAGATTTAATAGAAATTGGAAGAAATATTAAATTCGAAATGCATCACTAACTAGACAGTGTCAACGCTACCTGAAGCTGCTTTTGGTTCTTTCATACAAACTCCATGTTTTAAAGCAATCTAAATAACATTTTCCAAAATTCCATGTTAATCAATATTCCAAACACCAACTTAATGACAACAGTTATTTTATCAAATTCTTCATCAGTTTCAAAATTAACTGAAACAAAGGTAGCATATTTCAACAGAAATATGGCAACAAAAATGTTGCCTCTCAATCATAAAAAATTGTTTAAATACACCTTGACAATAGCTGTAACATGGTATTCACAATAAACATAATAGTTTCTGATTCAGGCACAAAACCAGCAATTTGGGGTGGGGGGAGACAGCAGACACCATCAACTGCAATACTTAACTATTACTTCATTTTATTAACCCCAAAAGGATGAAAGACAAAGTTAAATTCAAATGGAGTTGAACACAATTCATAATATGCATAATACATAGAGTGGTTGTATACTGTCAACTTAACGTGTCAGTCCTGTAAGGGAATTATACCACCGCTGTTTAGCCCTAGGAAGCATCGACGCTTCCTGTCGGCCTTGATACATTTCCTGTGTCCTTATATATTTACGAAGGGGAGACAAACACCCCCAACAGCTAGGCCTGCATCTAGAGACATGCATGTTTCTGGGTCTTGCCCATCATCAGAATGTGACAGAATTTCTGTGAATTGTTGCTTGTTGTTTTTGTTTGTATTTTTTTAACAAGGATGCAATGTTTTGTGTGTGTGCATGTCTGTCTGTCTGTCTATCTGTATGTGTGTGTCTATCTGTGTGTCTGTGTGTGTGCAGATGCAAGGTGTTGCAACCAATTGGAAATTGCACCACTTAGATTAAGTAAAACAGAAGATCTTGAAAGACTTAATATAGTATTAGTAGGTAACATAGGTAAGTGATTCAAATTACACCAAGGTAGACTTCACTTTTCATCCTTTCTGCGTCAATAAAATAAGTACCAGTTGGACACTGGAGTCAATGTAATTGACTTACCAAACTTGCCAAAATTTGTCAAAACTAGAAACTAATACAGGTAAGTAATATAGTTAGGTAATATAGTGGGAGACAATACTAGTTTTCAGGATTATCTGTTCTTAAAGTCAGCTTAAGATTAACCAATTTTATTTCTCTTATAATTACATGGATTGGGAGTGGAATTAAATGAAGGAAGTTTTCTATGAGACACAAAAATCAGGCAATATTTGGCCTAAGAGTAAATAAAACCAGATATAAAAATTTAGATCTGCTAAACCACTGCAAGTGAAAAAAAGTTTCTTTTCCAGCAGTTACACAACAAAACAAAACAGATACTAAATATTACTAATGATAGAAGCATACAAAATACTGATTTCCTATATAGTCTTACTATCAGGTTTTGTATGAAAAAATCTATTTGAAGTGATCATTGAATTTGACAAATAGGAGTGCAAGTCAAGACATATTGATTAAACCAGTCTTTTATCTTTTCAGGTAATAGCGAGGAGGATGAATTTGTATACTAAAACAGTCAAGACTTTTACCCAAAATCTCTAATTCCTTCACAAGGTTCAAATGTGGTAGAAAGACTTCTCATGAATTCTATTTCAGTTTTTACTTCACTATTTAACAAACAGGAATTCAAGATTTTGTCTTGTTACTCATGAAATGCTTTATCTAAATCAACAGGAAGAATTACATTGTGAGAAATAGCTACAGATAAATAATACCTGCTTTGAACTATGTACATACTCCAATATAAAATTCCATTTTGAACTGAAGGATAAAACTAAAAAAAAAAAAAAATTGGAAACTTTTGCAGAAATCGTGTGTAGTGTCATTACTTTTTTAAGCTTTAGCAATAAAACAAATACAAATGATATGAGTTTTCATTTTTGTATGCTTTTTCTTAAAATGTTTAAAGTTTTCTCTGACTGAATCGACATGAATTCAGAGTGCTAGTGAATGGAATGTATAATTCATATCCCCTCAATGGCACTGTACTGAGGTCTTGGCAAAATTGTTTAAGTGTAAAATGAGCCTATTTCATCTAGCTTAGCTATAATGTAAATAGGCATCATGCAAAGCTCACAGCTCATTTCTACAAACAGCAGAATCAGTGACTACAGACAAGTGTTTCAGTGGCTTGCAGTACTGACTTCAAATCCACTCGGCATATGTTCTCAGGAAGACATTCTTTAGGTGGTATCCTACAGTCAAATCTGTCATGACATTTGCATGCTCATGTATAACAGAATCAGAACTTGCCTGAGATACTGATTCATATCTATTTCTCATTTCTCTTCTCTAAGGAAAATATTTGTTTCTAAATATAATTTGTTCTATCCTTCTTTCATCATATAAGACAGGATACACTGGAATCATTCTTGTCTTTCCATGAAACACTGAATCCTACAATTTTAAAGTTTTTATGATGTATCAGGTTGAGTAAAAAGTAAGCAACATTTTGAACCATGAAGAATTTGTACCAGATTTTTGCAGAGTTTTGAACTTTTTTAAGCATTTTGCAAATGTCTAATAATACAGACATAGACTTGCCCAAATGCTTCAATGAATTAACATTGATATTTTTCCACTGTTGTTACAATCATCCGAAATGGAACTGTCAAAGCGTGATTTTTGAGCAATTTTGCTATTCAACTTCAAACAAGAACATAAAGCAGCTGAAACTGCTCACGATCAATGAAAAGTGAAATGACCAGTGAGTGGTCAGCTCAAAAATGGTCTAAATGATTTCGCAGTGGAGACCTGAGCATTGGAGATCATGAGCATAGTGAACATCGATGACGGTCAATTAAAGACTGTTGTTGAGAAAGATCTATGTAAAACCACTCAAGAACTTGGCAAAAGAACTTCAGGTTAGCCAGAAAACTGCCTGCAACTATTTGCATGTGATGTGAAAATCAAAAAAGTTCAACAAATGGGTACCATATGATTTGAAGGAAAATCAGAAAATGTGCAGATATGAAATTTGCTTGTCACTTCTCCATAACCAGACCAATCCATTTCTCAACCATATTGTAACTTGTGATGAAGAGTGGATTCTGTGCAATAATAAAAAATGTTCTTTGCAATGGTTACACTGGAAACCTTCCCTAAATCCAAACTCTTCAAAAAGGTTATGATGATTGTTTGGTGGTGTACTGCTGGACTCATCCACTATAACTTCTTAAAACCCGGAAAATCCATTACTGCAGAAACATATTGCCGTGAAATTGCAAAAATGAATGAAAAACTGCAACTCCTCTGTCCCAGACTAGCCAACAGAAGAGGGCCAATTAGTCTTCATGACAATGCTCAACCACACGTTTCACTAATGATGATCCAGAAGTTGAGGGAACTTAGCTGCGAAGTTCTTCCCCATCCAGCTTATTCCTCAGACCTTTCTCCTACCAACTACCAATTTGTTTAAGCAGCGTGATGGTTTCCTGTGAGAGAAAGAGTTCAAAAATCAAACCAATGCTGAAAGTGCATTCAAAGAGTTCATCAGCTCCAGAACTCCAGATTTTTATGTTACTGGAATAAACAAACTTGTAACTGACTAGCAAAAATGTGTTGATTGTAATGGTAATTACTCTGATTAATAAAATTTCTGCATTGTTGAAATATGTTGTGATGAACTTCATATTTCAAACGTTGCTTACTTTTTACTCAGCCTGATGTTTTAAAGTTGGCACTGAAAATTAAAATCAAGTTTTAATTACTCTCTCCTTGCTTTGACATCAAGCAATAGTTGTAAAAACGCCTGTGTGGTGCCACATAAAAGCACCCAGCACACATTGTAAAGTGGTTGGCATTAGGAAGAACATCTAGCTGTAGAAACCCTGCCAAATCAAACTGGAATCTGGTGCCGCTCCCCAGCTTGTCAACTCTGATCAAACTGTCCAACCCATGCCAGCATGGACAATACACATAATATGATGATGATGATGACGTGTCATTGTTATACAGCAGTGTTCTTCATTTCCAATCTTCCATGAAAACATAACCAGCCATTAAGAAATATTACCTTGCTTGGAAATATTTGGTGAGAGGAAGGGAAATCTGCCTCAATAGATTCAGTCTAACCCATGCAAAATTGGAAAAGAGAATGTTGAAACAATGACAATGATGAGGATAATAATGACAGTTTTAATGACCTTCACACAATGCCGCATAAAAGTGCCAATTCCAGTGCCATGTAAAAGCATCTGTGCAGGTGCCACGTAAAAGCATCCAGTACACTCTGTAAACTGATTGGCATTAGGAAGAGTATCCAGCTGTAGAAACCATGCCAAAACAAATAAATGGAACTCAAGCAGCTCTCTAGTTGGCCAACTCCTGTCAAGACATCCACACCTGTATGTATGCTTCCATATATCTATGTGTGAATGTATAATACATAAGTGTGTGTGTGTGTGTGAATGTACCAGAATGTATCAATAGCTGCATGCATTTTGAGGAAAATTTAGCTGCCATTTCTAGCACATTTGATAAGCACAGCAAGAGCCCCTCACTGGCTCACTGCAGTAACAGCAGACATGATATATGGAGATCACAACTCAATGGTACTCAAGTGGTTATGGAATGTTGTTGGGTAAAAAAGCCTCACTCCAAACAGGCTGTTTTTCTTGGAAGTTTTGAATATGTGATGTGATGTGATGTGTGTGTGTGTGTGTGTGTGTGTGCACGCGCACACACAAGTGACTCTGTTAGGCCCATCAAAGCATATAAGAAAGAAAAAAGTTGTCGGTATCTGCAACAGATTCTATTCCAACAGACAAGTAGCCATTTCTTTAACAAGCCAAAACACAAACCAATAAAAGACATTAAAATCAATTTATTCATTTTTTTAAAAATGTGCTAAGAGCTAAAATTAAAATCAAAGTCTTTGAACTTTTTCTTAAATTCCTGAGCCATTTGTTTTTCCTTTTCTTGACTTTCTGTACAATTCTTCCAGTCGATGCGTTCAGGCATATTAAGCAGCATTGGTGAAGCCAAAACATCTCTGAAAATAAACAAAAATTTTGAAACTCTAACATGTCAATACGACAACAAATTTATCTCAACTGCATGAAAATTAATAACCTTTTTACAATTACCTGCCAAATTGTAAGGGGAAACCTTTGGATATCCTGCAGAGAAACTTCTCTCCTGTTGGTATTTCTGCATAGAAATATGGCGCCTCAACATTAACAATCTGGAAATAATAATTGGTAACCAAAAATATACAAATTCTTGAAAGCAATCAATAACTGATATTTTATTTTTCATTACAGTTGTGAGCAAGTAGTGAGCCCAAGTACAGAATCAAATTTTGAATTACAACTGATTTTACATCCTTTATACTATAAATGCTATTGAAAAAAAATATTTTACCATTTGCAATGTTTACTAATTGTAATTGTGCCACATAAATAATAATGTGTTGCTGGTAGCTTACAAAAACAACCATTTCTAAGTAAATAAAATGAAATTAGCAAATAAATTCTATACAGACATAAATAGGTTATAAGCTATAAAAACTGTCAAACATTAATTTTAATATATACTTTATTTATAAATATAATTCTTAAAAGATAAGATATAAAAATATAAGCAACATATAAAGATAGAAATACAAGCAACAAAAATATTCTTATGATTTGAACTTTATTGAGCATGAACCTTGTGGTTAATGTAAGCAAGCAAGTTTTTTTGTTATCTGACTGCACTGTTGTTGTTAGTGACCAACAAAAGATCACCTCTCTTTAAAATATCACAGTGATTGCAAACTTTTGTAACAGGTAAGTTACCTAGATAAAGTAAGATTTAAGAAAGTAAGAAGTGAAAGAAAACAAATTATAACTATTGATATTCAATATTTATGCTGCTGAAATTAGGACAAAAATTGAAATACAAGGACAGGGTGGTCATATATCTGTTAGTTAATTTTGTGTAGCCCTACTTTCATTTGTTTTTTTTTTTTACATGTCTTCTAAAAAACTCCAGTGTAGCTCCTGGAAGGCCTTATCACTCCCAGTTGAGATGGAGAAGCATAAAAGTCATAATAGCCTAAAAAGCTGTATAAATTAACTATCAGTTTGTATCAATATTTTTGCTACAAACTAAAGATAAAAGAAATCCATACCAAAAGAAAGGATTTTATTTCAACCATTTTAACTCAATTATTATCTTTAATAGCATGGTTTACAGTAGTTTACAATGTCAGGTATCTGTATGATTTGCTGAAACATCAATAATTTACAACCAGATGCTTTCCCAAATTTGAACAACTAAATATACTCCATCCATCTCAGTTTTTCTCTATATTACTTAGTTTCTCAACAATGTGAGCTAATTACATTTCTGAATTTGCTTTGCAAGATTCTTCATGTGAAATCATGTATAGAAACAGATATTTTTATGTTTTGGGATGGTCGTTTTTTTTTTTCTTGCTAAATAAACACACATTATATATTCATTCTTCACTCATTATTGTTCTTATTTTATCTTAAGTCCATTGTCTGGAAATCTTTCATCACACATCTGTGACCTCTTCAGCAACTCTCCCATCCACATGTTTCTTCCTGTTCTGTTTAGTTCACATTCTTTTTTCTATAAACATAGGGCCTGAAATTTTGGTGGGGAGGGGGCTAGTCAACTACAACAACTCCAGATATTCAGCTGGTAGTTATTTTATCAACCCCAAAAAGGATGAAAGACAAAGATGATCAGCAGAATTTGAACTAAGAACATAAAGACAGACAAAATGCTTAGCAGCATTTTTTCTGGAATACTAATTATTCTACCAGACTGCCACATTATAAAGTGTGATAAATAGAGCCAACTGGGTTTTCATAACCGCATGTGTCTTACCAATAAACTCCACAGATAGGGATAGCCAACTGATCTTAGCTCATTTTTCAATATAGAACCCTTATATATTTATAGAAAGGAACTAGATTGCACTACTGTGCTCTAGTGGAGGCACATCGTTTAGTGGTTAGGGTGTTGGATTCATGACCACAAGATTGTGATTTCAATTCCTGGATTGGGCAACACATTGTGTTCTTGAACAAAACACTTCATTTCACGTTGCTCCAGTCCACTCAGCTGGCAAAAATGAGGAATCTTGTGATGGATTGGCATCCCATCCAGATGGGGAATATATATACCTTGAAACCGGGAAACTGGCCCTTATGAGCCAGTGTAACTCAAGAAGGTAACTTTACTGTTTTACTTTTACTGTATCCTACATAAACAAGTTGAAGTGGATTATTGAATGTCAAGTGTCTTTGAGATACAAGCCACCATCCGTCCTGCTTGTATAGCAAACAGCCTGTCAATTCACCAACGACTTTCTCTGAACTACAGTAAACTTTATTAGATATTTCCATTCTTACCTGCTTTAAATCAGAATGCTTTGGTATTTCATTCAGATCAATGGACTCCTCAGCTGCAAACTCTGTAAATGTGTCGGTAATATTACATGCAAGATCTGCAGGGACAGGAATGGCCTAGGGAAAGAACATGTAGAAACAATGAAGATAAATAGACATAACAACATTGTATAAGTAATATTTTTACCTAAGAAACAATAGGCTAAAAATCGGCAAAACAATATACTAAAGAACAGACTAAACAATAGGCTAAACAAAAGTAGATCGTCAATTTATTATTATTTAAGCAACAACAAAAATATAAATAAAAACAAGAATTAAAATAGATAATAACCTATATAAAAAAATATCACATCTTCATAGATATCTACAGGCAACTATAATGACATCTTTAAGTGATGCAAAAAAATATTCCTGATATAGAGGAGTGATGATGATAATGATGATGAAAACTTAGCATTATTTCTCTCACCACATTGTCATGTTTACAAGAGAGAGGCTCTCCAATATTATTCATACAAATTGTGAGGTTATTTTTCTCATAATCAGACTTAACTCAGTATTAGAAACCAAAGAACATTTGTTCATGATACAGCGTCCTTCACTACTTAAACATATTGTTATTGATGTTTAACCAGAAGTCAGCCTAACTGAGCAGATCTATGATTAAAGGCATTCCAGCAGTGATCACCCTGTCATTTCCCTACATGCTGAGAACCCATGTTCACATTATCCAATATCTCCTTTTCTAAGATGTTAGACAGTGACTTCCAGGAAATTTGGTAGTTATGTTTAGCATGTCAAGCAACCATATGGAGGCTACTTCGTTTGATGTAGCTTTAATGGTACCTATTTACAGCTAGATGAACTGAACCAGTAGCAGCTAAATGTCTTTGTAAAAGATAGAATATCAACTGTTGATCTTTCAGTTGAGAGACCAGAACCCTTTTCAATCAGCCCAGAGGGGCTCTCCAATATTTCTCACACAAACCATATCACATAGAGTCACAACATGGAGACACAAACAATATTACTTTTTAATGACCACATTTCCATGTTAACATGGGTCAAGTGGAATTTGTTGAGGCAGATTCTCTATAGCTGGATGCCCTTCCTGTCACCAACCTTCACTTGTTTTCAAGTAAGATAATATTTCCCAAGACCAGACATGTTTTCACAGAAGATTGGAAACAAAGAACACTGCTTATATGATGGTGACATTCCTTTACAACTATCACATGGAGTCACAACAAGGAGACACTAACACACACACACACACACACACACACATATGACAGACTTCTATCAGTTTCCGTCTACCAAATTCATTCACAAGACCATGTTTTGCCAGCACTCTGATACAAGACACTTACCCAAGGTGCCAAGCAGTGAGAACTGGCACTCAGTTGGTTACGACAATGGAGGTTCCAGTTGATCCCGTCAACAGACCAACCTGCTCATGAAATTTAATGTGCAGTGGCTGAGCACTCTTCAGACACATATACCTTTAACAGTTCTCAGGGTGATTCAGTATGACTCAGAATGTGACAAGGCTATTCATTTTGGCTAGATGAGTGGACTGGAGCAATGTGAAATAAAATGACTCACTCAAGAACACAACATGTCGCCTGTTTTTGAACTCATGATCTTATGATCATGAGCCAAATACCCTAACCACTAACCTATGCATCTCAGATCAAACCCAAAACCATGTGGTTGAAAAACAAACTTTTCAACCACACAGCCATGCCTGCACCTAGTCAGAGAGAGAGATAAACAACAGACAAACAGAGGTATAGAAATATAAACTTTTCTTACCTGTATCTGAAGATGTGATGTCTTGTAATTTCGTTCAAAGAAAACTACAACTTTCCCCACACATTTGAAATATTTTCTTAAATTGGACTTATATTTGGCGCATTGTTAAGGCTAAATAGATATAAATATATCATGTGTGTGTGTGAGAGAGAGAGAGTGTATATTGAGGTAAAAAGAGATTGAATTATCTTTTAAATGTGTGATGTAATTTGTTTAAGCTATTTATAAACATAGTCAATGTCTGATACTATACTTTCAAGCATGCAAGACGAATCTTTCAGACCAAAATTTACAGTTAAAAAAGGTAGATGAACTTATACACCAAGACAACTTTGCAGAACTAAAAATTCCATGAAAAGTGCAGCAGGATTTGGAAAAATAAGGGCTCTCCAGTATTTCACACACAAACCATATCACATGGAATCACATATATACATTGACTTGTATACCAGAAAATATGATGCTTGCTGTGAGTAAATAAAACGGTAAAAGGATATTTCTCAATTTCTTCCACAACTTCACTTGGAGCCACCACAGTAGACTGGTAATGACCAATTGGGAGGATAAGAACATGATCTGGAACCATGGCTCCTTTTGCTAAAGCCATGTATGTCTGGAAAAACAACATTTGTTAGATCATAAAAAACAGCAAAGACAATAAAATAATATTGACAGTGAAAACATTTCAAAATTTTGATTCAAAGAAATGAAATACAGACATAGCTAAATTGTAAATAAAATGCAACAGTCAAAATAGAAAATACACCAGCACAGTGGTAAAGTGAGAAAGAACACTGACACACTGATATAAGATTCTGAGCTCAGAACCAATCTATAGAGAAAATAAATATATCTAAGTGTGCATGTCTGTGTGAGCTGTTTATATGTATGCACTAATGTACATGTGTGTATGTGTGTGTGTGTAGGGTAAAAGGGCACCAAGGACAATCACAATTAGACATGATTAAAACAGTGTAAAACATAAAAACACAACAGATGAGGTCAGCATTCTTTTGAAATTAGATTGAGCTGCTTATGTCCTAGAAAACTCCGTAAATCATAAACAATTGTAAACTCCCCATAAATCTTCACTTGATGAGGCTGGGATCAACCCATGCTAGTGGTTCCAGAGATGTCCTCATGTGTAGAAGTGACCACATCCACTGGCACTCTCCACCGCTGGCAGTCCTGTGCCAGCTCCTTTGCATCCTCCAAGGTGGCATTGAGCCTCTGGAAATCTTCCCCAATCACATCCAGCCATCTGATGATGGGCCTGCCACCAGGCCTCTTCCAGTCCACAGCTCTTGAATCAAATAAGAGTGAAACCCTGGTAGGACGATCCAGCAGGAGATAGAGGATATGTCTGTACCAGCACATGCAACAGATAGCTATGAGGTGAAAGGCTGTGAGCTGATGCGTGATTGCACACAAGTTTTTGTTGAAAACATGATAGTTTCATCTGATGTTCTCAATGGTTCTCAGGGTTCTGCTATAGAAGCTGTTGATTCTCCCATAAATCTGCTATTATAAATCTCCCTGACTAACTTCTGCGAGAAAGACTTAAAACCTCAAATATTTAGAAAGCAACAGTTTTTGTACTGTTGGTACCATTTCACAATGCTATAACATACTCTAGCAATAATTTCTCAAGGACATAAGCAGCCTGATCACCAGCCTGGTGGTGGTGGTGGTGGTGGTGGTGGTGCTACTGCTGCTGATGGCAGTGACGGCTGCAGTAGCAGTGGTAGCACTGATAGTGAATCTTCCAACTGAACCAAGGAAACTAAGCTTTCTATTGGATTTTCAAACTAGCAGATTTTATCTGTTAGCTACAAAGCTGCAACTCCTAAAAGAAATACCTATTTCCAGGGATTGGGCAGGATTTGAACTCAGAATGTACAGAGCCAGAACAGATACTATAAGGTGTTCCATCTGACGCTCTAACAAATTCTGTCAATTTGCTACCCTGGATTGGCATATTTTTATCGACCACAAAAGGATAAAAAGCTAAGTTGACCTCAGCAGGATTTTGAACATAAAGCACAGAGAGTCGAAACAAATATTGAGAGTATTTTGTCCAACAATTCACTGAGAATTCTACAATTAGTACATTCTGATTAGTTATATGGCATGATTGCATGGTTAAGAAGTTTGCTTTGGAACCACATGATTTCAGGTTGATTAAAGCTTTATGAGTGATTTTGGTAGATGGAAACTGTAAGAAGTTGGTCATATATATATAATACAAAGTAAGATAGGGGTTATGGGTATAACCCACTATGGGATAGTATTTATCCAATATTCTGTTGGTAAAGTACCCAGATTCTTAATACATGAATGTTTTTAATTGCAATGCAATTAACTCATTTATTGTATTAAACGGGTGAAGGTAAAGAAATATTTTTACTGTAAATTTATAATACAAATAAGAAAATGGAGAAACAAATTTAGTTTGCTCATCAACTTACGGATATTAGAATGTTGGATTATTTATTCATTTAGCAAAATGAGAACCTCAATAGCATACATATATATCTTATAATTCAATACATATAAGATAATTTGTATTCTTTACTTATATGTATTGACTTATAAGATATATATGTATGCTATTGAGGTTCTCATTTTGCTAAATGAATAAATAATCCAACATTCTAATATCCGTAAGTTGATGAAGAAACTAAATTTGTATCTCCATTTTCTTATTTGTATTATATATATATATATATAGCATGTGTGCATGCAATTGTGTATGTGTGGTGTAATGCAAATATCTATAAGCAGAAATAGAAATACACTCACTGTCTCTCCAACACTAACAACCAATTGTTTCTCCACTTTTTCTCCACGTAAACAGAACCAACAAGGGCCAGATGGTTGTGCTACAATAACAAATATGAAACATTAGTGTTGTTTGTTTGATTAAACTTCATCAATGCTGTTACTTCTATACTATGAGTCAAGTGAAAGTATTGAAGCATGGTGCAACAATAATTCCATGCCATATATTTGTTCAGTAGGACAGCAATCAAAGGCATACTAACAGCGGTCCTTCAATCTTTTTATGTAATTAGGACTATACTGTGTAATGTGTTCTTCTATTTCAAAAACAGCAGGGTATGAGAGAGATTTGACTGTCATTTCTATCAGGTTCAGCAACCAAATAAAGGCTCTCTCATTGGCTTGTTCAATAGTATGAACAGAACAGACAAGAAATTAAATCTGAATAGAAGCTCAAATCCATAATCAGTACAGTTGTATTGCAAAAGGAAGGAATATAGTGTCTAGTCAAATGTTAAGAGTTTGCAAAGAAATTCAATGTAAAATAATTATTTTGTCCTTAGTTATTTTATGTTGGCATTTAAGCCAGGTCAACCTTGATCGAACAGTCCTATGATTTAAGGTAGTCCAGCTTCTAACAAGATGGGAGACTAAAAACAGGACCTTCATTGGCTCAGCATGAACATATATATAAGGTAATAGTTATGTAGGTAAGGACAGTGACAAAGTTTGAATAAAGAAAAGGGTATGTTGAATACTTGTATCTTAAATTTCTTTTACTTTTTTATAATTCCATTCACAGCTTGGATGCTTTATAGAAATATTAAATCAACTCAAGTACTTGACTGGTACATTATTTTATGAATTCTGCAAAGATGAAAGGCAAATTTGGCCTCAGTAAGATTTGAACTCAGAGCATAAATGGCCATAAGTAAACACCACAAAGCATTTTGTCTGATGTTCTAATCATTTTGCCAATCCATCATGACGACAACTTGATAATTATTATACACAGTTACATATATATTATACACAGTTACATATATATGCTATTATACTAAGTTTATGAAAAGGGCAAAAAGAAAAAAATATATGTAAATGTAATGGCAGTGTAAACAATCAATCAATTTCTATAGCAAGACACCTGTTTCTG
Source organism: Octopus sinensis (assembly GCF_006345805.1). Taxonomy (NCBI): domain Eukaryota; kingdom Metazoa; phylum Mollusca; class Cephalopoda; order Octopoda; family Octopodidae; genus Octopus; species Octopus sinensis. The sequence continues at coordinate 61,303,656 of NC_043007.1, read as the reverse complement.
TTACTCAAATATGCTTTAAATTTCTCAACATCTGACATAAAGCCACCTCTCTCTCCACTATAACACCACTCAATTGAAGGGATTTGTTATACAAGTTACTTGGTGACTTCACTAGTGCCAGTTCAACAAGAAAGCATCAGTGCACTCTGTGAAGTAGTTGGTATTAAGAAGGACATCCAGCCAGAGATACCAAACTAAAGCAAACATTGGAGCTTGAAGCAATCTCCTGGTTCATCAGATACTGTCAAACCATTTAACTAATGCCAGCACAGAAGACAGTATTAAAGAATGATAATCATGATGAAGATATATACCTGGTTTGTGCTTTTTCTTCTGTTTGTCTTCATCATCCTTAGATCTTTTCTGTCCTTTTGCTAATGGAGCCTTCATATCAAAAAAGAATTGTTGACCTTCCTAGAAAAGAAAAAACAGTATCAGGCACTGATATCTACTTGCTATAGAACTAGACTAACCAACTGTATTATAGCCTCTGTAAACCACTTGGCCACTGAAATTCCATTGAAAATTTCCTTTTTGTATAGCAATGCAATGGAGTTGATTTGAATTTTTCAAACATACAGGAACATTCAAACTCAGTATTTAAACTAACCAACCAAGTACATTGTACTCATGCTATTTACAGCAGTGAAATAATCATTCTTAAGTAGTTAAATGACACTTATATTAGTGTCTATATAAAATAATAAGTTGAAGTACTGCAAATATACACTTGTTGACTTACAACTGTGTCTATATACTACAATATCAATGATTATATATTATGTTAAACTATAAAAGTGTCCAGATATTATAGGAAATTAAACTTATGCTAACCTTCTGCTATGTTACACTATATCAATACTTATATTCTACTGTTAAAAAGATCTACAAAGTACAGAAGTAAAATGGCCTACTGGTAACAAAACATTTCTCTGAACTTGTTATTTTCTTTCTTCTGTTTTAAAAGGAAAATCTCTGAAATATTACAGGATCATTTAACAACTTATGTAAGGTAATATAATATCTTTTATCTTCGTTTTCATCTATGACATTACTGTATAAATTTTTGCCTAACTGCTCACCTGCATAACACAAAAACTTTTTGAAACATTTACATTGTTCACAGAATTTGGCTTTTTTTCTTTAATGCTATTTAACTATTTTATCCATTTATCACAGTTGGTAAAGTCTTTGCTAATTTGGATATGTTCATGAAATTGAAACAATTGTTTTTTATATCTGAATGATAGTAATTGTAACTCTCTCTCTCTCTCACTCTTTCTCTCCCAACAAAATTACAAAATAAACAACAGCAGTTAGATCTGAAAGTAAAACATTAACCACTTACATCTTTTACATTGCTGTCCTCTAACTGAGACAACTGGTAAGGACATTCAGTGGCATCTTCAGGTTGTTTTGTTAATTCTGTGTTGTCCATATTTACAAGAGGCTCAATGTGAAAAGCATAAAGGAACTGGAAAAAATTATATTTAAATATTTCAAATTGTTTAAGATGATAATCATTTAAATTTTCCAGGCTATTAATTTCATCTTTTATAATTTTGAATTTTATATAACATTTTGATCATTACCATCTCTGGTTGTCTCCAGATGCCCCATTCTTACTTTTGTCTTAGCTGTATTTGACATCTAAACCTTTAAGTAACATAATAATGAACTTATTGTATACAGTACACAGGTGCTCTACAATTCATTAGAAAAAGTTAAAAGAGGAGACAGAAAACAGTTTGGTTTTATCTAAAGGACTTTTGTATTGGAGTTAATATCTCATCAAAGAAGGCGATGAACTGGCAGAATCATTAGCACACTGGGCAAAATGCTTAGCAGCATTTCATCTGTGTTTATGTTCAGAGTTCAAATTTCAGCATAGTTGACTTTGCCTTTCATCCTTTCAAATGAAATAAGTACCAGTGAAGCACTGGGGTCAGTATAATCGACTTATCCTCTCCCCTGAACTTGCTGGTTTTGTGTAAAAATTTGAAACCAATATCTCATCAAAGAAATTAGTTTCCTCTTTTATCTATACCCTTTGCCTGTGCTTGTGCCACATAAAAACACTAAGTCCACTCTGCTGAGAGGCTGGTGTTAGGAAAGGCCAAAACAGTCACAGAAGTCTGGTGCAGGCTTCAGCCTGCCCGGCTTTTGTGGTACCATCCCACCCATGCTAGCATGGAACACAGACGTTAAATGATAATGATGATGATGGTACCAAACTGCCATGGAAGTCTCTGTCTCACCTAACACCTGTTCCTCATGTGTCACTGACAGCTGCTACCCTCTCCAGTGATATCCAAAAGGCCTCTGATTGTATTGGTCATCTACTGACATTTGTCTTGCAAATATTACCTGTGTATGTGATGAGTTTATGGTTTCTATTGGCAATATTTATTATTAGTATTTGCATTATCACATACCACTACGTGAAGGTGACAGATATGTAGTGGTGCCTTTCAACATCAATAAGTCTTAGCAGCAGGACTCTCATACATCAACAGAAATAGGGTGTACATATACATATATCATCATCATCATCATTTAACGTCCGCTTTCCATGCTAGCATGGGTTGGACGATTTGACTGAGGTCTGGCGAACCAGACTCCAATCTGATCTGGCAGAGTTTCTACAGCTGGATGCCCTTCCTAACGCCAACCACTCCAAGAGAGTAGTGGGTGTTTTTACGTGCCACCAGCTCTAGGGCCAGTTTGGTGGTACTGGCAACAGCCACGCCCAAATGGTGCTTTTCATGTGCCACCTGCACAGGAGCCAGTCTGTGTATATACATATATGTATATATATATACACAGACACCTCAAAAGTAATTAGATGCCTAGATATATATAGAGAGACACTCACACATATATAAATATCATACAGGCACAGGCTTGGTTGTGAGTGAAAAGATGAAGCCAGAGCTCCAGGATTTAAGGCACAGAAGGACAGAGTGACACTAATTATGTGTGGCAATGCTGTTGGCTTCATGATGAAACCAGGATTTATCTACAATCCACAAACTTGAGGGCTTTCAAAAATAAGAATAAAAACTTGCTGCCTATCCACTGCTTCATCCCTCAAGCCAAGGAATACCTCCAAAACGTATGCATAGAATTCAAGGTGTTGCTCGTCATGGATAATGCTGGTGGTCACTCTTTGAATTTGAATCACGAGGGAGTCCAAGTCAAGTTCCTCCCTGCTAACACCAACTCCCTCATCCAGTCTATGGATCAAGGCGTGATCTGTGCTTTCAAGACACTTTACACTTGGAACTCTTTTCTACACTTTGCGGATGCAATGGATTCAGATAAGAATTTCAAGTTAAAGGAGTACTGGCATAACTTCACAATTGCAACATGCCTGTCAGTCATCGACACTGCTCTTAAAGACATGAAAAATGAAACCCTCATCGCATGCTAAAAGATGTGGCTAGAGTGTGTCCAGGACTATGAGAGCTTCTCACCTAAAGATATTCAGCACGAGGCTGTCAACAATACGGTGAAACTGGCAAAAGAACTTGGAGGCGATGGTTTTGACGACATCACACAAAATGAGATCAACAATCTCATCGATGCCCACTCTGAAACCCTGATAGATGAAGATTTGTTGGAGTTAACTAAGTCTGCCAGTGAAGAGGAGGAGGAAGCACCAGATCCAGAGAAAGAGGAGGATGAGGTGGGCATGACAATTGAACATTGTCCAACCTTTTAAGGATAGCAAAGGAACGGCAAGGGAAGACGAAAGCATGGGATCCCTATATGGTTTGGTCTCTCCAATTTAAAAATGGTATCAATACTGCCACGCAGACATAAAACTCTCCTCACCACCATGAAGAAACAGTGACAGCAACTTCCCATCACAATGTACTTCAAGCTCACCAAGATAGCCACTCAGGAAAATACATCTCCTAAAACACTTGAAGAAGATGCTTTACCTGAAGAGCTTTAAATCTTTGCTGTGCAGGCACTACCGTCATTATTTTCATCATCATCTTAAATCAATATCATTCATTATTGGTGAGTAACCATACATTTTACTTTATTTTTTATTAAATTATTATTAAACATTATATATATATAATATATATATATATATATATATAGGTGCATGAGTGGCTGTGTGGTAAGTAGCTTGCTAACCAACCACATGGTTCCAGGCTCAGTCCCACTGTATGGCACCTTGGGCAAGTGTCTTCTACTATAGCTTCTGCCCAACCAAAGCCTTGTGAGTGGATTCGGTAGACAGAAACTGAAAGAAGCCCGTCGTATATATATATATATGTATATACGTGTGTATATGTTTATACACATCGATGATGGTGTGTTTACGACCCCATAACTTAGCAGTCCGGCATAAGAGACCAATAGAATAAGTACTAAGCTTACAAAGAATAAGTCTTGGGGCTAATTTGCTCAACTAAAGGTGGTGCTCCAGCATGGCCGCAGTCAAAATGACTGAAACGAGTAAAAGTATATATATAATATTTTACATTATATTTTGATATTAGAGGCATTTTTATAGACCACATCCAATATTCGCAGGTGTTCTAGGAACGTAAGCCCCATAAATACCAGGGGACTACTGTATACATATATTTATACAAGGGTCATAGAATAGAGTACATAAGATCCAAGCTACATATGTTCCATAGCAGGCGGAACCTCAGAAGTAGTAAAAATCCAAGCGAGGTGTATACCACCAGCTACTCTTCAGGCCAAGGACATCTTGATTAAATTAAAGGTTAGTGTCACAAGGATGTTCGTGTTGACACATGGAAGATTCAATCAGAATGTGTAGAAAGCACATATACATTCTGAGTGAATTTTCCATGTGTCAACATGTACATCCTTGTGACAATGTAACCTTTAATTTAATCAAGATGTCCTTGGCCTGAGGAGAGCAACCCTGGTCACCTACTGTGGAATATAAAAAGAATGTTTTTTCAGCTTATTGTTCTTTAATATGTAAAAATCCACAACCTTCTATCTCAATAAACCAGTATTGTCCCTCAAAGTTGTTTCTTTTATATTTACTACGGATTACTTGAAGGTAACTTTCTTCCTACACCTTGATCCCATGATCTTATATTTATATTTATATATATATATATATATTATATATATATATATATATATATAGGTGCATGAGTGGCTGTGTGGTAAGTAGCTTGCTAACCAACCACATGGTTCCAGGCTCAGTCCCACTGTATGGCACCTTGGGCAAGTGTCTTCTACTATAGCTTCTGCCCAACCAAAGCCTTGTGAGTGGATTCGGTAGACAGAAACTGAAAGAAGCCCGTCGTATATATATATATATGTATATACGTGTGTATATGTTTATACACATCGATGATGGTGTGTTTACGACCCCATAACTTAGCAGTCCGGCATAAGAGACCAATAGAATAAGTACTAAGCTTACAAAGAATAAGTCTTGGGGCTAATTTGCTCAACTAAAGGTGGTGCTCCAGCATGGCCGCAGTCAAAATGACTGAAACGAGTAAAAGTATATATATAATATTTTACATTATATTTTGATATTAGAGGCATTTTTATAGACCACATCCAATATTCGCAGGTGTTCTAGGAACGTAAGCCCCATAAATACCAGGGGACTACTGTATACATATATTTATACAAGGGTCATAGAATAGAGTACATAAGATCCAAGCTACATATGTTCCATAGCAGGCGGAACCTCAGAAGTAGTAAAAATCCAAGCGAGGTGTATACCACCAGCTACTCTTCAGGCCAAGGACATCTTGATTAAATTAAAGGTTACAGTGTCACAAGGATGTTCGTGTTGACACATGGAAGATTCAATCAGAATGTGTAGAAAGCACATATACATTCTGAGTGAATTTTCCATGTGTCAACATGTACATCCTTGTGACAATGTAACCTTTAATTTAATCAAGATGTCCTTGGCCTGAGGAGAGCAACCCTGGTCACCTACTGTGGAATATAAAAAGAATGTTTTTTCAGCTTATTGTTCTTTAATATGTAAAAATCCACAACCTTCTATCTCAATAAACCAGTATTGTCCCTCAAAGTTGTTCTTTTATATTTACTACGGATTACTTGAAGGTAACTTTCTTCCTACACCTTGATCCCATGATCTTATATTATATTTATATATATATATATATATATATATGAAATGGATGTCTATTTACTTTTAAGATGTCTGTGTATATATGTGGTTCTCTCCACACCGTCTATTCTTAGAATCAAGTAGAATTTGCAGCTCTGCTTCCATCATTATCATTTAAATGTCAATTGTCATACTGTTGTGTAGCACCATGTCAGCTCTGATTCTGCAGAGACCTGGGATTAAAGACATTCCAGTCATAACCATTCACCAGACAGCGTCACAGTCATTATCAAATATTCCCATCCTTGACCAAGATAGTGTAGCAGGATTCAAAGCAGCTTTAGCTGCTATTTCTAACAGGCCAACCGCCCACAGTAACTCATCTCTTTAAATGTCAATTTTTTCATGTTTGCATGTAGCAGCAGCCATCTATGGTTCTTGTACTTCTACATAAAAATATATAATTATCATAAAATTCAAAATCTCAATATTTTACCTTCAGTTTCTGTTTGTTGGAGACTTTTGCTAAACTGATGAACCTGGTACAGTGTAGGGCAGTTTCTCGGAGCACTTTGTGGTTCCTACAATCAGAGAATATTGATTTCTTACATAAGCATAAAGCCTCACAATTGAAGAAAGGGCTACATTTGATTATAATGCTCCAGTATTTGTCTGGTACTTTATTTTATTAACCCACAAAAAGATAAAAGGAAAAAATTAACCTTGGTAGAATTTAAACACACAACAGAAAGAGCCATAACTAAATACCAAAAGCATATATAATATATATATATATATATATCATCATCATCATCATCATCGTTTAACGTCTGCTTTCCATGCTAGCATGGGTTGGACGGTTCAACTGGGGTCTGGGGAGCCCGAAGGCTGCACCAGGCCAGTCAGATCTGGCAGTGTTTCTACAGCTGGATGCCCTTCCTAACGCCAACCACTCCGAGAGTGTAGTGGGTGATTTTATGTGCCACCGACACAGGTGCCAGACGTGGCTGGCGAACGGCCACGCTCGGATGGTGTTTTTATGTGCCACCGACACAGGTGCCAGACGAGGCTGGCAGACGGCCACGCTCGGATGGTGTTTTTATGTGCCACCGACACAGGTGCCAGACGAGGCTGGCAGACAGCCACGCTCAGACGGTGTTTGTTACGTGCCCACAGCACGGAGGCCAGTCGATGCGGTACTGGCTACGGTCCCGTTCGGATGGTTTTCTTATGTGCCACCGGCACATATATATATATATATATATAATATATATATATATACCGAAGTAAGCACATAGATGTGAAAGAAGGTAGAAAAAAGAGTACTCAAATACCAGAGGTAGAGTAATATGCTTTATTTAAAAGCAGCAGAAATATAACAAAAGCTGTTACTCAGAGTTTCACGTTCCCGTTCGGCGGACAGCTTTTGTCCGACGAACGGAAATGTGAAACTCCGAGTAACAGCTTTTGTTATATTTCTGCTGCTTTTAAATAAAGTATATATATGTGGATGCGCAATGGCCCAGTGGTCAGGGCAGCGGACTCGTGGTTGTAGGATCGCGATTTTGATTCCCAGACCGGGTGTTGTGAGTGTTTATTGAGCGAAAACACCTAAAGCTCCACGAGGCTCAGGCAGGTGGTGGTGGCGATCCCTGCTGTACTTTTTCGCCACAACTTCCTCTCAGTCTTTCTTCTGTTGGTCTGCTCGCTTAGCCAGCGGGGTAGCGTCATTTGAAGGCTAAAACAATGTGAAGTGCATTGTGACCAGCGATGTGTAGCAACATCTGATAGCCTGGTCGGTCACGGTGATATATATATATATATATATAAACAGAGAGAGAGACCCAGGAAGATATGGGATGAGGTACTGAACAATGATCTCAGAAAACTGAACCTTTCAGATGAGATAACAAAGAACCGAGATACCTGGCACCTTGCTGTACTCAAGAAGACCCATCCTCCACAACAGAAGTGTTAAAGCCACACCTCCTGGTGAACATGATCAGCCTGCAAGAACTCATGCCAGTGCCACATGGTGAGCACTCATGCTAGTGCCACATAGGAATGGTCATACTTGTGGCATGTCAAGTGCACCCAGAACACACTGTAAAATGGTTGGCGATAGGAAGGGCATCCAGCAGTAGAAACCAAGCCAAATCAGAGTGGAACATAGTGCAGCTTCCCAGCTCTGGTCAAAGAATGTGATGATGATGATATATATACATATATATATCTATATATATATATTACCCAATGTTAACTGGAATTTGACCTCGAATTATCTCAACGGACTTTTTCGTCGGCCTTCACCCACCCTGACGTCAACGCATATTGAGAGACAGTTTTGTGCCATTCATACCATGGGCTCCTAGGGAGCGTTTGTTCGAAAAGCTTGCTGCGCATTTGTTTGGAGATTTAAGTTCCTGGATTTTCCTGAAGAGAAAGCTGCAAAATAGTCTCCTTATTCAATCCGAATTAGGGAATTTGCAGCCTTTGAAACATGTGTAGAAAATAATAAAAAGGAATTTTGTAAAATCTTCGTTCAGCTCCATTTCTTCCCTCACTAAATATATATATATATATATATATATAATATATATATATATATATATAATATATATATATATATATATATATGTTGTTGTATTTAGGAATGGTCATTTTGCCAGTTTAGCCAATATATATATATATATACATACATATCTTTTATCTTTTACTTGTTTCATACTGGAACACTGCTTTGAGGAATTTCAGTCGAATTGACCTGAGTACTTATCTTCTTTTTAAACCTGGTACCACTAAGTTACAGGGACGTAGACACACCAACACTGACTGTCAAGTGGTGATGGAGAACAAACACAAATACAAAGACACACACATAGATGTGTGTGTATACACACACACACACACACCACACACACACACACACACACATACAACAGGCTTCTTTCAGTTTCTGTCAACCAAATCCACTCATAAGGCTTTGGTTGGCCCAAGTCTATAGTAGAAGACATTTGCTCTCAATACCATGCAATGGGACTGAACTCAGGACCATGTGGTTGGGAAGCAAACTTCTTATCACACAATACACACACACACACATACAATAGGGTTCTTTCAGTTTCTGTCTACCAAATTCATGCAGAAGGCTTTGGTCAACCCTGGGTTATATTAAAAGACACTAACCCAAAATGTTGCACAGTGGGACTGAACCCAAAACTATGCAGTTTAGGAAATATATTGATGCTATTATGCGAAAATGTCATAAGACCAAAATGTTGCTTTTTCAGAAAATGAAAGAATAGTTTTACCATTCCATTTCTTTTTACATTAGCAATGGTTTCAGCTTAACAATAATACTTTGTTGGGTACATAAAATCATAACTCCATGCATGTGTGACATTTTCATTCAGAAATACTTTTGCAAAACTGTCATATGTGGAGCTTACTACACTTTTGGAAAATGCTAATCCATTGTACTACACTTTGACAATTTTCATCTGAAGCAGCTGGAAACACAATAGTTTGACTAAAAGAACAGGCTATTGCAAGCAAAATTAAATATTGAAAAAAACGCACTTGGTCAAACTTGAACGTACGACAGTTTAACATAATGGCAACAGTATATATCTGTCTGTCTCTCTCTCTCTGTTTGTGTGTGTGTGTGTGTGTGTATTCATAAACATACACATACATAGAGAAAGTAAAATTAATAATTTTCTATTTTTTCAATATTTTAGCCAATTCAGTTCCTAAAAATAACTGTTTGCTTTGACAATAACTTGAACCTGCCAAACAAGGTGGAATCAACACAAACCCTGAAGTGCTAAATGAAACATCTTATATTATCAAGTGTTTGGGCCTTTTGAGTCTAAATTCCAAACATTGTTTAATCTGCTAACTGAATTAGCTAACTAGTCCAGGTCAGACACTTTTCAAATCACCTTTCCTGCATATTATAATCAAAACACTTTCTTCAATATTTATAAAAGGGCTGATATTACAATTATCATCATCATCTATTTTTCTATTGGTTTGCTAATCATAGGCTTTCAATTTGATTTGCAGTGAATTCTAACTCACAGCAAGTAAAATTGAAAGCATATAGATAAGCAAGATAAAACAAGTAGAACCCCTTCAAGCAACAGTTGTCTCTAGTTCTATAATACAATATTGAGAAAACACAGCTTTATCATAATAAATTTGTACTTATGAATATTTTAGGTTCAGTTAAAAATGAGGCTATTTATTCCATAATTGCAACAGATAGATGTTGCATAATAAAGAAGTATAATTGCATAATTAAGAAGCTTGCTTTGCAACCACATCATTTGGGGTTTAGTCCTTCTATACAGCACCTTGGGCAGGTCCCTTCAACTAAGACTCTGGGCTGAGCAATGTTGTGAAAGTGGAATTCACAGACAAAAACTATATGAAAGTCTGTCATATATATATATATATATACTAGCTATTTTGACCCGTGCTTCGCTCGGGTTTTGGTGGTAGTGGTGTTGTTTTGTGCGTGTTGTCTCCTTTTGTTTGTCTTATTTGCCTGGTTCTTTTTATTGCCCACTTTCCAAATTCCCAATTTTTACACCCACAATTAAAGATAACTGCCTCTAGCCCCTGCAGCAACATGAAAAGCCACCATTATTCAAACAGCGCAACCTGTCTAACCCATAAAACTCAATTTTTCCCATATTCCTCACCATGGCAACCAAACGGTAGCCCCGAGTGACTTGCAACCCTTGTCACACCATTGCCCACCCTATTTTACCCCCAGTGTAAATTTTGGCACCAATCTGACCCTACCTACCACCCCTTAAACTGTTCCCATCCCAAAATGAGACAAATAACCAAAAAATCAAACAACTTTTTCACATTTCAGCTTTATATATATATATATCTTTTACCTTTTATCTTGTTTCAGTCATTAGACTGTGACTATACAGGAGCACTGCTTTGAAGAACTTTTTAGTTAAATGAATTGACCCTAGTACTTATTTTTTGTGAAGCCTAGTACTTATTTAATCAGTTTCTTTTTGCCAAACCACTAATACATAGGGACATAAACACACCAACATTGATTGTAGTGGTGATGGGAAACAAACACAGACACAAAGACACATACATAGATACATATATATATATATGTACATATATACAACAGACTTCTTTCATTTTTATGTCTACCTAATCCACTCACAAGTCTTTGGTCAGCCCAATTCTACAGTAGAAGACACTTGCCAAGGTGCCATGCAGTGGGACTGAGCCCAGAACCATGTAGTTGGGAAGCAAGCTTCTTACCACACAGCCATGCCTGGGCTTCATCATCATTTAACATCTGCTTTCCATGCTGGCATAGGTTAGAGTTTGACTGCAGTCTGATTTGGCATGGTTTCTATGGCTGGATGCCCTTCCTATCACCAACCACTTGAGAGTTTAATGGGTGCTTTATGCATGCCACTTACATGACACTGGCAACAGCCACAAATACAATTTTGGGGGGCTTGACAAGTGTTCTCAAACACAGCATATCATGAAAGGTTTCAGTGACTTGTCATCACCTCTGCGAGGCCCAACATTCGAAGATCACACTACCAGCAATGGCGACAATTATGATTTCACAGGTGCCATTTACATGACACTGGTAATGGTCACGACTACGATCTCACTTGGCTTGACAAGTTTTCTCAAGCACAGCATATGGCCAAAGGTCTCAGTCAGTTGTCATCACCTCCATTAAGACCAACATTCAAAGATCATGCTTCACTACCTTGTCCTATGCCTTCCTGAGTCTACTTCTTCCACAGGTTCCCTCCACAGTCTGAACTCAGCACTTCTTTACACAGCTGTCCTCATCCATATACATCATATGACCATACCAACATATTTGTTACTCTTGTACACCACATTTGATGCCTCTTATGCCTAGTTTTTCTTTCAAGACATTTACGCTCAGTATTACATGCATGCTGACATTGCACATCCAGTGAAGCATACTGACTTCATTTCTTTTAAGTCTTTGTATATCCTCTGCCGTTACAGACCATTTTTCACTGCCATGGAATACAGCTGTCCACACAAAGGCATCATACAGTCTGCCTTTTATTCTGAGGAAGAGGCCCTTTGTTACCAGAGGTAGGAGCTCTCTGAACTTTACCCAGCCTATTCTTATATTTCACAGCTATGCTCTCACAGCATCCACCTCCGCTACTGACTTGATCACTTAGGTAACAGAAGCTATCAACTACTTCTAGTTTTCCCCACTGGAATTCGATGGAATCTATTTTCTGTACATTTGTAATGTTTATTGTACCTTTGCATATTTACATACATGTTACCATTTGAACTTGCCTAATATTTTATTCTCTTCTTTATAGTACGAGACCAGTGTCTATCCCTCTATTATACTCTAACCCTTCATCTGGTACAAAGCCACACTTTCTCCCAGCTGAGCAGTCTTTGTTTTGCAAGTTACTCGGTGACCCCACTGGTATTGGTGCTATGCATAAAGCACTAGTGCTGGTGCCACATAAGAAGTACCCAGTACACTTTGTTAAATGGTGGGCATTAGGAAGGGCATCCAGACATAGAAACCATGCCAAAGCAGACAATGGAGCCTGGTGCAGCTCTCCAGCTTCTGCCAAACTGTCCAACCCATGCCAGCATGGAAGACAGACATAGAGTTCTGATAATTGATTTTATATATATATATATATATATTATGTGAAATAGAAAGATGAATAATCTTGTAGTAGATTAATCAAAAGTTTAACCGATACCTTAGTAGCAAAAATCACAGCAGTGAACAGCACGGTTGGAGGTACAACCATCTGGCGTTGCAACCGTGCGTTGGTGCGGATAATTGAAATTAAAACATTATTGGTGAATTGAAGAAATGGAGCTGAACGCAGATTGAACAGAAATCGTTTTATTTCATTCTACACGTGTTTCGAAAGGCACAAATTACCAAAATCTGATTGAATAATGGGACCATATTGTGTCTTTCTCTTCAGGAAGAAAAAAGGAAATCCGTTGGAATTTCAATCTGCGTTCAGCTCCATTTCTTCAATTCACCAATAATGTTATATATATATATATATATATATTTAAAATAATAATGGTGAAAAATTGAATATTAATTTGATTAATATCAATTTAAAACCAGTGGAAAATTATATTACATACATATAAGAGGGATGACCACTATGTGGACATCTATTATGCTAGAAGTAGATCCACAATGGTCTTACCACTAAGAATGGAATGTTAAACTGTCCAACCCATGTAGTAGATAGGTGGAGAGCAGCTAACAAAGGACACCCTCAGCCTTCTTGTCCAATGCAAATCACTATGGACAATATTGCCCATCACAGAGTAAAGAAAATGCCCATGTTTCTTTATATATATATATATATATATATACACACACACACACACAGTGTGTCCATCTATCTGTTGCAATTATGGAATAAATAGCCTCATCTTATATGTAATGAATACATATATATAGGAATGAATGTGTGTATGTGTGTGCATGTTTATATTATTTTACACTTATGCTCTTTATCTCTCTCTCTCTCTCTCTCTTACTCCCTATATATATATATATAATATATATATATATATATAATATATATATATATACACACACACACAACAAATTTCTAAATTTACTAAATTCACTCATGCTTTGATCATCTTCGGCCACAGTCTCAAGGTGCCACACAGTAAGATAAACCCAGACCACATGGTTAGGAAGCAAACTAATTGTGAGTGTGCGTGTGTGAGAGAGAGAGAGAGAGAGAGACAGCATGTGGGGGGGATGAGAGAGAGAGAGAGTGCAAATGTGCATATGCCTGTATGTGAATGTTTACAGTCTGAAATGTGCTAACATGAAATTGCTCAAGCAAAAGCAGGAACATTATGTTCCCTGTCAACAAAGCACTCCATAGTGATGTACTTTCAAAGTCAAGCAGAACTAGAATCTCTTGCTTGAAAAACTGGTAAGGATTAGTGACAGATATAGCCGTCAGTTTTAAAATAATACCTCAAAAGAAACCTTCATTCTACCTATGCTGGAATGGGAAAACAGACATTAAACAAATTGATGGTCCTATAAGCCTTCCCAATACAAGGGAGATTACTGTTAGCCTCTGCGCCATCAACCTGTATTAAAAATATAATACATTTTCAGAAACAAACTATTCCAGTGATGTTATGAAAAAATCAATGTAAAGCAGATTATATAACGATGAAACCATGAGATGTGTTTACTTCACACTTCCTAGTCAAAAATTAAAATAATCAACCAAATAAATAATTACCTGTATGGTAATCTTTCATGAAAAATTCCTTGCAAACCAACAAAATGATACCGTGGTCGTAATTTAAGGGCCAATTTAGAAATAAGTTGAGAACCACATTGATCTGAATTAACACCTTCCTGCAATATTAAAAAAATAGAAAATGTTTTGCATATATATATATATATATAATATATGTATGTGCATATATATATCATGCATGCATGGAAGCTGGACTTTAGAAGATGATATATATATATATCATCATCACTGTCGTCATCATTCATATATGTATATGAATATACCCACTATAGATCTAAGAAGGCTTAGTTCAAATAACAACTCAATACAGACTACAATTATGTAGACTGTATTATATATATACAGATACACACACATAAATATACAAACATATATATAAAAGGGAGTGCTGAAAAGTTACTAGTTTTAAGGGTATCGCGAAAGGCCTAGTTTGAGGCCCAACCTTCCAAGTTTTTTTACAGGGCTTAGAAAAACTGAAGGACTGCTGCAATAATTGTGTGAATCTGAGAGGGGAATATGTTGAATAAAATCATAATTAACTGATCCTCTTGTATTTTCTTTTACCCAAAGCCATAAACTTTTCAGCACCACCTCACATATGAGAACTTTACAAATTTAATCCTTCAAATAATGCCATAATTCAAACTTTACTACAATTATTGTGCTAAAGAAGAGATGAAGATGAAACAAGATAAGAAAGAGAATCACAATACAGAAAAAAAAAACATCATTAGTAAGAACTTACCACATCTCCAGCATATTTTTCAACTCCTTTTGGCCACTGAGATGTAATTAATATATCAACTCCTTTGAATTGTTTGCTTGAGGATACTGAATTAATGAGATCATCAACATCATTTACAGTAAAACCGTAATTAGTGTCACACTGCCTGCCACTCAGATACGCAATCTGTAATCCAGAACTAGTGGTGAATACTCCTTGTTTGCCTAAACAAATTAAAACAAAAGCAAGAAGTCATAAGCATTCATTGCTCAACAATCCATTTTGCATATTCTTTCCAAACCTCAGTATGCACTCTCTGTCAATTATACACCACGGAATCCAGGATAAGTTCCAGCCTAATGAGCCTGTGGGCTAATATCAGACAGACGTGTGCGCGTGTGTGTGCATGCGTGCGTGTGTGTGCATGCGTGTGTGTGTGTGTATATATATTGTCAGTAGTTCATATATTCGCAAAAGAAACACACTGTAAACCATTAAAGCAGTAATATATTTTTAGGAAGTTAATTGTTATAGGCAGTCAGCTAGTGACCATTGGTTTCGCATCTATAAAGCACTTAGCAGTATAGGTGACTCATCACATGACAATTAACTTCCTAATACTATACACCTTGATTTATATATATATATATAGCGAGAGAGAGAGAGAGCAAAGTGTACGCACACCGCTATATATATAGAAAATACAAAATGGGACAAGAACGCAAAACATTCAGACAGCTAGGTGAAACAAAAATAGGGACAACAAAACATCCAGATAGACGATACAAAGTAAACAAGGACGGGTCAAGTTGTCTCTTTCCGTATCACCTAGCTGTCCAGATGTTTTGCATTCTTGTCCCATTTTGTATTATATATATATATATATATATATATATATATATATTATATATATATATATATATATATAGAGAGAGAGAGAGAGAGAGAGACACACACACACACAGACAGACAGACAGAGAGCAGTGCAGGCATGGCTGTGTGGTTAAGATCACTTCCTAACCATATGGTTTTCAGCTCAGTCCCACTGTGCAACATCTTGAGCAAGTACAAGACACTTGACCAAGTTGTCATTCAATATGACTGAACCCAAGCCCACAGTTGGGAAGCAAACTTCTCACCTGCACATGTATGTTTTTGTTTGTATGTATGTATGTATACACATTCACACATGCATGTGTAAGCATAACATGTGTTGCATAACACTGGCCCACATAACTGCTTGGCCAACAAAAGAACCTTGATGCAATATTTTCACTTTTATTTCGCAATTGTAATGCTTTTCTGTTCTTACTGATTATCATTGTTTCTTTATCCCTTTAACATTCAGATCATTCTGTCAAATGTAATTCTTATTCACAGTGTTTTGAATTGATCACATACTATCTTGAAGCTTTGAGATTTCAATGATGTGACTATATTTTTTAGACTAACATTGTAGGGTAGGTGTGAGAGGCCAGATCTAGCTGGTTTGAACATATAACAGGTACAATATCTAGGCTAGACATGGCCAGTTTAAATGCTAAAGTGTTAAAAAATACAAGACACTCTGTATCCATTTTTTTACACCCATTATTTATTTTTTTCTCCATTTAGTTAAACAGATTAAAAATTAAACAAATTAATAAAGGATGTATGATGATTGACTATGTCTCTAAGTTGTAACATATTTATCATTAACAAAGAAGAAATATACAAACCAAGATATAATATATTTTCATAGAGTTCACTTCCTTCTTTTTCGGGATAATATGAACAATGGGCATCTTGATTAGCTCCCAAAATAAGTACTGTTATGGGCACTGGAAATAAATATTGATATCAATATATATTTATATACTTGCAGAAATTAAATTCACACATACATGCCACCACCACTGTCACTGCCACTACCACTACCACCACTATTTATCTCTCTTTCCAAGCATGTTTTAACTGCTCAACACCTCGCATATAAAACAACCTTCCGCTCTACAAACATTTCCTCTCAGTTAAGGAGGTTCTTTAGTCTTGTAAATAATCTCACTTGTGCTTGTGCCATGAAAGACAATCACCCAGTGGTTGGTGTTAAGAAGGGCATCCAATCACAGAAACTGTGCTATAACTAAAACCAAGACACAAGAGGAAGACATTGTTCAACAACCCATTAGATATTATTGAATTGTCCAACTCATGCCAGCATGGAAAGCAGATAGATGATAATGATGACTATGACATACATACATACACACTCAAACACATACACCCAAAAACACATGCACCTAGAACCATGCTAATAGCTTAGGAGTGAAATTTAGGATTTCTCGGTTTTCTGTGAATCAATTTTGATAAAACTTTTCCCAGCTGGTTTGCACACTATGGCAACACCATTGCTATGTTTCTTTCTTTTTTATTTCACATTCTTCAGTTTTTGAGTGAACCATGCTAATAGCTTTTGAATGAAAATAGCCCATCTAGACATTTCTTTCCAGAATTCATTTTCTTGAATTAATCATAAGCAAAGCAATTACCTGAGAGTTCTCCTTTCAAAATCCGGTTCCATTCTTCATTCTCATTTCCAAAAAAATCTCCAACACATAATAATAGCTATTGAAATCCAATACCAAAACAGAAGAAAAAAGCATGATATTTACATACAATAACACAACAAAAGTTTGTTATTTACAAATGTATGATAAATGAAAATGTAGACTTTGATAAAACTGGGAATAAAGAGGAGCACCTTTCTGATATAGTTTTCACTTCTTTCTATTTCCTATTCACTTTTAACAGTTAATATATATATTTATGTAATCTTGGAATTAACTGAGTGAAATATAACAGCTATTTATTTCTCTAGCATTTTCAGCTAGTTAGAAATTAAAGTATGATTAAACTAACTTACAAATAACTTGGTATAATAATGATTTCTTTAGACATGTGACAAAAATATTATAGGGAGTGAAAATGAGACTAAATAGTGTCTATGCCTTTTTCAATAATATTAGTATCAAAAGTAAAATAAAACAATCATAATATTTGGATATCCATTCGCCGGGCGAAATGCTTAGCGGTATTTCGTCTGTCTTTACATTCTGAGTTCAATTCTGCCGAAGTCAACTTTGCCTTTCATCCCTTCGGGATCGATAAATTAAGTACCAGTTCATACTGAGGTTGATCTAATCAACTGGCCTCCCCTCCCCAAAAATTTTGGGCCTTGTGCCTAAAGTAGAGCTTTCTTAGGATCTTGTGCCTAGAGTAGAAAAGAATATTTGGATATCCATTATTAACCACTAACTCAAAATTTTGATATCTAATTACATATGCTGCAGTTTTACACTGCCAAGATTTGGGGGAGTTGGGTGTACCCTATTGCAAGTAACTTTTCAGAAAATCTCACAATCAGATAAACAAATATTATATAAAAATATAATGTCCTACCAAGAAACTTTGTAAAAATAAAAAAAAAAGGTTTGCAACAGATTTGAACAACTGACACGTGACCAAGATAGTCCCATTCATTATCCGGCCAACCACTTAGCTTCTACATAGATAATACAGTAATAATAATAGACATCATGAATATCAATCAAGAAACTTAGTTTTTCAACATGTTTGTCTCTTGCTACACCTTAATAACAAATTCTCACTCTTGAAATCTTTGACAACATATACACAAATGCAAAACAAAAAGCCTTTTTCTCAGCAACTTCTTATGTTCTATTCCTACATTGTATGATCACTGTATCAACCAGACTATCAGATGTTGTTATACAACACTGGTCACAAGGTGTTGCCTTGCATTGCTGTAGCTATCAAATGATGGTTTTCTCATCACCATCAGTACATTCTGTACTTTGTACAAATTTAATAAACCATGGAGCCGCTCTTCTAACTGTAAACAGGTATTTAAGAAAGAGATTTATTTGACAACAGAAAGAATTCTTATTGCATCTACAGTTAGGTTTTCTAATATTTAGATTTATTTCAGTTTTGATTTATGCGGTATTATGTATAAAATAGATACTGTTAAACAAATGACAAGCCATCAAAAGTATAAATATGCAAATTAGGCTATTCACTAATGTGCTAGCATTAATTTGTAATTGCTTTATATGGCAAATGAACCAAATTATTAGGGAAGGAAGTTGGGTATGTCTTCCCTGAGGAGCAATTAACTATGAAACAGTCCATCAGAAGATTCACTTTTTTTAATTTTTTAACACACATCAATTGTATAGAAAGGAGTTTACATTCTTATTTCACCAACAGTGAAGCTTTCTAATGTTTAAATATATTTCACTTCTAATTGACAATAGTTTTGCTAGCCATGTGCTCAGCTCAAATCTTTCTTTGGCAACAAGCCACTCTGGTCCATTGAGATACTTTTGGTGTCCTAATTCAAATTACAAACATGTCAATATATTTCTCTCACTATCAACTGGTCTATTAAACACAAATACTTACATCAAATGGGCCATTCTTTTTCTGGATGTTGGCAACTCTTGAAAATAATGTCTTAAAATTTCCTTCAACATCTCCACTAACTAATCTGCAAAATAAAATAAAGAAAAGATTCACTGATATCTGAAATTAAATTCTGCATGTATATAAAAATGAATAAATGCTAAACAAAATGTAAGAGTAATATTCAAGCTTCAAGTTCACTGTAAACAAATGATTATTTTATTCAACTGTGAGAAACTAAAGAGCAGTGCAAGTGTTACACTAAAATGTCTTAGAGTATTCACTTCTGTTTTTCTACATTCAAAATCTGGCAATGTCAACAGCATCCTTCGTTTTTCTAAGTAAATCCAATTAAACACTTTTATGCATGAAAATAATTTCTAAATATAAACAGTATCATCATCATCATATAATGTCCATTTTCCATGCTTGCATGGGCTGGACACTTTGACAGGCGCCGGTAAGGTCAGGGACCACACCAGGCTCCATTGTTCTGGCATGGTTTCTATGGCTGGATGCCCTTCCTAATGCCAACCACTTTACAGAGTGTACTGGGTACTTTTTATGTGGCACCAATACCAGTGCTTTTAACATGGCACCAGCCATATTTATACATAAAAGCATTTGAAGAGAAGAAATACATTATGGAATGAATAAGAATCACAATATTGTAATAGGGTATGTTCTTACTATAAACAATGTTGACTACTATGTGAAGAATGGTGATAGTGGAATGAGTTAATGGGAGGATGAGGAATACTATCTTCTATTTTATAGTTCATCATCATCATTTAATTAAGGAGCAAGAACTTATTTAAAATATATTGATATTTATGTTTGCATTATATTTTTATACAGCTCAGTGTAGAAACTGAGCTCATTGTAAACTCCTTATAATTTTTATGTAATGTTCACAATTAAGATTGTTGTCAGCAGAAACTTGCAGACCTTCCTCTATAAGTACCAAACCTTTAGCAATATTCTTTGCAGACAATTTAAGTGGAGTTGATTGAATTTGCATACATCTGTATTCTCAGCTTGCTCTTGTTCTAACAGCATCAGTTTCTCTTTAGATATACTTTCTCCAAAGGAATACGAGAAACTCAATTACACTATCCTCCATGACTCCTTCAAGCCTTGTTTCATTTGCAATTGTCACAACAGATTTCCAAATCTGATGTAGACATTTAGCTCATGAAAAACTTGTATAGTCATGGATACAATCTGGCCATATATTTTTACAAGCACCATTCAAAGTTTCATGACTCAGCTATGTTGTCCAGAGCATTTAGTATGTTGAACTTCTAAAAGTCTCTAATTGCAGGTTTATGTTTCCTGTCAATTGCTTTCATAAGTTATTTGAAGTTCTCAGATAATATGCTTTGAAGTTAGCTATCACACCTTGATCTATTGGCTGGAGCAAAAAAGTTGTATTATCAGGGGATATAATCTACCTTCACATTATCAGAAAGTTCATTTAAATTCACTAAGTGGTTTGTTGCATTATCTAAAAGGAGCAATGCTTTGTTGGAAATATTATATCTGGTACTATACAGCAGGGAAAAAATATCTTTATAAACAACTTTCTGAACAGGCTCTTCGTCATCCACACCTTTTTATTTGAAGACCAACTCACAGGTAAATTAAGCTTTGCATGACCCAAAGACTTTCCTCCCAGAAGCACTAGATGGTTTTTTTAGAAGCCTTAAATCTTAGGGATGATTTTTCTTCTTAACAAATCGAAGTTCTAACAGACATGAGCCTCCGGAAAAGTACAGTTTCATCAACATAGTTAATGTACTTTCTCTCTAATGTCACATATTACTCTCCATGTAGATAATGCAAGCTTTACTGTTTTGTCAATGCAGCTAATTTTTTTCTCCTGGATTAAGCCTTTTTAAAACATCAAGTTTAATATCCAGTGTAGGCCTTTTATATTACCCTCTCACACTACTGCCTTTAGTTCCAAATGATAGCTTTTTTCCAGACATTTTGAACTGTAGGTAAATCCAATAGTAATGATGATAAACAATTATCCATGACAAACATGTAGTAAAAAAAACACCAGAAAACTTTTGTGAAACAACAAAAAAATGCTGTTTTATTCCTATAGTTGTAAGAATGGAAATGAAGTAAAAGAGTGAAGGAGAGGTGAGAGGAAGTATTGCATGATGACAGTTAGTTGAATGATTACCAAACTTATGGATACTAAAATTCTTTGTACCATTGACATGAGCCATAAAAATTCCACTCTCTACTCACACATAGACACACAATACTGTGTTGACATACAACACATGTAGCTACAGGTAGCTATGTCATGCTAATATTATTATTGTTGTTGCCAGTTATTCAAAACTTGGTGGTGGTGACTAGCACTGTTGATGATGGTAGTCATACTGTTCTTATTAATTGTATTGTTATTCCTGTTTAGTCTAAAGTCAATCCTCACTGATCTAAGATAAAAAAAACATTTTATTCAACTTTTAAAACACACTAAGGTACAACATTATCTCATGATCACTTTAGATGGAGTTGCTTGTTCATCTTATTGTTGTCAATCGTTAAGGACTTAGTAGGTTGGTAATGGTGGTGGTTATATTGATTTTGGTGTTGATGGCAGTTATGTTGGTACTGACAATAGATAGTGGTGATGGTAAAGATTCATTTAAATAGGTAGGTAGACTGATAGACAGGTAGATAGATAGATAAATAGACAGATAGATATAGTGATTCAAGAAAATATACACAAATATTCATGGTGAAAAATCCCATCTCACAATCCATAAGTGCTTATAGTGATGCATATACAAATACATGCATACACACACACACATATACATATATGTATTAATGTATTGCGATTATAGTTTTACAAAATATTAACTACTTTGAAGTGGGCTTTAAGCTAAGAAGAAAGCATCATTTTTAAATTCTTAAAATTTATCTGTTTCTATAAGGGTGAAATTACAGCCCATATCCCAAAACTAGTGGCCATACTTAATTTTAGTAACCTGAAATAGCTGTAATGTGGGGGAAACCAGTACTCCCAAATGCATGTGTTCTATTCACAAGAATACCTACAAAATTCCTACAAATTGGTATTAAAGAGATTGCCTGGTGTCCAAATGCATGGCACGATATTTGTTTTTGATTTTAATCTCTGTTCCTCCCTTGGTATTTGTGTGTAAAGTTGCATTGTTAGAATCATTGAGATATTGATTTCAGTTTATCATTGAGTGGTATGGCAGCAATTGGTAAGCACGCCTTCCATCATTTACATGCAGGGTCCTTGTCAACATGTGCTGAGCCATGACAGATTGTAAGGGGGGGGGGGCACGTCGAGACAGGCACAAGAATACATCAAAGGCTGTGACGTTCCACTATCCCGAGAACCCCACAATCCTTTTATGATGCCGAAATAAACTTCCAGTTTCATTTATGGCCGAGATTAATCGTGTGCTATGGTACATCATTTCACATTCAGTGTATGGCCGAGATTTAATTGAGTACTGCCGTATATTACTTTCATTTCATTAAGCCAATCTCTTCCGAGTTAAGTAGTTTTACTTTCTCAATCATAAAACGAAAAATTGCCGAAAGTTTTACTCTAACAGTTATAGTGTTTCATAATTTTATTTCAGTTATAATTCCATTGGCGAAGGTAAAGAATACGCACACCCAGAGTTTAGGGCTAGGGTTAGGGTTACGCCGAAAACGGGTGGTGTGCGTATTCTTTACCTCCACGATTCCATTAACTCCTAGAAAACATTATGAAAATATATATTAACTGAGTACTTGACAGATAATCCAAAGTCGGTGGGGCAGAAATCTGTAGTTATGCCGAAGTTCTTCGCTCAACATAAATTGATAAGCTTCTTCATAGCTTGGTAAATTTTCTCCCGATATTTAGTATCTTTGTACTTCATATCCTGAAAGTACTCTCAAATCAACGAAACTGTGGCTTGACTTCTAGAATAGCAATCAAGTGCGGAGAAGAAACTCCATCTCCTTACGTCTTCCCTTCAGTTCATTAAGTTTGTCGGACTTAAACGTGTTCACGCTACTGAATATATTATGAAAATCGATCAAATAAAAACAACAGTAACAGCAATAGTCACTACTTACAATTTCAATTGTTTATTTTCCATTTCGTCTAAAAAGATATTAACAAACAATTTTAAAATGAATATAAATAATCAGTTATCTTTGAGGAATGAAGCAGAAATTAAGATACAAATTCCAAAAGCGGGAACGATAAAACCATAACATTAAGCTCGCAGCAAACAGAATTCTTTATTCTTAGAACTAATAAAATTTTAAAATATTTTAATACATTAAAAATTTACTTTTAAATATCTATTACTTGAAATAATTTTCATAATGAGATTTACACGTTTTTGTATTCATGATATTTTTTTATGCAGAATGGTAGGTTGCTAAGCAATATATCACAACAAATTCAAGCTCACGTTAATTCGTTTCATACACTTTTATGCTCTTAATAATATAGTTGTTTTTTACAAAAATGATTGATGGCTACGGTAATATATCTTTCTGGGGATACAGTCCATGTATTAATCTTTTAGAATCAGGTAAAGCAGTAATTCTAATTTTGATTTTTCTGTTAATGTTTACTTTTAGGAACAGTACTGTGCGTCTTTATTCTTTTCGCTTGTGTCCCCGATAGTTTGTATAAAATATAAGTGCATAGTAATTGAAAAAAAATAAAAACAGCTCACTGGAAAATAGATTAGCAGAGACATAAGAAGCCATTGACAGTACTGTCCCATACAATGGTTGGTAAGGTCCTTTCACGGAGCCGTGCGCCTTCTTGTTTTCTAACTTTAAACAAAACTCAGACAAAAATATATTCTATTAAAGGACCACAACCACTAGTGGTTTCAGTTAGTTGAAAATGCATAGTTTGTGGATTATACTAAATATTTAAGAATTTCTGTTCTATCGATAAAGCAGTAGAATCCATAAAAACACTACAATTAACGATATGACTTGCAGCAAAAAAATCCACCACTGCAATATCCCAGAGTATACAGTGTCTCTTCCTCCAAGGATACAAAGTCATACCATCTGGTCTTTTGCCATTAATCTGAGACAAACTGACTTGTATTAGAAGAGACAGAATATTGGTTCAAATGTCCAGTTCATTATCTTGTTAGGAGTAAAGATTTTTGCCAACATAACATGGCAGTCTTGGTTGAGGACAAATGTTGCTGTAATTTAGCCCAGGAGTCTTGGGAATCCCTTGTTCAAAGATATAAGGACACAGATCGTGTTGTATAGCTAGCTGGAGACGATGTCTCCTAGGGTTAAATTACAGCAACATTCGTCCTTGACAAAAATCTTTACTCCAAAGTACTGTTGCTGAATATCTCTCGTTGTGAGATTTAAAAATAGTAATTTTCTAATTATCCATTTAAAAATAGTAATTTTCTAATTATTCAAAATATCTCAGAAATCTTTAAGCTAGTAAGAGGCAGAAAAGTTCATGTAATCCTCAGTAATGCAGGAACCTTCATTGGTAGCCTGTAGTGGTTTCCATAGTTGTAAGGCTTAGGTTTGTCTTTCACTCACTAGTATTCACGCATTGTCGCATGGCCATACAACAGAAAACTAGGCACACAATTTCAGGCACTTGAGAAAAGTGGTTATAATAGCATAGTAATGATGTGTACAACATTTACTATGTGAATACAAGTGTGGAACAGCACTAGCTTTTTTACTTGTTTCAGTCGTTTTACAGCGGCCATGCTGGAGCACTGCCTTTAGTCGAGCAAATCGACTCCAGGACTTATTCTTTGAAAGCCTAGCACTTATTCTATTAGTCTCTTATGCCGAACCGCCAAGTTACGGGGACGTAAACACACCACCATCCGTTGTCAAGCGATATGGGTGGAGGACAAACACAGACACACAAACATATACACACACATACATATATATATATATATATATATATATATATATATATATATATATACATACATATATACGACAGGCTTCTTTCAGTTTCCGTCTACCAAACCCACTCACAAAGCTTTGGTCGTCCTGAGGCTATAATAGAAGACACTTGCCCAAGGTGCCATGCAGTGGGACTGAACCCAGAACCATGTGATTGGTAAGCAAGCTACTTACTACACAGCCACTCCTGGGCCTATGTAATATTTTGTCTCAGAGAAACTTATCGAAGAGGTATGTACGTTAAAAAAAACACAGAATTCACTCAG
This sequence comes from Octopus sinensis, assembly GCF_006345805.1. Taxonomy (NCBI): domain Eukaryota; kingdom Metazoa; phylum Mollusca; class Cephalopoda; order Octopoda; family Octopodidae; genus Octopus; species Octopus sinensis. Next base: position 61,277,763 of record NC_043007.1, on the reverse strand, counting down.
AATCTATCATTGGTCAATCATCAGACATGGTGTTTCATCCTCATTTGGTCTCCTTTGTGATGAACATTCCTGGGTATTCAGAGCTAAGCTGAAAACTGTTCATTCTGATATAGAAATCAGTAAACAAACCATTCACTGTTTGTGTGCTTTTTATTTCCCAGAGAAAGAGAAGGTTTGTAAAGTCAATACTGTCATTTTTTAAATACTTTTTAATGGAAGTTTAGTTGAAACAAACTCTAAGCCAGCTGACTTTACATTGTTGATTCAGTTCTTGATTGAGCCATTTACTTTTTATTATTCACCTTAAAATTTCTTGCTGTGATCTGTAGCCTAAAGAAGAATCTACTTTTACAGAGTGAATTGCAGACTACTTGACAAAATTTACTCAGGTGATCACTACATAAGTGTTGCAAGATGATTTCACTTCATTTGCCAACCCTGGAGGAATAAAATATAAACAATTATTGTACTATTAGAGGTGAACAGAATGGGAAATGGCTGATAAGAAACTATCTACCATGAATCTCTACCTTCTGTACTACAGTCGCCATCCTTGTCTATTTGGACTGAACTTTCTAATTTTTAAATTTAATATTAATATTCCTGCTCTTCATTCACAGTATTTCCAGAAGCTGAAGGAGAGTGTTGGTTTTTTGCTTCTGTTTCATTGATTCTGATTTATTTTATTTTATTATTAATGTTTCAGAACCTGAAAATAAACTCCAAAAGTTGAAATTGGAAGATAATTCAAATGAAAACGGTATTTTCCTTCTTTTCTTTTTTTTTTCAATCAGTGGTGGTATTCTGTCATTCAGTTCTTATGCTTCAATTAACATTAAAAATGTCTTGTATACCAACACAGTTTGGAGTAGGGCATTTTAGGGACTGTTAATTCAATCTACACTATAGATCCTTATGAAAGTTGCTAACCTGTGTGGTGTCCTGCATGGTAGATAGGATTTTTTTTTTTTTTTTTGCTTCAAGCAATCCTAGCTTTTGTTTAGTGTCACAAAACAAAACAAACAAGACAAATTTTTTCTTGATTAGGACAAGGTTCTCTTACAGATAATGTTTCCAGATGATGTAGCATTCCTAACAGAACCGAAACAAATAGTAAAATTCATCCTACTCAGAAAATAGTGGACTTGGCCAGTGAGAACTAAGTGCTTTCATTAGGGGCACACTACAGTAACAATAACAAGTTACAAACTGCTAGAGACATAAGCTTTGTGTTTGTGTGTGTGTTAAAGCTGCTCCTATATCTGGGTTTTGTCTTTCTATTAAGAATTTTTTATGTTTAACAATTGGAAGAAGGCAGTCTGAGTCAAATACTTCTTTTGGCTGTCTCCACACGTATACTCAGTCAGTGGTCGGAAATAAGGTAAAGGATAACTCGTCTGAGAAAACAACATTCTTCCACTGCTCCTAGGGACCAATTCTGTAGGTTTTTACTCCACTCTAAATGCTTCGCAACATTTGTTTTTGAAAGTAGTGGCTTTCTGATTGCAGCCCTCCCATGAAATCTGGCTTTGTGCAGCTCCTGGCAAACAGTTTTTGTGGAAACTGGGTTCTCAAGGTGGTCATTAAGCTCTGCAGTAATTTTGAGAGCTGTACTTTTGTGATCCTTTCTAACAATTTGCATAAGAGTCCGACAGTCCCTGTCTGAAAGTTTTGGATTTCTTCCAGAATTTTGTTTCAACAAGGTTATTCCCTCTTTCTCAAAGGCTGTCATTACTTTCACGGCAGTACTTCTTGATACACCAAACATTCCAGCTATTTTGATTACACTAGCACCTGCCATACAAGCACCAACAATTTGACCCCTTTGAAAGTCTTATAGATCTGTCATTTTAATTAATTTTTTAATTACCTTTTACTGATGATATCTGAAAAGAAACAGCAATTTTAGCAAAACATTAAGCAACACTAATAATAAATCAAAAAATATAAAAAATAAACAAGTTTTTGATGGTTTTATAGATATTTCAAAATTATGATGCTATAATGACAGGTGTTTCCATTATTTTGTCCAACCCTTGTATGTATATACCTATGCATATATATATACCTATACATATATACGATGTTTCTATGTATGTAATGTTATTTTGCCCAGATCCTGTGAATATACTGCTAATCGGTTCTGCTGATTTACGACATGTTTTCAAAACAGTTACCTGTTCAAACAAACAGCTAAATAGAAAACTGCATGTAAGTTCTTATTTCATCCCATTATTTCATAATCATTACAATCTTCAGGAAAACATACTTTCTTGATCTTTTGCAAAAGAAAAGGTTGTAATATTTTGAGAGAGAAAAACAATACTCTAAGTGTCTCTCTTGCATATCACATTTTAATCAATTTGTATAGAAAAGAAGTTTAAGAGGTTTGCTATTTTGAAAATTAAACAAAAGAGAGGGAGAGACATCTAATTTAACACTCCTATGTTAAATATGTTTATTCTATACACTAACAAGAGATTTTATTTAATATAATTATTCTTTGTCCACGAATTCATGTGACAGATGTAAAACATATTGGTTCATGAGGAAATATTACTTTGTTTAGAAACAGGGGAGGGTAAGCAACAGGAAGAGCATTAATCTGTAGAAAATTTGTTGCAATGATTTCCATCTAAACCATACAAGTATGGAAAAGAAAAGTTGATGTTAAAATGATGATGATGATAGTGATGTTGATGGTAGTAGAAGTAATGGTATTTGATTGGCTTCTTTCAATCTCTGTCTACCTAAACCACACAGAAGGTCTTGGTCAGCCCGAGGCTAGAGTAAAAGACATTTGCTTGAGGTGCCACACAGTGAGACTGAACTTAGAACCATATTGTTAGGAAATAAACTTGACCGCATAGCCATATCAGTAAATATCTTCTATCATAATATAGACTAGTGGTTCTCATCCATTTTTTGCCTATGGACCCTTTGATTTCTATTTTACTCTACTGGACCTCCATAGCCATTCAATGTGTATTAAAAAAAATCATGCTGTATTTTTATAATTAAATTATTATAATATTATTAGGAATTATATGAAAAAATACTATATTTTGTGTATTGCAGAAGTATAAGCAATTTATTGTACTTAGATTTTAACAGCAAAATCTTATATGGATCCCCAAGGGTCATATGAACCCCCAATTGAGAACCACTGAGACAGAGTAGTAACATTATCATATCAGAGCTAGAGTTCAACACGTTATTAGGGAGGCAACAAATCTACACCAAATCAGAGATGCCTAACTCTCAATAATTCAGTCTATCAAGGTACCATTTTGAACAGTTGCTTATTCACACAACATGTTCAGACACAATCATCATCATCATCATCATCATCATCATCATTTAACGTCCTTTGTCCATACAGGCATAGGCTGGACAGTTTGACCAGGGCTGGTGAGCTGGAAGGCTGCACCAAACTCCAGTCTGATTTGGCATGGTTTTCTACACCTGGATATCTTTCCTAACATCAACCACTCCAAGAGTGTAATGGGTGCTTTTATGCGCCACCAGCATGGATGCCATTTGCATGACACCGGTATCTGCCATGGCTGCGATAGGTCTTAATAGGTCTTCTTCTCAAGCATGACATAATGTCAAAGGTCTCAGTCATTGCCTCTGTGAGGCCCAACACTCAAAAGGAACTCAGCCACTTTGCTTCCATGAGGCCCAACACTCAAAAGGAACTCAGCCACTTTCTTCTGTGAGGCCCAATGCTTGAAAGGAACTTGGCCATGTTGCCTTTGTGAAACCCAGCACTCGAAAGGAACTCAGCCACTTTTGCCTCCATAAGACCCAATGCTTGAAAAGAACTTAGCCACTTTACCTCTGTGAGGCCCAATACTCCAACAGTGCTCTTTACGTTCCACCAGCATGGGTACTAGTTACATGACTATAATTTCATTTGGCTTGACAGGTCTTCTCAATAATCCTTTCTACTATAAGCACAAGGCCTGAAATTTTGGGTGAGGGGTTAAGTCAATTACATCAACCCTGGTACTTAATTTATCGATTCAGAAACGATGAAAGGCAAAGTCGACCTCGGAGGAATTTTAACTCAAATCATAAAGACAGACAAAATGTCGCTAAATATCTCCCAATAATGCCAGATTTTTATGCATAAGTTACTAATTTACCATGGTGAAGATATTAATTGGTTATTTTTTGTTAATTGTAATAGTGAAAATCTACTTCCACTGATTTTGTTCTGTTACATCTTAACATAAACAAATGTTGAGTCTTTACAAACATTTTACTTTGAATTGACTAAAAATTTAATTCTGTTTTGTTTCTATTTTTTTAATTCTAGTTTTACATTCTGGAAAGCCGTCTTGAAATCTATGCCAGACATTTATTACTCTTGGCAATTGCATTACAGTCACCCAAACTGCTTGGACTTCAAGGTATCTTAGCCTAATATATTATTATTTCTCTTTTTCTAAGTTTAATTTTTTTATGAAAATATCTTTATTAATATTGACTTCAAATTTTGATACAAGGATAAGTCGATTACATCAATCCCAGTGTTCAACTTATACTCATTTTATGAACCCAAAAGGATGAAGTCGACCTCAGTAGAATTTGAATTCAGAATGTAAAACAGACGAAGTGCCACTAAGCTAATGATTCTACTAGCTTGTTGCCTTATAGCTTTGTTAGTATTAAATGAAACTGAAAACTAATGTTTTAAGAAGTTTATAAGGGTCAATACTTAGTTTTCATTTTAATATTTAGTTGTTTAGTGATAAGTTTCCACTGGAGAGGATACTAGTTTATTTCAGATAACATTTTCAGAAATTCTTGAAAGCTAGGTGAACTGAGGTAATATAAAATCATTTGCTCTTCTGAGTCAAAATGAAACAATTGCAGTAGATTTAAGCCTTTACCATTTAAACCAGCCATATCTGGCCAAAATATTCTACTTGTTTTATGTTCAAACTGGCCAGATCTGGCCTCTCATACCTACCTTAAAATGTCATTCTAAATATATACAAACACATCACCAAAATCTCAAAGCTGCAATATAATACATTATTAACTCAAAACAATGTAAATAAATAAGCATTACATTTGACAGAATAATCTGAATACTAAAGGGTTAAAATTAAGACTAACAAGTTGGTGTTCTCATTTTTTAAAGCAGAGATAACAGAGTTGTCTTCCTTTAAAGTAAAACAAGTAGAACTCTCTACTTGAAATTATTTTTCCTTTCAATATTTCATGTTAATATAAATTTGCATGGGGAATAAATGAAGCCTAATCAGTTGAGATGTTGACACCACTCACTCATACGTTTTTGGAATCCTGGCTTTCAAAAAAATTTCGCTTTTACTCAAAGAGTCTAGACTGTAAATAACAGACATTATTAACAAGGATACAGCATGGCAGTGCTAGTAATAAGGAATAGGTAAAGTTAGATAAATTTATCTTCAGGTCCTCACTCTATAAAGAGGTGGATGAGTGAAGAGAAAAGACATATCCAGTACACTGCATAAAGTGTGAGGTTGTGAGGACATGACACCTCTATAGTGCTGATTGTATGAAAAATGCATCCAGTCCACTCTGTAAAGTTATTGGTGTTAGGAAGGGCAACCAATCATAGACCCAACCAGAATAAAATAAATGTAAACTAGGTGAGGTCCACAACTATCTAAGTGAGCAGTCCCATCCAGCCCATATGAGTATGGACAGTAAATTTAAACCGATGACGGTGGTGGTGGTGGTGGTGGTGGTGGTGGTGATGGTAACAGCAGCAGTGGCAGTGGCATTGTGGTTGCAACAATGATGGTGATGACAATGCTAATAATTCTCTACTATAGAACACATCAGTCCTGTGCACTGGCTTTTTTTTAATGGCTTTTCTAGCATGCTAGCTGAGAAGAGGTTGCTAGCCCCTATTTCAACCTTATTTGATTTCTTGGAGGGAAGGAACTCTATGCATATTCCTTTACAATTCTTCCACAGTGCAGCATGGTGGATTCTGTGAAAGGGAGGGGGTGGAGAGAGAGAAAGAGGAATCAACTCCAGTTCTTTGCTGGCACTTTATTTATTAGTCAAAGAAATATTGGTTTCAAATTTTGGCACAAGACCAGCAGGTTTGGGGGAGGGGCTAGTCAATTATATCAACCCCATTGTTCAACTGGTACTTCTTTTATCAACCTCTGAAATGATCAACCTTGGCAAAATTTGAACTCAAAATGTAAAGACAGACGAAATGCCACTAATCATTTTGCCCAACATGCTAATTGTTCTGCCAAGTCACTGCCTTTGACTAAGGAAATCAAATTCTGGACACAAAGAATACAAACAATAACTGAGAGGTATTTGTCCAACACTCTAACAAATCCTCCAATAAACTTCCTTAAAATGGCTCTATGGCCAGCATAGGCATGGTTAGCTCAGTTGATTAGAGCATTCATGGGTTCCAGTATGTAACTCCCAAAGAGCTGAAAGGTAAATGTTTGATGTTGGTAAAATTTCAACTTAAAAACACGTGAGGTGGTGTACCAGCATGGCCATAGCCACGTGGCTGAGACCAGTAAAAGTGTCAAATGAATCAATAATAATATAATAATGATAATGAAATTATTGTGTATAGTGCTCAGGTACAACTTATCAAAGGTGCATATACAGTACATAGAATTATGTACAAAAGTCAGGAAAGTGAACAATGTATGAGTCATAATATACATGTGTACATGCATAAGGAGGGGGATATCAGGTGTAAAATCATAAAGCATATGTACATCCTGTGACATTATAATATTTTTTATATCATGCCATATAATATTGTATCACATCTTTCCAGATAAAGTGGAGCTGTACCTGGAGTTATATGGAAATACTTTAATTCGAAAACAATCAGTCACATATTTACAAAAAATATGCAATGAATTCATCAGGTGATAAAAATAAATTTCAAAAACTTTCAAATTTTCTTTATTTGTCATTTTTTCCCTAGATATTTCTAAGAATTTCCTTATTTATAATTTTTACCAAATCATTTGCTTTAGACTTTACATTTCCTATTATAGCTTCCATTCATCTGTTTTATGTCCATTTTCAACAATTGTGCCACAGCACACTTATGTGCCATATATGATCTTTAGGTATGTTGTGAGCACCATGATATTTAGAAAACCTGGTTGTTTTTTATGCACCACACCACTGCATGTGTATCTCTTTACTGTAAAGTGCAAAGCATGCAACTATTTTTTAAATAAAACTTTTAAATGGTTGCTGGTGTACTATAATTCTTTAGCATCTTATTTGATGTACTATGAGTGGGAAAATGCTGAAAATTATTGCATTAAAGGCTCTTGAGCATAATACCATCTAATTAAATGAGAAATAGATTTGATCTCATGAACTGTTAATCTTGTACTTTGTCTACTTAGCCATTTCTCTTTGTGTTTTGATGGGGTTTTTTTGTATTAATTTGTGATCTGTTTAAATTCTTGAGATTAATCTGAGAAGGCAAAGTGGATGTTGGATAACAACCATTTTAGGTTCTCCTATACTGAGAAACAAAGATTGCTTGGTGAAGTTTTGATATTTAATGCTTAATCCTGTGAATTTGTGATTGGAAAAAAAATAACTTAGAGCAAGGAAGTTGTAGGATTCTTTTATGTGTGATATTTGCATTGGTTGGGTGCCTCACACATTTCCCTACAATGTTGTAGAAAGGAAAAATAACAGGAACACAAATCTCCGAACAAATAACAATAATAGTTTATTTTCACCGAAATAAACATTTCATCTCTGGACATCGGTAGCGTGAACGCCAGGGGTAGTAAGCAGCAGAGTTGGTTTAAATCACAACTGTTGAAAACATTCTCTGCGGCCCGCCAAGTCTGGTTTGCCTCCACTCGGAGCTTTGTCTGGTCACATCTGTGTTCGTCAACATCCGAATAGCGGTAAAACCTAATTGCTGCTGATTATTGCGCATGCGCATAAGGGACATCCGGTAGGCCTACCAGAAGACACTAATCATTGCACATGCGCCGATGAACATCCCAAAATGGCGTCTAAAACCTGGCATCACTACAAAGTAATTTCAGAGATGCACATTTCTTGGGAGGGAAAGTTTTTATTTCAACCCTTGTAATTATGAGACTCCTTTTATGTTTTGAACTTTTATTCTTTTTTTTTCTTTCTTTTTCAGGATGATAACTGACTTTGATTATTTGAAAGAGAAGTTACCTATTGTTGACATATCAAGGTTAAAGGTAATAAATTTTACCATAGTTTCATCTATATAACAGTTTGGTAGTGAGAAAGAGACAGACAGACAAAAACAATGTACACCTAGACTAACTGTCTAACAGTATTGAAATTGGTGTCTCTGTATTCAGTTTTATTTGATTTGACATTGCCTTGTACTTTCTTGGAGTCAATACAATAAAATAAGTACCCAGGTTTCTAATTGATCATTCTCCTTTCTGAATAAATGCACTACTGCTTTGTACCAATGTGCAAAAAAAGCAATTTATATTTGAGTTCAAATCATCCTCATAACTAGCAAAATTTTATGAAATGACACATATTTCTGCGAATCCAAAGTTAATTGCAGCCTTTAGGGAAGTGTAGCATGAGAAATATAGAGTTTATGAAATTACTGTATTTGAGAAGGAAGAACTATAATATATTAAGTTTTGTGGGGAGTATTAATAGAAAATTAAGATTAGATCACTTGATGTTATTATTTGAATTGATACAGGTTAGTGTTTGGAGGAAAATGACAGGAACTCAACATTGTGTTGTCATTGGAACTAACGGATCAAAAAGATAACTGTTGGAATTTCTGAAATTCCCAACCACATGGTTCCATGGTACCTTCAGCAAGTGTCTTCTACTATAACCTTTGGGTGACCAAAGCCTTGTGAGTGTATTTGGCAGACAGAAACTGAAAAAAATCCATTGTGTGTGTGTATGTGTGTTTATGTTTGTATTTGTCCACCACCGCCATTTGACAGCTGGTGTTGGTTTGTTTACATCCACATAACTTAGCGGTTCAGCAGCAAAAAGAGACCAATAGAATAAGTATCTGACTTAAAAAAAAATAAGTACTGGGGTTGATTCATTTGACTAAAAGTTCTTCAGGGGTGGTGCCCCAGCATGGCTAATGACTGAAACAGATAGAAGATATTAGACCATTGTTTGTTGTTTTTGTTTGAAATTTTTTTCTTTTATTTTTATAAAGATACCTATAATTTACCTGTATTTATTTGACATAGTAGTTCAAAGAAAGAGACTACCTTGAAGGGATTCTAAAATTCTGGCGAAACCCAGATAAAAATTTGTTTGATATTAGCATGTGTTGGTAAGTTTATTTCTTGTTATTTGACCTTTAAATCACATTAATTTTCACTTTCCATTATCTTCATTCCTGTTTGCACAAAGATATCAGCATCTAAATTATTTAAAATATTGAATCATATCATCATCGCCATCATCATCATTTAACGTCTGCTTTCCATGCTAGCAAGGGTTGGACAATTTGACTGAGGGCTGGCAAACCAGATGGCTGCACCAGGCTTCAATCTTTGGCTAGTATACTAAGTATTGAACTATCAACTAATATTTAATGAATTCATATTGACCATTAGTGTTCTTTTTGTGTCTACAGGCAACACACCTAATTCTATAGTCTGTTGTTAATGTTAGCTTTGATAAGATTTCCATACAGGAGGAAAATTATCTTTCATGTCTTTAATAGATGATTGGATGCATGGTTGAGAATTTTGCTTCCCAACCACATGATGTCACTGCATGGCACCTTGGGCAAATGACTCCAATGCTGCAATCCAACCAAAGCCTTATGAGCAAATTTGGTAGACAGAAACTGAAAGAAGGCGGTAAGCTGTCAGAATCGTTAGCACGCCGGGCGAAATGCTTAGCAGTATTTCGTTTGCCATTACATTCTGAGTTTAAATTCCGCTGAGGTCGACTTTGCCTTTCATCCTTTTGGGGTTGATAAATTAAGTATCAGTTATGCACTGGGGTCGATGTAATCGACTTAATCCCTTCGTCTGTCCTTGTTTGTCCCCTCTGAGTTTAGCCCCTTGTAGGCAATAAAGAAATAAGAAACTGAAAGAAGCCCATTGTGTGTGTGTGTGTGTATGTGGAGGTGCATGGCTTAATGGTTAGGGTGTTGAATATTTATGATCATAAGATTGTGTTTTAAATTCTTGGACCAGGTGATGCATTACTTTAGTCCACTCAGCAGGAAAAAATTAGTAATCCTACAACAAACCAGTGTCTTGTCCAGTGACGGAAATATATATGCCATACTAGCAGTATCGCCTGGCGTTGCTCGGGTTTGTAAGGGAAATAACTATATAAGCATTTTTAGAGAGTTACTTCTTTTATAGATGCCAATTCGGGCTTTCTTAGCCATTTCTGTTTTGGTGTCTTCAAGCCAGGAAGTCGTTGTTCTAAAAGAACGCTGGTCTCCTTGACAATGCATTACGACGTTGATTTCCTTAAACTCCCTTCCCCACAGCTTCACGAGGGAGGGAAGAAGGGGGAGAAGCAACACAGGTGCAGGTGTGACCATGGATTCCAACTCCGCCGCCATCGACACACGAAAAATTATGCATTAAAATGGAATAAAAAATTATGTTAAATTATTTTTTAAATCGTAGACTAATCATAGACGCGCGCTAATACTCAGACGGGCTCGATATGAATCACTACTATAAGATACCCGAATTTGGTTAAACTGCACCGCAAAATGTGGGAGGAGTTAGGAATCTAAATCGTAGGAGACAGACACTCACACAACTACAGTTTTATATATATAGATATATATAAGGCAGCGAGCTGGCAGAATCGTTAGCATGCCAGGCAGACGGTTTAGACTACAAACAGACCATCACTTGTTGCTAATGATTTATGGATCCAAGAAAAGAATCCCAGTACATACAGCAAACAGTTTGCGGCGATGGGGCACCATACTACTAAACTACAACTATGCTATGGAATATTTGCCTTTGAAAAAGCTGACGGCCTATGCAGGTTAATACCCAGAAATGGTGAACCATTCAAGGACACAGTAATAGCAGCTCTAAGAGCCAAAGGAAAAATTAAACACATAATGCAGAACATTGTACAAATGTTACCAATAATATATATATATATATATATATATATATATATATATATATATATATATATATATTCTTGAGCAAGACACTTTATTTCACGTTGCTCCACTTCACTCAGCTGTAGAAATGAGTTGCGACGTCACAGGTGCCAAGCTGTATCGGCCCTTGCCTTTCCCTTGGACAACATCGGTGACGTGGAGAGGGGAGGCTGGTATGCATGGCCGACTGCTGGTCTTCCATAAAACAACCTTGCCCTGACTTGTGCCTCAGAGGGTAACTCTCTTGGGTGCAAACCCATGGTCAGTGTCTGACCGAAGGGGATCACCTCACCATATTTATATATATATATATATATACGAGGGGTGTAAGAAAAGTCTTGAGCCTCAAAAAGACAAAACATAGTAGAAGACTTCTGATGATTTATTTTTCAACATAGTCCCCCTTGATGGCTGAACACTTTCTCCAGCGAGGTTGAAGTGCCATTATCTCGGCGTAGAGGAACTCTTTTGTTTGAGACTCCAAGAAACAACCTGCAGCATCTATAACATTATTGTCACTGACAAAATGGCGACCAGCCAGGGCTTTTTTCATTTTTGGGAATAGTCTGAGTGGCAAATAAGGTGGATGGGGAACAAGTTCATATCCACAATCACGAATTGTTGCCATGGCAACCACTGAGGTGTGGGCTGGAGCATTGTCGTGATGAAAAAGGACTCCTCTGGTGAGCATTCCTGACCATTTTTTTTTATTGCTTCTCGAAGGCGTTTCAGTAGCTGAGAATAATACAGCCCTGTCATGGTGTGACCCTTTTCAATGTAATTGATCAGCAAGACACCTTGAGAATCCCCAAAAAACTGACGCCATGACCTTGCCAGCTGAAGGAATGACCCTGGCTTTCTTTGAGGTAGGAGAAGATGTGTGCTTCCACTGCTTTGATTGTTCTTTTGTTACAGGCCAGTAGTGATGAACCCAACTTTCGTCCATAGTAATGAAACGAACAAGAAAATTCTCTTCATCGGCTTCAAACAGTTCCAGGTTGCTTGTGGACAAAGTGCACCTGGTGCGTTTCTGTTCAGGAGTTAAAAGGTGAGGGACCCACCTTGCAGAAACCTTTGAGAACCCAAGTTCTTTTGTGACAGTGTTGTCTGCTTTTTCAGTTGAGATGCCCAGTCTCTTGGCTATCTGATGACAGGATATTCAACAATCTTGCATTATCATACCAAGAGCAAGGTCAATGTTGTCCCCGGTGGTTGCAGTTGGAGGTCTCCCCGGTCTGGGATCATCTTCTACACTCTCCCTGCCACGCTGGAATTCATTTACCCAGTATTTAACTGTTGCATATGAAGGAGCATTGTCTGTTAAGGTTCTCACCATATCTAAATTAATTTCTGATGGAGTCATGCCTTTTAAATGAAGGTACTTTATGACAGCACGATACTCAGTTTTCTCCATTTTCCTTGTAACCTCGACACTTGTTTATTCAAAAATCTGTAACAAAAAGAATTTAAATATCAGAATCATGAAAATGAGTAAGAATACTCCGAAAAGACTGTACTTACCAGAAAAAAGTTGTTTCAGCTACCTAGCAGCCCTGTTTCAAAGTTAGGCTCAAAACTTTTCATACACCCCTCATATATTGAAAGCATTCAATAAAGAAAGAATTTAAACTGAAGTATAATGAAAGTGTTTAAATATTGCATTATGTCTATTATATCCTTTTGCATTAAAGGTTGATAGTAAGAATTCCTTGGGATTCCTTTGTCCCAGTTGTGAAAATTTGTATGCCTACATCAGTGATTGCATTGATCGGTGTCTTATTAACTACAATTTGACTCATAATTGTTGATATAAGTAGTCAGAAAATAAAACTAAGATTTGATAGCAATAAATCTCAGTTTTGGAGGTGAGGCTGTTTGTCATTATCATGAGATAGAAATACTATAAATGTACAATGCCAGCATAATTTATGTTCCATGAAATTACATACAAAATACTGAATAAAGAGTGTTTAAGAGGCTCTTTTCACTTTCTGAAAACTTAAAATGTCATGTTTTAATTTATATAAAAAGAAACTTTTCATAGCTTTAACTTTACAACATACACTTTTGCAGCCTACACTGATAAAATTCAAAAGTCACTTTTGAAATTACCTTTTGTTTTGTTTAGGATATATGAGCTTATTGTTTTACTTTCCTTTACTTAATTCTTTCTTGCATATATTCCTATATTTCAATGAAGCAAAGTATTACTTAATCCATCTATACACTAATAACAATAAATTTGATTAACCTTTTAGCAGTTAAACTTGCCGTATCCAGCCCAAATATTTTACCTGTTTTATGCTCAAACCAACCAGATGTAGCCTTTCACACCTACATTACAATGTCATTCTAAAAACAATCACACATCATTTAAATCTCAAAGCTATGAGTTAATCCATGATTAATCCAAAACAATGTGAGTAAATAAACATTACATTTGATAGAGTAATCTGAATGCTAAAGGGTTAAACATTTTTTTCTATACATCATATTACTAAGGAAAAGCCAGTGTGTATTATATATAAGTGATATTTTTGCCCATAATCAGTGAGGCATATTATATGCAAAGAAATATGGTATTTATTTGATAGGGAGACCAGATTACGAAGCTACCTACAAACGAGATATGACACCAAAATGAATGCTTTTGACTGGGATTATCACATGAGACTTGTTGAAAAAGGGGTATTAATATATTACATTTATATATTTGTTTTGAAAGATTCTTGATGTGAAATTGTGTTTTGAAACAGATATTGTTATACTTGGGGATGGTCATATTTTGTCAATTAACTACAAAAAGACAGAACAAGAGGAGTCACTGAAGAGATCACAGGATGTGTGATGAAAGAGCTTTGACAAAAGAACTAAAATAATAATAATAATAATAATTATGCTGAAGTAAAGAACAAACATTTAGTGTGTGTGTTTAATTGGCAAAATATGACCATTCCCAAGTATAACAATAGGGTATTAATATAATATTATATGTTTGTGCATGTGTGTGTGTGTGTATGTGTGTGTAGGAAACTAAACGAGTCCACACCATAGTAGCCAAGTAGCTTTTAGTGATTACTAATAGAAGTAAAATTGTGATAGAAGTCAACTTTTATCTCCGTTTTACATGACTGAAGCTATGATGTTGATCTTAAGGTCTGGTTACATTCAAGGTCAGAGGTTTGAGGAGGAACACATTCCCATCTTTTGGCAATGCAACTAACTAGTATCGAAGAAATGGTTGAATAACATTTTTGTCATGAGCATAACATTAGGGCTGTTTTTCTAATTACTTCTTACCTGCTACCCAGTCCTCCATATAATCAATTGCTTTCCATCACTGAAAACACCTTGGTATGGATCTTATGGTTTAGTCACCATATTTATATATCATCATAATCATTTAACGTCTGTTTTCCATGCTGGCATAGGTTGGACAGTTTGACAGGAACTGGCAATCCAGTGCCACACCAAGTCCCAGCTGCCTGTTTTGGCAAAGTTTCTATGGCTGGATACCCTTCCTAATGCCAACCAATTCATGACAACATGGCACATGAATATTAAATGATGAGAAATAAGGTACTGGTGATATATGGTGATGTGTATGTATGTTATAAGTGTGTGTGCATGCACTGATGTGTTTGTGTTTGTGTTTCTGTCTTGACATCACATAATGGTTCTAAATAAGCATCACCATCCAACAAACAGTGTTTGCTTCTAATTTTCCCTGAAAATATTTCCAACCATGGGGAAATATTACCTTAGAAACAGATGAAGGCTGGCAAATGGAATGAATTCTTTTTGCAAACAATAAAAAGTAGGTAATGGAGTAGCCGGGGCACTGGAGGCAGTGGTGGGGCAGGAGTATTTTCACATGTTCAAAGTTATATGAACCACATGCAGTTTCTGAATATGTTTATGTTTTATGTCATAACATTTGCAATCTTGATAATAGTCTTTTCTTTTTATTTTCGTTTTTGCTACACTGAACAGGCTGATGTAATAGATAAGCATGAATACAAGAAGTGGAGAAATATTGGAGTGGCATTTGAGAACCGCGATGGTGACTATGTTTTACCCAATACAACCCTAGCTTCAGGAATAATTCTGATGAAGGTAGGTTCCATAGATTAAATATCTTGTACATACAGGTCCACTCTGTAAGGTGGTTGGTGTTAGGAAGGACATCCAGCTATAAAAAAACCATGCCAAAACAGACAGGGAAGCCAAGTGAAGTTTTCTGGGTTGCCAGCTCCTGTCAAACCTTCAAACCTGTACCAGCATGGAAAAATGGACTTTAAATGATGATGACAATAACGATGATGATTATGATGATACTGTGTGTGTGTGTGTCCTCCAGACTGTTTTTCCTGTCAAAAGAAAGAACAAGAGTTCTCAGTTAAGCTACTAGTTTATAATATCAACATTTATCTATTTCTGCAAAATTGTTGAATCTCAATTTAGAGAAGTTGGTTAGGAAAGCAGCAGAAATACTTACAGAATGTTTTATTAGAATTTAGTTCAATAACTCATTGTTATGAGTTCACATGCTATTTCTGATTTCAATCATTATAGAATCAATAAATTAATAATATTCTTAGAAGATCAATTCAAATGACCATATTCCTCTCTACAAAACTTTACCTTATGCTTAATTAAAATTAAATTAAATTAAGTCAATGAGTCTAAACGAAGTAGAATGTTTTAAGCTTCTTAGTTTCTCATTTTACTTCATTTTTATCACCATCATGATCATCATCAATACCAGCAGCAACATTATCACCACCACTATCATCATCATTATCATTATTTTACTGTCCACTTTTCCATGCTTGCATGGGTCAGACAGAATTTGTTCTGACAGATTTTCTACAGTAGTACGAACTATAGCCATGCTGGAGTGGGGGGTGCTCCAACATGGCTACAGTCAAATGAATGAAACAAGTAAATGATTATATATACCATGTGACCACATGGTCAACTGGACTACATGGTCAACTAGACTATCAGATGTTGTTATACATCACTGATCAGAATGCACTTTGGATTGTTTTAGCTTTTGAATGATGTCATCCTGCTGGCTAGACTAACAGGCCAACATTCTCCCTCTAATCCATCTCAAAGTTACCTATTTACAGCTGAGTAGACTGGAGCAATGTGAAATAAAGCTTTTTATTGAAGAACACATGCTGCCAAGTCCAAGAATTGAACCCGTGATCTGACGATTGTGAGTTCAATTCCTGGATTTCAATTCCTGGATTTGACAGAAAAATTATAAAAATTATACAAAAAGCATTGAATTTTTGTCAATTACCGCTAACAAAAATTTTTGGCTTCCATTTCAAATCAGAAATTTTATCTTGATTCAAATTTGTTTCCTTTTATTTTACAGAATGGCGAAAGAATAAATCTGAGAGGTTACTGGGGAGATATTTTAGTTGGACCATATATTGCAATGGGAATTGAAAGTGACTTTAAAGAACTATTCAAAAAATTCAATGGATACTACAGAAAGGTAAGTAGTATATAAAACAGTGTCTCTCAAAATGAATGGTTGCTGAACTCAGATTGAATGCTAACATAGTAAAAGCTGGTAAGGAATACTATGTTATGGTACAGTACAGCAGAGGACAATTCATATAATACCTATTGGAAACATTGTATTGTAATTGTTTTGAAATAACTATGTGGAATAATTTACCTCCGGATCTCAGATATTGATGAAATATGGAAGTGCCTGTTGAATCTTGTATATTTCTGTGGTAGCCCCTCTACCTAATAACTTTTAACAACAGCACAAGACCACAGACATTTTGAGGGGCCCCAATGAATTAAATTATTCTCAGTACTTGACTGATATTTATTTTATCAATCATCTCCTAAAGGATGAAAGGCAAAAATTACTCTTGGCAACAATTGAAATCAGGGTGAGTGAATGGCAGAACTGGTAGAGCATCAAACAAAACATTTAGGAGTATTTGATTATGTCCCTTTATGTTTGGAGTTCAAATTATACTCTAGTCCATATTGCCTTTCATCAAAATACTGGGAGTCAATGTAATTAATTGCATCCTAAAAAGGTGAAAAAGTGAATGTTCCTGTGTGGTCAAAGACCAGTGACTGAAACCAGTAAAAGATAACAATGCAACTAAATATCTTATCCCACTTTATCTGGTTTTAGGGTTCTTATCAATTATATTACCCTATCTACCTCACTGGTACTTGTCTGAAGATGTATGGCTTAATGGTTAGGGTGTTGCACTCATGATTGTAATATTTGATGGAGAGAGTGATCTCATGCACCACACAAACATTTAATCTCTATAAACAAATCATCTGTGCAGGTCGTTCAGGAAGAAATTAAGAAATTGTCTTTCTTGAACTGAAGAGACAACCAACAACTACCTAGCAAGTACTTTATTTTGTCAACCCCAAAAGGCTGAAAAGCAAAGTTGACCTTGGCAAGATTTGAACTCAAAATGTCAGAATTTCACTAATTTTTGGAATTATTTCAGTTTAATTTTTCCTGTCTTATAATTTCCCACAGTGTTATTGTTCAATCTTCCTATCCTGAATCAAAATTCTTGGCTAAAATCTGAACAAATATTTGTGATAGGCTGTTATTAAGCATTTACCATTTTACTTCCTTTGTCTGTAAAATAACAATTTTCTTTTAAAAAAAGTAAGACAATACATGATATTTTGAAAAATAGTTATTCTGGTTGTAATTATATATTTCTGTGCAGACTGCTCGAAATGTTACTGAACATAACCTTACTTCAATGTTTCATACAATAATGACTGGGGAGACTTATATTCCTCCCAAAGAAACTAATACTACTGACAATAAAGTTACAGGTAAGAGTTTCTCCTGAAAATGTTTTATTCGTTTACCTTTTCTTTTACCTTTTACTTGATTCAGTCATTAGACTGTGGCCATTCTAGAGCACTGCCTTGAAGAATTTTTAGTCAAATGAATCACCCCAGTACTTATTACTTTTTAAAGCCTGGTACTTATTCTATCAGTTTCTGTTGCCAAAGCACTAAGTTATGGGGACATAAACACACCAACACCAGTGGGGAACAAGCACAGACACAAAGACACTCATACATAAATACATACATATATGATGGACTTCTTTCAGTTTCTGTCTACCAAATCCACTCACAAAGCTTTGGTCAGCTCAAGACACTTGCCCAAGGTGCTACATGGTGGGACTGAACCCAGAACTTTGTGGTTGGAAAGCAAGCTTCTTACCACACAGCAGTGCCTGTGCTTTCATTTTTCATGATTCATTAGGAATAGATATACCTGCTGCTGCTGTTGTTGTTATTGTTGTTGTTGCTGCGGCTGTGGTGGTGGTGGTGGTGGTGCTGCTGCTGCTGCTGGTGTTGTTGTTTAGCTAAGGTTAGTCTTGATAAAGTAGATCCATCCCATATTCTTTCTTCAGGCATATCACAGTTTATCCATGACAACATTACTCAATGATAACTACTTTCTGCATTTGATTGAGCTTGTCTGGTACAATCTGTGCATTGGAGTTGGGTTTGCTAGACTAAGGGAGACTGTTGTTTGATTCCCTGATCTGTATCTAACACTATACAACTTATGTTTACATGCTTATCATCAATGACCTCCCCACAACCATAAAGAGGTGTGTGACACTTAGCTGAGAAGCTCACCATCTTTACCTACAACCAACCAGACCTACCACCAGTTATTTCTGTTGGTATCACACATTTAACAACATTTGTTTTGTGCCTTTGTCCAAACTGCACTGGGCAGAGATAACAATTTTCCCACAGTGTCTAAGATCAAGTACCAGTCAAGTACTGAGGACAATTTAACTGACTAGCCTCATCCCTCAAATTTAAGGCCTTGTATCTACATTGCTGCTGCTGCTGTTGTTATTGCTGATGATGATATTTATTATTCTATCTTTTACTGAGTTATCTATGTCACATCTCAGCTCCATCCTGAAGCTTAGAGATGCAACACTTTTCTCATCACATATGCTGTTCTACTTATTGCCACCAACCAAGTACATCCTATGAAGTTTGATATTTGTTGCTTTTGATACCAGAATATTGCTTTCTTTGACATGATCCAAAGTGCATTGATCACAATAGCGCACTCACTTTTGAGGCTCTGTGGATGTATTTCACTTCAAATGCTAAGTCTTGGTACTTCCCAACTTTTTCATCCTGTCTTCACAATATTCTGGTCTGCAGATGAAGGTCCATAGAAGAATGATATCTGATCAGTTATATTGCAGCTTCTTGTCTGTGTAGATTGGAAATGTTTTCCTTCGCCTTGGTGTTCATCATTAGGCCTAATTGTAAAACACTAGGATACCTGTAACCCTCTCCAATCACTTCTCCTATGCACTTATCATCTGGAAGTTGTACTCCATTGCTGTCTACTTTTCACCCTCTCCTCAATTCAATAACAGCACAGTTTTGTTTCTTGTTCTGTAGAGTGTCCAACAAAAGTCACCCTCATTACCAAGCAAGCACTTGGTAGGGTTGTCAGTTTAGTTGCCAGCTGCAAGACCATGAAACAGATTGTACTGGATAATATGTTACCAGTAGCACTAAAAAAGTGACCTGACATATTATTACTGTTATTACTACAAATACCAATATTTTCACTACCACCAGCATTATTACAACTAGTATAGTATTATTATTATTATTATTATTATTATTATTATCATCATCACCACAATTATCATTATTATTATTATTATTATTATTATTATTATTATCATCATCATCATCATCGTCAACCTGAAGGCAGTAAGCTGGCAGAATAATTAGCACACCACAGTTGAGCATATGGTTGATGTAATCCTTACCCCTTTCACTAAACTGCTGGCCTTGTGCCAAAATTTGAAACCATTATAAGTAAGAGAGTTGGCAGAATCATTAGCACATGAGACAAAATGCTTAGCACCATTTCATCCATCTTGACGTTCTGAGTTCAGATTCTGCCATGGTCGACTTTGCCTTTTATCATATCAGGGTTGTTAGAATAAGTTCCAGCCAAGTAACAACTTCCTCTTCCCTTCAAAAACTGCTGGCCCTGTGCCAAAATTTGAAACCATTATTATTATTATTATTATTATTATTATTATTATTATTATTATTATTATCATTATTATTATTTAATGGTATGCACAAATGTGTTACATTTGGAATCAGTGTCTTTGTTACTGGGTCACAACTAGTTTCCTTAGATATCAAGGACTTTTCTAGCAATCTTTGCTCTTCCTAAAAGAACATATTTCTGTATTGATGAAATTCTCATAGTTAGTCCACTCTCATTAAGGAAACTATGAAGTCTGATGCTAACAGTATCCAGGATGCTTATAACGACTAGGATTACTTTTGCAGAAACCCTCCACAACCTTTGCATTTCCCTTACTAAGTTTCAGAAATTTCTAATTTTTTACCTGTTCTTTAACATATCAGTAGACACAGCCACATCTTTGATGATGCACTCTTTTGACACTTTGTCCAGAATGATAGTATCTGGTTGTCTTTCTTCAATCTCATAGTCAGTCAACCCCATAGGACTATTATCATCATTATTATTATTATTATTATTATTATTATTATTATTATTATTATTATTATTATTATTATTATTATTATTTCATGCTTTAAAAGAAGTTACAGAAGAGTTAGATCCAAATGTTGCTGAAGTTTCAAATGTTACCCAAACAAACGAAAATGTTGGTGATGATAATGAATATGGTAAGCCGCAATATTTTTCTGTCTTTTTACCCACCATAAAATCCTCATCATATATATATATATACTGAAATTCGACAATGATGATGATGACATTTATATATATTATGACCTCTGTACCTTGAAGACATGCCTTGGCAATTGCCACCATTTATCTCTCCCTTCCTTACTCTACCATCCCATCAATGTTCTGATCCCTGTTACTTGTGAGTATACTATAGCACTTCACTACCATCTACCTCCTGCTCTCTCTTGTACCTTTGCTATTTCTCTCACTCTCTCTCTCTCCTTCTCTTGCTTTTTCCTCTGGCTAGGTAACCAAGTATCTCTTTTACATCAGCACACCTCTCTCTCTCTACTTCCCCCTCTTTCTCTCTCTCTTTCTCCTTCCCCCTCTTTCTTTCTCTCTCTCTTTCTCCTTCCCCCTCTTTCTTTCTCTCACTCTCTTTCTCCTTCTCCCTCTTTCTCTCTCTCCCATAACCATATACCTCCTCTAGAGCAAGACACCTGTTTCTGCCTCTCTGTCTCACTCTAACCTCACATTATCAGACACAAGATTACCTCCTCCAATGCCTCCTCTCCTCTCAAAATTCCTTGGTGACCCTGCCAGTGTTGGTGCCACGTAAAGAACATCCAGTCCACACTGTAAAGTGGTTGACATTTGGAAGGGCATCCAGCTGTAAAAACCATGCCAAAACTGACCTCACCTGTACTGGTGCCACATAAAAAGCACTCAGTCTACTCCACAGAGTGGCTGGTTTTAGGAAGAGCATCCAACCATAAAGCACTGCCAAAACAGACACAGTAGCCTGAGGTAGTCTTCTGCCTGGCCGGCTCATGTCAAGTTGTCCGACCCATGTCTGCATGGAAAGCAGACATTAAACAATGATGATGATGATGGTGGTGGTGGTGGCGGTGACGGCGGCGGCGGCGGCGGTGGTGGTGGTGTACTTTTCTGTTAAGATAAGATCAACAAAAAAGGCACTCCATCTGGTGAGAGATAAATATCGATTAATGTAATCAGTATATAGTTATGAGCTGCTAATAGTTTCATACATCGAAGATTTTATCTTGGCAGATTTTAAAACATGCCTGGTGTCTCCAAGTTATCTTCAGGCTCTGGCCACATGGCCTATACTAGTTACAAATCAGAAAAAAGAGAACAAGAGAAATCAAAAGAAAAAAAGCAAGATGAAGGTGGGTTCAAAAAGTGGAATGGTGAAAAAAATAGAAAAAGAAAGGAAAAAAGAAAAAGAATTAGACTTATGTCCCCTTTGATTGTAAAGTCATAAGGCTAGATGGTGTAGAATCAATGGAAGAGGTCTAAAGTCTATGATACAGCTGCACAATCCAGAGAGGGTAGTGTTCTCCAATTCACCAAATGAAATTTGTCTATATGTTTTCATTTGCTGAAAATTTCTGATTTGAAATTCCGCAATGTAGTGGATTTCTTCTTAGCTCTAAAAAAGAATATGCATTCTTTCAGCTACACATAACTTGGATTTTTTAGATCCATTAACATGTGGCATGGATTTTTCTATGATATGATTCTCCACTTGACACATGATTATATATATATATATATATATATAATATATATATATATATATATATATAATATATATATATATATATATAGCTAAAACAAATTTTACTTGTAATGTAAAAATTAAAATAGTTCAGGAAAAAAGATTTTCATAATTAATGTAAAAAAATGTTTTTTCTCAATTTCTACTTTAGAGTCTATCCCAGTGGATTCTTTTAAAGTCACATTTCTCCCATTTGATGCAATCAAGAGTATGCCTCTAAAAGAACAATATAAGCATTTGTTTGACATCATATATTTCTCTAATTCGTAAGTATATTTAGCTTTATGTTGATCAAGAAAGATAACCTGTGTTTGTTCTTTAAGTGGTTTTCCAATAATTTTTCACAATTATTTTATAGATAATCTCATTTCATGTTACTTTGTATCATCAGAGTTACAAGTGACTGAGTTGTTATGCTATCAATATACCATTTAAGTGGGCTGCAGCCCATATTTCTGTATCCCTTAAACAATAGTCAGCTTTGTCTTCAGCAAAGTCATCCAACTCAATATGCCACTCTGTCCCGCTGTAAATAGATATTGTAAGAAAGTACAACTCATTTATTTCAGTATTAATACTACCTCTGCCGCTGTGCCTGTTCTGGCACTATTATTCTATATATTGCTGGCAGGGAGATGAGTCGCTGCTACCTCTAGCAGTTAGGTATCCATCATTGACAAGACCAAGGAAGGTCAAAATCACATGATCTGGTGGTCTTGGCACTGGAAGTAAGGGAGATTTATCTCCCCACTAGCATTATAAACAAGAGTGCATTTTGCATCAAAAGCCAATATGAAAGTTTCTCTCGTGGTATCTACCACAGTATAGTTTGTTCTTACAGAACATCCATGTTTAAGTGGGGATAAATGAGAGAACTGTATTGCTAAGTGTTTTGTTAGTTTTTATTGTTGAAATCAAATCCCCTCATGAACAGAAAATCTTCATCAACTTAAGTTAGAAAGTTAAGGAAGTGATGAAAAGAAGGTGCAATGGCAATTCTACTGTCACTATCTTTGCATTTTCCCTTTCATAAACAATCACAATGGGATGTATTTAATCATGTTTCTTGCAACAAGAAAACTAACTGTAATTTTACTGGCAAAGGTAGAGGGAATTATGTGATGTATATACCATAAAACGCTATACCAACATTAGAGAAGTATCATTGAAATTGTCATCATCTTCATCATTATTATTTTACATGTTCTTTTTCCTTGCTTGCAATGGATGGAAAAGTCTCCGAGTGTCATGGTCATGCCTCATGTCATGGACAACAAAAAATTGTCTATTGCAACAAGACATGCTCCTATAATCTTTTGTATCCAAGAAATATAGCCATTGAGTGATGGATACCCATATCTAATGGGTTTACTATCAAATGGACTGCTGTATACATCAGCCATTACATCTAGTTCATAATCAGAACCAGACTCCAGTTCCAATGGTTAGCTGGGCCAAGGTAATTGGTAGTTTCTGAGCATTGACAGATGACTTGGTATCTGTTCCTGACAATAAAGTGAGACAATGTAGAATTAAGGATTTTTCTCAGAAACATGATGGGGCATCAACAGGAAGCCCAACATTCAATTCACTACTTACACCTAGTGAAACAGGAAAATATTTGCTGAAATATAAAGAGTTTACCAATCCTTATTTGACTGTCGATATGATTATTATATTTTTTCTTCATTTATCTTCTTTTTTGTATTTTTTCCCCAAGTTCAATCCATAATTTAATACCAGAAATAACACCAATATTTTCCAATCAAACAAAAATCATTATTGAAACTGCCAAGTAAGTAAAACTATATCCAATAGATCATATTCCAGATGTTTCTTATTCAATTATCTTTATTATTCATGCTTTGTAGAAAGAGGTGCTGGCAGGCACACTAAATAGTTTTTCAATGACGTATTGAAGTAATTATTTTGCCACTAGCAAGGATGGTACCTTCATGCTCTCTAGCCATACTGGGGCACTACTAATATAGTTCTTCATGAAATTTTGTCTGCACACCTTAAACCCTAACCACAATTTTATAATTAGTTCTAGACTCACTATTAATTATATTACCATAATAAAAATATATTGAACTTATTACTTTTAATGAAGCATTCCAACAGTTTATCATCTTCAGTCCTTTATTAGTTATATTAGTTATATAAATTTGGGAAATGAACTGAAAAATCTTTGATGAAAAATTAACATTTAATTTAACGTAAGGTGTACTAGCCATCTGAATGTGGCTAGCCACTGGGGGTGGGGTGTTACTGATGCTTTTAGCCCCAGGCGATCAACGTCACCAGATGGACTTTAGACACTATCTCAGGGCACTGAGATAGTGTCTAAAGTCCATCTGGTGACGTTGATCGCCTGGGGCTAAAAGCATCAGTAACACCCCACCCCCAGTGGCTAGCCACATTCAGATGGCTAGTACACCTTACGTTGTCGAGCAGTTACTGTTTATATCTCGTTCAGAGATTTATTATTGCTTTCAGACAGTTTTTCTAAATCAGTGACAGTGGTTGCTGTGAAAAACATTATATATTATTTGCAAGGGGACTCCTTCATCGAAGACCGGTACTTACCATGCGTTGACGAGAGGCAATTACCTTGAAACTATAGTCCATATGTAGTACTTAGGTCTTCAAGGGAGGATGACCTCCCTTTGCAAATAACACAAGGGCACTGAGATAGTGTCTAAAGTCCATCTGGTGATGTTGATCGCCTGGGGTTAAAAGCATCAGTAACACCCCACCCCCAGTGGCTAGCCACATTCAGATGGCTAGTACACCTTACGTTGTCAAGCGGTTACTGTTTATATCTCGTTCAGAGATTTATTATTGCTAACATTTAATTTGTTATGACTAAACTCAAGATGAATTTGAACCAGCCAAAGGTACAGCTAATCCGTTGCTGGCATTTTTTTATAAACATCAGAGAAATGAAAGACCATTTAACCCAGCAAGATTTTTAACATCAAGGAATGATGCACTTGAATATAAGTTGTTTGGTGTAAGGCTATGTTATTCATACAACTCACTATCCTTATAGATACAACATTCAAAGTATAAAGATATAAATGAAGTGAAATCATCATCCTTGTCATACTTGTTGCCTTTAATTACATATCATTACAATCATCATCAACAATACTGTCAACATTTAACGTCCATTTTACATGCTAGTATGGGTTAAATTGATTGACAGGAACTGATAAGGCCAATGGCCACACCAGGTTCCATAGTCTTTTTTGGCTTGGTTTCTATAGCTGGCTGCCCTTCCTAACACCAACAACTCTATAGTATGTACTGGGTACATTTTTTCATGGCACCATCACCAGTACTTTTTACACGACACCTTGGTTTTAGGATTTCAGTTCTGTTGTAGTGGGTGAATAACTTTTTTCTATGCTGGCATTTTCTCAGAAATCTCATTTTTACTTAGAATAAAATAGAATTTATAATTCTCTGAAAAATTACATTTAAAATAAAACTGAACATGTCTTTCACAACAGATTTATGTTGGACCTGAGGAAAGAGAAGCTGCAGGATTTTATTGATAAAGCAACTGAGAAAATTCATTCAGTTGGTTGTAAGGTAAGAGGTGCACACTTTATTTCCTCAATTTTTTTTAACATTTGTATCTTTATAAAGATAGAACTGAAATAGTATAGGCTGCCAATTAAAGGAACAATCTATATCTCATAACTAACCTATTCTGTATTTCTAAAAAATTAATCTTTAATGGCCAAGTTTATATATAAAAGTACCATTGCTGATTTATTTCACCCTTGTCAATAGTTGAACTACAAATACATGCAAATCGGGTTTAATAAAATAAGATTAAAAGAAGTCCTTTCCTATTGCTGGTTTAACACTTGATACAAAATAAAATTATTAAGGTTGGGACCAAAACATTACCTCAGTAAAAATAGATGATGTAGGGAACACCAAGGTAAAAAACTTAAGTGCTGCTCAGCTATGGCTAATTTAGTATACTCACATAGTCAAGCGCAAATAGTTATAAAATATACCAACACTATTAAATCAGGACAGATTCTTGTAGTGAGACTCTGCCTAGTTTATTCCTAGTCAGCAAGATTGTGATAAACAACCAGACATATCAAATAGACTTATGTTGTCTGCAATAAGCTAACCACTGAAGGTTGTTCAATGCACAAAAATTAAATGATAATGTCAGTAGTAAGCTGACCATTGTTAATTTGCCATCAAATACCCATAAACTAAGCAATGATAGTTGTTGGATGTAAAACAACCAATATAAGCATTTTCATCAGTCAGCTGAAAAATTTCATTTTATAGGTGCAAGCATAGCTGTGTAGTAAGAAGCTTGCTTCACAGCCACATGGTTCCAGGTTCAGTCCCACTGCACGGCATCTTGGGCAAGTGTCTTTTACTATAGCCCCAGGTTGATCAAAGCCTTGTGAGTGGATATTGTAGAGAGAAACTGAAAGAAACCCATTGTGTGTGTGTGTATGTGTGTGTGCATGCGTGTGTGTGTGTGTTTGTGTCTGTGTTTGTCATCCCACCATTGCTTGACAACAAGTGTTGGTATGTTTACATCCCCATAACATTAGCGGTTCAGCAAATGAAACTGCTGGAATTACTACTAGACTTAAAAAATAAGTCCTGGAGTCAATTTCTTCAACTAAAATCCTTCAAGGCAGTTCTCCAGCATGGCTACAGTCAAATGACTGAAACAAATAAAAGAGAGAGAGAGAGAGAGTGTGTGTGTGTGTGTGTGTGTGTGTGTGTGTTGTGTGTGTGTGTGTGTGTGTGTGTGTGTGTGTGTGTATGCGCATGTGTGTGTGTTTGTTTGTCCCCCACCACTTGACAACTGGTTTGGCCAAAGAGACCAACAAAATAAGTACTTGGCTTAAAAAGGAAAAGTACTGGGATCAATTTATTCGATTACAAATGACTAATGACTGAAACAAGTAAAAAATAAAAGATAAAAAACAAACAAACAAACATGTATGAACACCTACATAATATACACACATTTATATTTTGATGGCTCTTAACATTTCTTTCTTCTATTTTCAGGTATCATATCCTGTTGATGCACAAAAAGATGCTTTTATCAAATTCAACTTTGAACGAGAAAACTGTTGACAACTTCATTAACATTATCTGATCTTCAATTATAAAATTATATTGCAAAAAAGAAAAATAGACAAAGATGTCAATGGAAGTTTTCTGCTAAGTTAAAAAAAAGTTGCCATCTGCAAATTTTGCAATTATAATTTAACACATGAGCACAAATTCAATTTTATATCTTTATATCAGTGGCGTTTAATTTCATTGTTGCTATTGAAACAAAGGACTAAGTCAATCCTAGTAGGATTTGAACTCAAAATTAAGAGGGACAGAATAAAGCTAATGTTTTAGTGTAAGCATTCTGTTGTCTCTGTTATCTTCTATAACATTGAATATTTATAAAATTATTTTTTACTTCATCACTGAGTCACAGATATATTGGGGAGGTGTATATGCAATCAAATCTGGCACTTGTTTTATCAACTATTGAGGGGTGTAAAACAGTAAACTCTGGAAGGAAAAAAGTCAAAGTTGACCTGGAGGAACAAGATGCAAAGCCAACCTAGTATGATTTGAACTCGGAATCATAGAGGGACAGAATTAAATGCTGAAAACTTTTCTGTTTTTTAGAAAATTATGCTATAAAATACAGCCACTCCACAGAGTATACTGGGTGTCTTTTATGTGTCACCAACATAGGTGCCGTTTACGTGTCACCAGCACAGGTGCCTTTTACATGTTACAAGCACAGGTGCCTTTTACATGTTACAAGCACAGGTGCCTTTTATATATATATATATGTGTGTGTATGTGAATCAAAACAGTTTGATTCAAATTCATTGGTACTCCAAGTTTCAAACATGATGTTAATCTTCAGCCATTGGGAATTTGAATGAGAGGAGTTGAAGAAAGTCGATTGTTATTACCATAAGGTGAGCTGCAATCGGTCGGGGAAAGTCACGCAGTGTCGCAGTTTGATGTTGGTATATCACCAACAACAGTTACTTGGAAAATACTGCATGGTAAACAGGAAATCGCTGTGTGGTGAACAGGGGCAATGTGTGCAAGCTTATATGGTTGTGCATGTATGTCTGTATTTATAGGAAGTTAATTATATGGCTGGTCATAGAATGACCAATGGTTTTGCATCCATAAAGTGCTTAGCCTTATAATGGCATGTCGGACTCCAGTGGCCACAGGCATATAACCTGTTTTTCAAAATGGATATAGAAAAACGTTAGTCAGTTAATTTTGTGAACAAAAATATAGTCTTAGCCTTAGGTGGGATGGATTATGACCCTTAGATCGATTCCTATTAAATTTTTTATGGCTTTAATCAATAAACAGGGAATCCTCGCTTTTACAGTGAGTCCAGTCAACAAATGTTTTATGGTCCTGATCAATGAATGGGGAATCCCCACGCTTGCAGTAAGTAGTGACTAAATCCAAGATCAGTCTGGTGAGCGAAAAAAATACTGAGGAAAATTAATGATAACATAAGAAGTACCTCCAACCTTTCCCTAAGGTACAGCACCATCAAACTAATTTCATGGCTTAATGCCAACCAGAGGAGGAGTAGAGCAAGGCTCACTGAATTCAACATAGACGACTTTTACTTATGTCAAAAGGGTTACTGGTCAAGATACTTTCCTTTACTAGTGGCTTCATTGACATTAGCAATAGTAACATTGACATTATTATGCATGTCAGGAAAATAATACTGTTTGATAAATGTTTGACCTGGGTCAAACAAACCAACCTCGTGGGCTCCTTTGATGTGACAATGGGAGCTTATGACAGTGCCGACATATGTAACCTCATTGGGCTATATATCCTGGACACCTTAAAGAAGAGGTCCTCTTTGGTGTCTACAGAGATGATGCTCTACAGGAGCTGATAGGCACACCCTTGATGGACTTAGGAAGAACCTAACTAGCACCCTAGGCTCCATGGGACTCAAAATAACAATTGTGACCAATCTCACCATTGTAAATTTCTTAGACATCATGCTAGATTTAGGCTTTGGTTTATACAGGCCCTACTGCAAGCCAAACAAGAAACTGTCTTACATCAACGCTACCTCTGGCCACCTGGCTATCATGTTCAGGAACCTAGTGAAGGGTGTCAGCAAGAGGGTCTCAAACCTGTCCCTGAATCAAGAGATTTTAAATGCCACAGCCCTCTATTATAACAAGGCTCTGGTGTCCAGTGGGTTTAAGGACCATATCGGTATGCCAGGCCCCAGCACCCACAAAAGAAAACACCCACTGGAATGTTATTTGGTTTACTCCCACCCTTCTCTATTAATGTTAAAAATTGTGTGGGAAGGATCTTCCTTAGGTTTGTGGACAAGCACTTCATGCAGCCACACAGGCACAGGCGTTTGTTCAATAGCTACAACCTAAGGGTCTCCTATAGTTACACACCTAGCATTAAAACAATTTTAGTGAACATCCCTAACATACAAACAGAGGCCGGTTGCTCATGCTGGGAGTACAATCCAGTGGGAGGCCAATGCAAGGCCTAGGGGATCGTATATGAGGTGGTAAGTTGCTCTAACAATCAGAATAATAGCTGCAGTACATGCAGTTTTGAATTAAGAGTATCACTGTAAACTTGAGGGTGCACCATTGAATAGTGAGGGACCAGTGCCATCAAGTGCACCCTGTTAACAATGGGCATGTCACTATGAGAGGTTCTCTTGAGAGATGAGAATGTGGCTGTTTAAGTAGATCCTTTCTTCCAATGTGAATGAACTCAAATTTTTCCTTATCAAGCAGCATATTGTTTTGCTTTACCAATTGAATGTAAGCTAGATTGGAATTTTGTCCTATCTCTTACCCTATTAATAACTTTCTAAAACTACTTAAGAGTCATTTATGGAAATTTTCATTTTGCTGTCTTTGATGATATTTGTGATACTATTTATGTAAATTATGGAGAGAAGTAGGCCAAACACAGTGCCTTGAACTATACCACTGACTAGCTGAGCTTGAGAGAATTCCAGTAATCACATGTTGGGACATGCCTACTAGACCAGGAAATATTTGATCCTTTTTCACCAAATGCCATACTGGATAGCGTTTTTATTTATTTTTATTCTCCCAAAGCAAGCTTTGTTGAAATCAAAGTGTATGACATCTGTATTGGGACCTATCACAAAACATTTAAAATGTCATCAAAATGATGTAGAAGCTGTGTTAAACTGTCTCTGGGAAATCATTGTAATTATAACATCATGCTTTTTATCTGCAGAGAAAATATGCTGCTAAATTTTATTTAAAGTTTATTCCCTGAGTAAATATTTTGCATAACAATGAAAAAGATATTCGAAGACAAAATAGGGCAGTGGCATCTGGTGCTTATCACAAGAAGCTCTGGATTTCTTGTATGTAACTAGGGATGCTGCATTGAACAAGAAATGCACACTTTAGTTTATTAGACTCTAGTTAACAAGATACTATTAGAGAGGAAGCAGTAGGTAAGGAAAGTGGGATATGGTTCACCATGCTAGATAGTGACAGTAATGAAAATACTTTACAAACAAAAATATTGGTGGCATATCATTCTGTATAATTGTTTGTGAACGTTGTATGCTGTGGCACTTGTGTAAGGCCACCTTTGACTCCCTCTTCATCCAGTCGGACTAGTTTTCAAGGTGCCACATACTGTCTGCTAGCACCAAATATTCAGGTGACTAGATTGATGCCATCCCTGTGGCTCATGTTGGTGACCTACTCAGCTTGAATGAACTTCATGTCTTCTTTGCTCTAAGAGAGGGAGCTGACATATGCATGGGTTTGATCTATCGTCATGGCAGGATCCTCAACTCCACAGGCCTCCATGGTCTTTCTTGTTGCTTGAATGCTGGTCGCTTCACGCATCATATAGAGTTCAACCTGATACTCAAGAGGAGCTTGGCCTGGGCAAACATCCCTTCCATCTTGGAACCATCTAGATTGTCCAGATGTGGTGGGAAAAGACCTGACGGCCTCAACCTGTGCCCCTGGTCATAAGGCAGATGCCTTATCTGGGATGTCACAGTTAGGAACTCCTTTGCTTCTCACATCCTGGATGCTGCGGTCAGAGTGAGATCCACAGCTTCTGTGGCCAAGCAGAACAAAATCCTGAAATACTGCGATCTGTTGGCCAACTACATTTTCCATCCTGTGGCGTTCGAGATGTTTGGTGGGGTTGGACCACTAAATGCAAAATTCCTGTCTTCCTTGGCTATTCGCCTAGCAGTAGTAACTTGTGAGGCTCGGTTGGGCACTTAGCTATTCCAGCACACCAGCCTTGTCATCACCTGCAGCAATGCTGCAAGCGTGCTGGCATGCCTCAATAGCCATTAGAGAGGTTTCTCAGCACCCCCAACTTTTCAACATAAGGCGGTGAATTGTTTTGGTTTGCTTTTTTCTTTTCAATTGTGTTCTCTGTTTTGTCCAGTTTTCTAATTTAATTTTGTTTAATGCTTATTTGGGAGTTACAATTACAACAGATTTTAATGCGTTGTACTTTAAGATTTTGTACTGATAAGATCCATATATATATATAAATTTGTAAATTCGTTTTAAACTTTTGGACTTGGGGTATTCCACAGTATATCTTTGTACGATTGAACACAACTAAACTAGCGAATGTTTCAATTTATTGTTAGCGAATGTCTTTTTTATGGCGGGTCTCTCTTGTGTTTTGATCCTGCTTTCAAGTAATTTTCAGTCTTACAATAATTATTTCATTGATTTTAAACTATCAGAAAATGTATATTGTCTAAATTCTTACTACTGATTTACTTGAGTTATTTCCCTTAGGTCATTTTATGTCTTTTTTGTTTATTTGTTTTTTAATTACCACTGGTCAACCTATGTCGATTGACCAAAGCTGATTTGAATAGACTATGCTATGATAAGGAGGCTCAATAAGATCAAAGCATGTTCGTCGCTGTCCCTTCATTCAAACCTTTAGATTTTCCTTTTAGCATGCAAATTTCGTGAAATGAAATTATCTCCCTTCTTTAGCAGTCACCAACGATTACTGTAGAGGGTTTCTTTTCTTTTTCGTTTTCTCTTTGGAAATTTCAATTATTGACAAAATTTCTGCGTACATCGTTCAATAACTTAAATCATTTGTATTGTCATGTTTGACAAAAGGCTAAAATAAAAATAGTTTCTATTCCTAATTCGAAGAGCTTAGATCTATTGTAAAATCTTGTTTCAAGGTGACATAATTGGGGGCGGGGAGAGGAATAACAAGAGTTATCGTTCTGCTTTCTTCCCTCATTTAAATCGCGACCGCATGTTTTGTTTGGAAGAACGATGTTTACTTTGTGACTAGCGATGCTATTATACTTTAAGTAATATTCTAACCAGTGAGGATTCATTTCGCATACAGATTCTAAGTCTACTGATTATAGTAAAAGATTCCCAATGTCTGACAATAATATAGAAGAAACTGATGAAAAAAGTCAGGTAAAAATTTCCCTCGACAGTATTCATATTTCATTAGAACGATTACTATTTAATACATCCGAAAAAGATAATAATAATAATAAATTCTTTAGTGAAAGGAAATTGTTCTTGTATTGAAATTCTAAATTACTAAAATATTTTCGGTTATTAATTTCTTGGACCATTCTGAAATTATTTATAATATTTGCTTTAATTACTCTTATCCTTTTAATATAAAGAAAAGTTTACTTGAATACAGTAATATCAGTTATAATAAATAATAATAATATTTGGCATCTGTAGTTATGCCAAATATTTTTTATTATTTTAGGAAGATTTTTAAGGCTGCATAATACGAGCATTAATAACAAAACTTACGGTAACCTTCACTCTGCACTCATGCACACATTACACCTGTAAATGCAAGATCAAAATCATTCCTTGTCTCCTAATCATGATTTATATTATAAATATAAATATATGCAGTGAATGGCATATTTAATTTCCGAATGTGCAGGGTTGATTTAGGATCATTGAAAGAAACGTATATCAATACATGGAAGATGTGTGATCGTTATGTAACACTGCGATGTTTCAAGTGAAATTCGATGGATACCAAATCCTTTCGAAAGGAGAATGCCATCATCTTTATTGGCAAATATGCTCCAACTTTAACCCAAATATACAATAACTGAGTAAAAGACACGTTAGTCAAAGCTGGAGTGATTTTGATCATAAATCTACTGAATCAAGTTTGACCTGAAACAGTTTTAATCGAACACCAAACTCTACTCAGCTGAACTTTCCATAAGTATTCCTTTCTCTTCTTAAATCCACTTCCCATTTATCGCTACATATGCTCTATTTCTATCACTTCATGTAGCTGAATTCTTCAAAAATATTCTCAGTATTCCTTCAGTTCTGTCGCTTGAATTTCTTTGAAGATTTTAGAGCCAAGATATAAGGGAAACTACTCTGTCAAACATTTGAAGTTTATCGTGAGTCTAACCTAACCAAAAACGACTCATTAGTATCGTAAATATATACTGTATTTATAGATTAATATTACTTATATGTTGAAGGTGGTAGATGCAGAATCGTCAACACGCCTGACAAAATGCTTAACGGTATTTCGTCCGTCTTCATGGTTTGATTTCAAATTTAACCGAGGTTGTGTTTACTTTTCATTCTCTCAGAGTCGATAAAATGGTGACCGGTAATAAAGTCCAAGAAAAAAAGTCAGTTTTGGCTTAGAAAAAAAAAGAGTCACAGTAATAAACTCACAATGTTGACTAGGAAAATAAGTCACAGGAAAAAGAGTCACAATTTATGGGATCCGGACAAAACCCCCCTAGGACGGACACACCCGCCGGAAACCCCAGTGGCTTTTTTTCCCGTGGACTTTTTTAAATGGTGACCTTTTTTTTTACCTTGATTCGATAAAATAAGTACAGTTGAGCACTGGTTTCGATGTAATCGACTTGCCCACTCCCCAGAAATTGCTGGCTTATGCCAAATTTTCAAACAATATTTCTTACATGCTGGATCTTATGTATTAACTCAGTATTTTTTTGCTTTCTTTGTTTCTAGAGTATAACCAACATACCCTGTATGCGGAATTCACTTCTGACTGGCTTGAGTAGCGGTATAATTGGTGGTTTGGCATATTTTTTATTTACTAGTAAGTTTCAATGTTTTATTGTTTTATTTATTTATATACTGATTTATTTTGATTGTGGAGTAGAATTGGTTACACTAACTGACACATTGCTCATGGTTTTTGTAACTAAAAAGATGTGAATGCTTTCCGGTGTCATCTAAGTTCTTTTAAGGACTCTTATTTGGGTCTTATTTCATAGTACTGAACAGAGCATGCTATCAGGTAACCTGAGCTATCCTGGGTTAAGTGTACTACTAAATTCACAAAGAAATACCTTCCAATATAATAGTGGTATGCAAATGAAGATTTATCTTTTAACATTACAGAACACAAGAGCTGAGTACCAGCCCCATAGATCCTTCTGCTTTGTGAAAGAATTAACTGCCTTGAAAAAGTGTGAATGAAAGGCTTTGGTAGTGGGGACAGGAATGGGTAAAAACCAATTGGATTTAACAAAGCATATTACTTGTGCTATTTTATCAAGTTCAGGAAGCTGAATTAGATAAAATGAATCATCAACCTTGGTCTACTACCGACTATGCTAGATCAATCACTTTATACTCAAGTTGCAGTTGGATAGCAAAATCTTCAAGATTAGACAATGAACTTCTCCACTGGTTGTTTTCATGACAAACATATTTGATCCATTTATTATTGTCTTAATCAAAAATATTCAGACTGCTAAGGATCAGAGAATGCTCTAAGTTTTGTAAGAGAGTTCCTCTTATGCTGTTTTTATGAAAAATAGTCCATACTATGGTTACCACTGCTGATTATAGGAAGAGATACTAGTCATGCCAAAATCTCAATCAAAATATCACACTGTGTGAGCTTACTTCTACTGCAATCATTGCCATTAGGGATACTGTAGAGGACTACTGCTAACTGAATGCATTCTTTAAATTCAGCTAAATTGTTGCTCCATCCTGGAGATGGAGGTAGAGAAAATGATTGCAGCCAAATTGATAAAAAGCTGTCGTGGACAGAGAAGTAAGATCCAACAGGAATGAAAATAGAATTATAAAAATTATAAACAAAATAAAAAATCTATCCACTTTTAACACATATTACACATGATAAGCATAAATAAAAGTGAGTTTTTTAGAAAATTGTTTGATTTCACTGAAATAGACAGTTAATTCTAGGA
This sequence comes from Octopus sinensis, assembly GCF_006345805.1. Classification (NCBI taxonomy): domain Eukaryota; kingdom Metazoa; phylum Mollusca; class Cephalopoda; order Octopoda; family Octopodidae; genus Octopus; species Octopus sinensis. The sequence continues at coordinate 61,241,939 of NC_043007.1, read as the reverse complement.
CACCCTGTATAACTGGTACTCTATCAGTTACAACAATGAGTGTTCCAATTGATCTAATCAATGAAACAGCTTACTTGTGAAATTAATGTGTAAGTGGCTGAGCACTCCACAGACACACATACCCATAACATAGTTCCCAGGGAGATTCAGCGCAACACAGAATGTGACAAGGCTAGTCCTATGAATTACAGGTACTTCTCATTTTTGCCAGCTGAATGGACTGGAGCAATGTGAAATAAAGTGTCTTGTTCTAGGACACAATGCACTACCAGGTATTGAACTTATGACCTTACAATTGTGAGCCAAATACACTAAACCACTAAGCCATATATATATGCATATATATATATATATATATATATATATATATATATGCATATATATATATATATATATATATATGCATATATATATATATATATATATATTATATATATATATATAATATATATATATAAACATTATTGGTGAATTGAAGAAATGGAGCTGAACGCAGATTGAACAGAAATCGTTTTATTTCATTCTACACGTGTTTCGAAAGGCACAAATTACCAAAATCCGATTGAATAATGGGACCATATTGTGTCTTTCTCTTCAGGAAGAAAAAAGGAAATCCGTTGGAAAAACAAAAACAGAACAGAGGCGGAGCAAAAAACAAATCGAACTGTGCTCCTAAGAGCCCATGGCGAAACTGTTTATCAGTGTATGTTGAGAACCGGTGGCTGAAGAATTCAACGGGTCAGGCATCGGTCAATCATGTGGGTGAGGGTGTATAGATGTTCTTTGTGACCGAGAATAAAGATCTGACTATTTAAAGAATATTGGATGTTTTATAAGTGGCGAGAAAAAATCTACTTAGAGACGTGTGTTTGTGTATACTGTTCTATATATGTGTGTGTTGGCGTAGGGGTAGAAAACATTTTTTGTGTACGTGTGTGCGTTTGATCGTTCGGCTGTCAGTGGCTACTGCCGTGATAACCGTTGGGTGGCAGAAAGAAAAAAATAAAAAATTATATATATATATTATGTTTTATGTGTGTGTGTGTTCATCTAAGCCTACCTTGTCAAGGAAACCCCCCGCTGTGAAAAAACCAAGCCCCGTTTGTCTTACAGGAGTAATTCCCCTTGCAGTGGTCAATCGTAGATATCTTAAAGGCTATTTCAGAATTTGTTACCAAGGGCTATGGGTGCCGGTATTATTTATAAACGCTATTTAAAGGCCAGATAAGTGTAACGCCGCCAATGGGGGCATCGAAAAGCCGACTGTAAGAGCCCGTTTACCATCCGGCCTCTGGCAAACAAAATATGGAAGAGTTCGGAGACACAAAGGTTGCACTGTCTTCTGCCCCTATCAAATGGGAGGGCCACCGACAAAATTGACCATTCCAGCCTATAGCTTAAGTTCGCATCCTTCAGTCGCCATATTAGCTTACTGAGTCCCGTGGTCTGGCGCTTGTTCACGTCCCGAAAAGTTGCGTAATGGTTGGAGACACGCAAAGACAATCTTGAGGATGATGCCCCTACATAAGTGAAGGCATCTGAGTCCGTGTAAACCTTGCATTGGTAGACGGCGTTTTTGATCTTGGAGTTCGCCGACGTGAATCTTAATCTGCTAGGATTGGTTTCTGAAATTAGAACTGCGTTCCTGTCACTATATTCGTTCCGAGACCTGCAGCCGCTTACTACTCTATTTTCCACTACGTCACTATTAACTATAGGAATAACCCCTGATTCTCCACTATCTATCAGAGTGCTGTCATTGCTACTGCCCGTGGTACTGCTATTGCGGGAAATGATGCTGGGGATGCTAATGGGGCTCTCTACCCTACTCCCATTGTTACCGTCAACCACAACACCCCTATTTATAACTATACCCCTAGTGGGTACTCCCTGGCTTGTCTAAACATGAGGGGGAGGTTAGTTCTAATCTGCTTACCAAAGGGGATTACAAACCATATATGCTTATTCCTATCAGTGTGATGGGTCGGGACGCCAGCTCTCGCATTCGGGTGGGTGATTCTCGGATGAATAACGGGTCTTGGGTTAGTGTAAGACCTCCCGAACCGATAATTGTCCTTATTCGCTAAATTAAATGCGGGAGCGACTACCCCGGCATCCGCCGCGCTCCCGTCCTTACTTAAAATGTTAATGTTATTATATACGGCCCTATCCTGATGACCGAATGATGGCATCGGAAGGGCCGGATCAATATAAATTACCTTCTGCCTATAACCGGCCTGCGATGCCCCCATTGCGATGCCCCCATTGGCGGCGTTACACTTATCTGGCCTTTAAATAGCGTTTATAAATAATACCGGCACCCATAGCCCTTGGTAACAAATTCTGAAATAGCCTTTAAGATATCTACGATTGACCACTGCAAGGGGAATTACTCCTGTAAGACAAACGGGGCTTGGTTTTTTCACAGCGGGAGGTTTCCTTGACAAGGTAGGCTTAGATGAACACACACACACATAAAACATAATATATATATATAATTTTTTTATTTTTTTCTTTCTGCCACCCAACGGTTATCACGGCAGTAGCCACTGACAGCCGAACGATCAAACGCACACACGTACACAAAAAATGTTTTCTACCCCTACGCCAACACACACATATATAGAACAGTATACACACACACACGTCTCTAAGTAGATTTTTTCTCGCCACTTATAAAACATCCAATATTCTTTAAATAGTCAGATCTTTATTCTCGGTCACAAAGAACATCTATACACCCTCACCCACATGATTGACCGATGCCTGACCCGTTGAATTCTTCAGCCACCGGTTCTCAACATACACTGATAAACAGTTTCGCCATGGGCTCTTAGGAGCACAGTTCGATTTGTTTTTTGCTCCGCCTCTGTTCTGTTTTTGTTTTTCCAACGGATTTCCTTTTTTCTTCCTGAAGAGAAAGACACAATATGGTCCCATTATTCAATCGGATTTTGGTAATTTGTGCCTTTCGAAACACGTGTAGAATGAAATAAAACGATTTCTGTTCAATCCGCGTTCAGCTCCATTTCTTCAATTCACCAATAATGTTTTAATTTCAATTATCCACACCAACGCACGGTTGCAACGCCAGATGGTTGTACCTCCAACCGTGCTGTTTACTGCTGTGATTTTTGCTACTAAGGTATCGGTTAAACTGTTGATTAATCTACTACAAGATTATTCATCTTTCTATTTCACAAAATTATATATATATATATATATATATATCGATCGGAGTAAGCACATAAATGCGAAACAGGGCAGAAAAAATAGTACTCAAATACCAGAGGTAGAGTAATGTGCTTTATTGAAAAGCAGCAAAAATATCACAAAAACTGTTACTCAGAGTTTCACGTTCTTGTTCATCGGGCAGTTTTGTTTAGAATTTTAAACAAAACTGTCTGACGAATGGGAACCTGAAACTAATTTTTTTGTGATATTTTTTGCTGCTATATGTGTGTGTGTGTGTGTATATATATATATATATATATATATGTGTATACTTTTGTTATTTTTCAGGCAATGTACGGGTGGCAACCCATGTTGGAGTTGGAACATACGCTATCCTAGCTACAGCATCATGGTAAGTGATAATTAAGTAACAGCCACCAAATTCCCTAATTACAAACTTTATGTAGTATTTCATTGTCAATCACCTTTATATATTGTTAGTACTTATTGTATCAAAGCCATAGAAATAACAAACAACACAGAACCAGACATGATGAAAATACTATAAAACATTTAATCCACACTGAATTCGATCATCTTCACTACCTCTATAGCTTCTCTTAAAAGGTGACTAATGATTTATTAATATCTTTTTAACTTCTTCAGCATCTGTATTGATAGTTATTACTATAAATCAAAAGAGGGTATGCCAAAAATATTGTCCAACTTCCCAGAAGTAGCAGCCAAGTGTTCCTTATATCAAACATAACTGTCTTAGAAACAGAAAGGCACATTGAATAATGTAGTCCTAGATATACTACATCTGAAAATAAGAAGGGTTTGTCATATCTAGAACATCTTCAAGTAGAATTCATCCCAATAAGGGGTGAGCAAAGACTAACAATAGCAATATCTTGTGTGTGTGTGTGTGTGAGAGAGAGAGAGAGAGAGAGCCAGGGTAGAACTTTGGAATCTCTAGTCATAAGCACTATTGGTGTGTGGTTTAGAAGTTCACTTCCCAACCATGTGGTAACAGGTTCAGTCCCACTGTGCAGCAGCTTAGACAAGTTTTTTATGCTATAATCTTGGTTGATCAAAACCTTGTGAGTAGATTTGGCAGAGAGAAAATGTAAAAAAACCTGGCACAGCCTGGGCCTATACTGGCCGAAACCTATCAAAGTTATATATATATATATCATCATCATCATCATTTAACATCTATTTTCCATGCTGGCATGGGTTGGACAGTTTGATTGGGCTGGCACACTGGTAGGCTGCACTAGGATCCAGTCTGATTTGGCATGGTTTTCTACAGCTGGATGCCCTCCCTAATGCCAACTACTCTGAGAGTGTAATTGGTGCTTTTACGCACCACCGGCATGAGTGCCATTTGCAAGACATCAATATCTGCCACAATTGCGATTTTCCTCGGCTTGATGGGTCTTCTTCTCAAGCACAACATAATGCCAAAAGTCTTGGTCATTGCCTCCAGCACTCAAAAGGAACTCGGCCACTTTACTTCCATGAGGCCCAACAGTTGAAAGGAACTCAGCCACCTCACCGTGAGGCCCACTCAAAAGGAATTCATCCACCTCTCCTTTGTGAGGCCAACATTTGAAAGGAACTCAGTCACTTTGCCTCCATGAGGTCCAATGCTCGAAAGGAACTCAGCCACCTCGCCTCTGTGAGGCCCAAACTTGAAAAGAACTCAGCCACTTTGCTTCCATCAGACCCAATGCTCAAAAGGTACTTAGTCACTTTGCCTCTATGATGCCCAACATCCAAATGTTGATTTTTTTTACGTGCCACTAGCAAGAGTGCACTTGACTTGATGGGTCCTCTTAACCAGAGCACATTGCCAAAGGACTCGGTCACTGGTCATTGCCTCTGTGAGGTTCAAAGTTCACCACCTTGTTCCATGTCTTCCTGGGTTTACATCTACCACAGGTTCCCTCCACGGTTAGTGATCAACACTTCTTTACACACCTGTCCTCGTCCATATGCATCACATGACCATACCAGTGCAGTTGTCTCTTTTGCACACCACATCTGATTCCTCTTATGCCTAACTTTTCTCTCAAGATGCTTACACTCTGTCGAATATGCATACTGACATTGCACATCTGGTGAAGCATATTGGCTTTCATTTCTTTCAAGCCTACACATGTCCTCAACTGTTATTGCCCATGTTTCACTACCATGCAGCATAGCTGTTCACACAGAGGCATCAAACAATCTGCCTTTCACTCTGAGAGAGAGGCCTTTGTTGCCAGCAGGGTAGGAGCTCTCTGAACTTTGCCCAGCCTAATCTTATTCTCGTAGCTGTCCACTTGGAACAACCACCTGATCCTCTACTAACCTGATCCTCTAGATACCAGAAGCTATCTACTACCTCTAACTCATCCCCTGGCAGTTGATGGACTAAATTTTCTGCACATGTTCAGCATTTATTATGCCTGTGCACCTTCCACATACAAAAGTTAGTTTCTCTGTTAACCTTCCTTTGATGTTGCTGCACCTTTTGTGTATCCAAAGCTTACACGGGTTTATGTTATGGAGTTTCTACCTACACCTTTTCTACAGATTGAGCAGGGCCATCTACCTGAGGGGATTTTTGTCTGCCTTCCTACTTACTATGATTTTGGTTTTTGCTAGGTTAACTCTAACTTTGATTCTAGACATTGTTTCCTACCTGGAACTTCTTTTCTAGCTCAGGTAATGATTCAGCTATAAGAGCAAGGTCATCAGCATAGAGGCAGTCTGTCTTGAATTCCTGTTATTGCCTGGAGGACTATGATGAACAAGAGGGGGCTGAGCGCCAATCTTTGGTAAACCCTTACTTGTACTCGTTGCCCACCCTCACCTTACTAGTAGTGTCCCTGTACAAGGCTTGTACAGCTCTCACCAACCACTCGTCTATCCCTAGTTTCCACATTGGTCACCAGATAATGGATCAGGGGACTCTGTCAAAAGCTTTCTCCAAGTCAACAAAAGCCAAGTACAGAGGTTTATCTTTGGCTAGATATTTCTCCTGAAGTTGCCTTACCAAAAATATAGCATCTGTGGTGCTTCTACTTGGCACAAAGCAAAACTGCATCTCATCTAGACTAACTCTCTCCCTGATTAGTTGGGCTATGACTCTCTCCACAACTTTCATCACCTGATCCAACAATTTGATACCTCTATAATTATTTCTATCTAAGACATCACCTTTACCTTCATAGCAAGTATATATATATATATATATATATATTATATATATATATATATACTCATACTCACATAGAGATATATGAATGTCATATTATAAATGTACTGAGAGAAAGACTAGGCATAAGAAGAATTAGATATAGAGTACAAGAAAGAAGACTGCACTGGTACAGACATGTGATGCTTATGGATGAGGACAGCTGTATAAAGAAGTGTGGATCACTGAATGTGACTGGAGCCTGTGAACAAAGAAGTGCTAGGAAGATATAAGATGAAATGAATGGTAACCTTAGAACCCTGAGCCTCATAGAGGAAATGAAAAAGGACCAGGATATCTAGTGATGCAAGGTTCTTATGAAAGCCCACCCATCATAATGAAACTGACTTCTAGAAGCTCTGCTTAGGGATAAATTGTACATGTATACGTATATATGACTGTGTGTATATACATATATATATGAGCACCCTAATCAATCAATCCCCCCCACATCATACCATCAACTGCAGATCCTTCCCTCATACCTTAACCCCCATCTAGCATACAGAAGCAACATCTTCCTTCCCTGGGTTTATTGCCTTTCAAGCTACATTGTGCCCTCAATAGTGCTGGTGGCATGAAAAAAGCACCCAATACACATTGTAAAGTGGTTGGCATTAGGAAGGACTTCCAACAGTAAAAACCATGCCAAAACAAATATTGGAGTATGATTCAGTCCACGACTCATTGGATCCTTGTCAAACTGTCCAACCAACATGGAATACAATAGCCTCTGCTATGCAGTTATTGATTTGATCGAGTCTCCTAAATCATTTCAGTTCATGATATAATGTCTGCTATAAAAAGGCTTCAAAGCAAGCTGTTAGTCTTGAACCTTGGTTATATTACTCAGACTTCTTTACACCCATTGTGCAAAACTGTAGCAGTCATGGCATGTTGGTTATGTTTTGGATAAAACAGAGTCCAAAGAGAATTATGTTGGTGGTAGTGGTCTGCATTGTAAGACTTGTATTATTTGAGAACAGCAATGTAGGGTACAGTGAAATTTCTGAGAGGAGTAGATTATCCAATGTTTCAGACAGAGTCTTTCTTCAGAGTTAAGGGTTTTATCTGAAACATATGTGTAAGAAAATACATACGTGTGCGCACACATACACACACACACATATATATATACATGCATGATACAAGGGGTATATGAGGACGTTTAATTATCAGTATATCACTCTCTTCAAACCAACTAAAAGGTTTTTATTTCTTTCAGATCCTCAGTGCCAGATAAAATGTTAACACAAGAAATAAAGACATGCTGCTATTGTTGACATATTTCTGGAACACTGCAATTTAGAAATTACTACCTTTCTAAAGATCTTTTGTGCACAAAGTTCAGATGAAATTGGAAGCTCCTAGTGGGAATGTTTCAACTATATCAAAGTGAAAAACCATTCTACATGTTCTGATACTGTTAAAGACACCACAATTCATCCAATGGTTTCAAAACATTATCAGTAATGTCCCCAGAAAATTAGTGAAGGCCCCTTGCCAGAGAACTTCAGATGTTGAAGTTGTTTATCAGAACAGTGATGCATGAGGACATTCAATATATGTTGCATATACTGAGGAGAGGCCAGTTTATGTCTGCAAAGACAGAGGAAAACTGTTTGACCCTGCCAAGCAGTTACTTAACAAGGTTAAAAAAAACCTCGCAAACATGGCATGCTTTGGTTCTTTTCTGATGAAAGCTTCTACCAAGACCATAAGTCTAACAAAAGTGACAGATGTTTATGTGCAGATTCTTCCCATGTCCCCAAAGTGATGCATACTAAGTTTCCAGCAACTGTGTTGGTTTTGGGGCAGGCAGGCAGGTGGATGGGTGGGTTTCTTCTTCTATAGCCCTGAACCAGATAGACACTGAAAGAAGTTCATTTTGTGTGTGTGTGTGTACACGTGTGTATGTACATACATATGTATGTATAAACACACACATATTTATATACATATATGTGTACACATGTATGCGTGTGTTTGTGACTCCTTGTCTTGACACCATATGAAAATTGTAAACAAAGTGTCACTGTCATACACGTGGTGCTGTTTGTTTCGAATTCCCTATGTATACATGTCCAACAACAGGGAAATACTACTTTGCTTGGAAACAAGTAAAGATTAGTGACAAAGAGCATTATGTCAGAGAAAATCTGCCACAACAAATTGTGCCTAACCCAAGCAAATGTGGATGCTAAAATGGTGGTGGTTCTGCTGGTGCAGGTTGATGATATTGGTGATGATCATGATCAAAGTTAACCCTTTTGATTTCAAATTGCCTAAGTCTGCCCCTGGTTGTATCATACAAACTTCTTGTTTAAAATGGCTTAAATTAAAACCAGTCAAAATTTCTCATTATTCTGAATAGCAACACAGTTATTTTACTAAATTCTTCATTACTTTCAAAATTAATTGAAACAAAGACAGTGTATTTCAATAAAAATATAATAATGAAAAGATTAAACATTTATTCCAGTGATTCATCTGTCTGTTTCCTCCTTTGTAGGTCTTTCTGCCGATACAACTACTCTAAAATGAAATTTCAACAGCGAGAAATACGACAAGCCTTTCAAACAGCTGTAATCCAAAATGTAGAAAAAGAAAGTAACTTGCCAAAAGCATAGTTGTTAAACTGTATTATTAGACTCATTGATTGGACTAAATCTCAATTACCGTAATGATAATTGAATCACTTAGTTATGTCCCTTCGTTCACTTTTTGTGTGTGTGTGTGTGTGTAAAGCAGAATAGAGTTTAAACCAGAAATTTGGTTGAAAGCACTTAAAACAGCTATATCACTTTGTTTTTTGTTTTTTTTTGTTGGGTGGGATCTTTTTTAATGCCTGACATGTTGAATATCTTAACATGTTGAATATCTGACTCTACTATTTATCAAAATGAAATAATAAAGACAATAAAACTCCAAAAATTTTACCTCTGTTGATTATTGGTATACTTGAATGAGATACTGTTTGTAAATGTAATCTTTAATTTTAAAGAAATTGTTTTCAAAATTTGAACTTAAAAGAGAGCAAGCTTTAAAACAATTGATTGAATAACTTTTTCTTTCTCTCTCTCTCTCTCTCTTTATAAATAGCATAGCTATTTGGTTAAGAAGTGAACTTCCTAACCATGTGGTTTCAGGTTCAGTCCATCAGCACAGAAACTTGTCATAGCCCTGGATAAATTCGGTAGATGGAGGACCTCAAGACACCTGTCGTGTGTGTGTTTGCATGCACGTGTGTGTCTGTGTTTGTTTACATCTATGTTCACTTATATGAAAGACACAATTTCCAGCAGTGTTTTTCTTGACACTTCTGTCAAATCATTCCTACTTTGAAGCTATGTAGAATAAGAGTTCCCTTACTTGAAAAACAGATATGAATCAGCATTGGGACAGGTAACTGGCTGTAAAACTATGCCTCAGTAACATATTTGTTTAACCCACATAACAGGAAAAAACAGACAAAAACGAACAAAATAAGCAAAACCACTAACGTACATTAGTAAGACATACTATCATATTTAGTATTATTAGAGACATAAATGACTCTTTGGAAAGTATTCAACTGTTGACAGCATGTTTATCAGTTTTAAATCTTACTAGAACCGTTGTAGTGTTTAGAGCATGGTATACTACCCTGCTAGCTATAGTTGGTCTGACGGCAGAAAAACAAAATTTTCTCTTAATCATAGTTGGATTGTTAGCAGTAAGAAGGGTAACCAGATGTAACATTACTAGTTCCAACAAGAAAATAATCTCACTCATACCATCCCTCCATCTCCAGCCACTGTTCCTGGAAATGTTGTGGAGGTAAAGTCCTCAGGCACCTCCTCCAGTGCGGTCTTCCCAGAAGCAACTCATTAAACTTTCCAAGCATGACTAACTGAGACTATGGATATTATCCAACTGTATCATTTGTGGTCTGCCCCTAGGTTTTCTGCCAGTTTGCTTAACTTGAAATATTCATCTTGTGATTCTTTCCTGTGAAATTTAATCACATACTGGAGCTACCCAAGGACAAAAATCGCATTACATAGTGTTATTCCAACTATAAATTCTTCACTAAATTCATTATTATCTCTCACTTTGCTAACACTGCTGCACAGGGTTTGCAAAACTCTCACAATTTATTCATCTACACTCAATGAATTCAGCAACTATTTGAAGGCTTTCAAATATCAGCAAATAATAGATATATTTGTTTTTTATTGCCCACAGGGAGCTAAACATAGAGAGGTCAAAGGGATTAAGTCGATTACATCGGCCCCAGTGCATAACTGGTACTTATTTAATTGACTCTGAAAGGATGAAAGGTAAAGTCAACCTCGGTGGAATTTGAACTCAAAACATAACAGCAGACGAAATACCGTTAAGCATTTCACCCAACATGCTAACATTTCTGCCAGCTCACTAGATATATTAGCTTGCTCTTAGCTAAGAATTTCTGTAGGTCCCTTTTCTGACTCAAACCAAAAACTACATCTCATTTAAGCTTATTCTCTTAGCTTGCACACACCTATCTACTCAACAATTTCATCAACAGGTTATTTCATTGAAACTCCAGTTGTTCTCTATATCATAATCACTTTATTTCCCTACCTTCTCATTATAGGTATCACTTAATACTTCTTTGAAGTTATATATGTTATCTTTTTAATTGTTTGGTCTGAGGAGGAAGATTTGTGCCCATATTTTTTCCCAGAGCCTTCAAGATTGTTGGGAGAAACTTGAGAGATTGTTACAAACTGGGGTCCACTAAAGTCATTCAAGGACCAGACATAGAAAAAGTAAAATCTGGAATCAAAGGGTCATGAAGTAAACTTAATCAAGACTAAAGTTAATACTTAGGGGAAAGAAGAAAAAAAAGACAGGACTCTACTACCATCAGGGAAATGGTTGTACTCAATATGCAGAAAAGTAGTGAGTAAAAACTCCATATAGTGTGCTCAGTGTAAATTATGGATGCACAAGAGGTGGCATGGCTAACAGTTATATTAGCTTTCACATGTGGCAGATACATAACTGAATTAAGCTTGAAGAGGACCCAGGAAATAGGCTCTGCTCCAAAGACTCCCTAGAAATAGTGAATAATTTCTTTTGTTATTTTAGTGATCTAATAGACGGCAGAGGTGGTAATGGACCTTTCAGAGCCTTGTTTTGTTGTAGTTGTTATTAGTAGGTGATGAGCTGGAAGAATCGTTAGCATGTCAGGCAAAATGCTTAGCAGCATTTCATCTATTTTAACGTGCTAAGTTGGTGTTGCATTGGATTGGTAGAATTGCTAGACTGTCAAAAAAAAGTACTTTGTAGTATTTTGTTCTGACTATTTTTCTGAGTTCAAAACCTTCCTAGGTTAATTTTATCTTTCATCCCTTCAGGGTTGAGAAAATAAAGTACCAGTGAAGCAGTGTGGCCTTGAACCAAAATCTGAAACATCATCATTATTATTATTATTAAAGGCTGCAAGCTGGCAGAGTCCTTAGCATGCCAGGCAAAATGCTTAGTGGTATTTCGTCTGTCTTTATGTTCTGAGTTCAAATTCCGCCGGGGTCGACTTTGCCTTTCATTCTTTCAGGGTTGATAAATTAAGTACTAGTTACATACTGGAGCCGATCTAATCAACAGACCCCCTCCTACCAAATTTCAGGCCTTGTGCCTATAGTAGAAAGGATTATTATTATTAATGGTGGTGAGCTGGCAGAATCATTAGCACGCCAGGCGAAATGCGTAGCCGTATTTCGTCTGCCGTTACGTTCTGAGTTCAAATTCCGCCGAGGTCAACTTTGCCTTTCATCCTTTCAGGGTCGATTAAATAAGTACCCGTTATGCACTGGGGTTAATGTAATCGACTTAATCCCTTTGTCTGTCCTTGTTTGTCCCTCTATGTTTAGCCCCTTGTGGGCAATAAAGAAATAAGAATCATTAGCACGCCGGGTGAAATGCTTAGCAGTATTTCATCTGTTGCTACATTCTGAGTTCAAATTCCATTGGAGTCGACTTTTCCTTTTGTCCTTTCAGGTTTGATTAAATAAGTACCAGCTATGCACAGGGGTTAATGTAATCAACTTAATCCCTTCCCCAAATTTGAGGCCTTGTGCTACCAGTAGAAAGGATTATTATTATTCAGGCAGTGAGCTGGCAGAATCATTAGCATGCCAGACAAAATGCTTTGCAGCGTTTAGTCCATCTGTTGCTACATTCTGAGTTCAAATTCCACTGAGGTTGACTTTGCCTTTCATCTTTTCAGGGTCAATAGAATGAGTACCAGTTGGGGGTCCATGTAATCAACTAGTCCCCTCCCACCAAATTTCAGGCCTTGTGCTTATAGTAGAAAAGATTATTATTATTATTATTATTATTATTGCTATTATTGAAGCAATGAGCTGATAGAATCATTAGCACAGTGGACAAAATGCTTTGCAGGTTTCTTTCCACTCTTTACAAACTACTTTCAAATACTGCTGACATCAATTTTGCATTTCATCTGTTTAGGATCAACAAAATAAAGTAGCAATCAAATACAGTTAACCCCATCTCCTTAAAATTACTGACTTTACACTAAAATTTAAAACAATTATTATTATTATTATTATCATTCATCCGTCTTTATGTTTTGGGTCCAAATTCCACTAAGTTCAACTTTGCCTTTTATCCTTTTGGGGTTGATAAATTAAGTACTAGTTGAGTACTGGGGTCAATGTAAACAACTACCCCATCCCCGAGATTTCAGGCCTTGTGCCTATTGCAGAAAGGATTATTATAATTATTATTATTATTACTGCAGACTACCTCGTTGACGAACGACAGAGACCTTCTCTTTGTGGCTGGTGACTTCAATGGTCATGTTGGACGACATGCTGGGGGCTTCCATGGCGTACATGGAGGCTATGGCTATGGTTCCCGCAACGAAGAGGGAACCAGGCTGCTGGAGTTCTGCGATGCAAATAATCTTATGATTTGCAACACTAACTTCAGGAAACCTATCAGCCACCTAGTCACCTACCGATCGGGCCAACATACCAGCCAAATTGACTACATCCTTGCCAGGCAAAGTGAGAGATGGCTGCTTATAAATGCCAAAACCTTCCCAGGCAAAGAATGTACCCCACAACATAGACTGGTAGTTAGTGACTTTAGGATCAGGACTAGGGGGACAACCAGAAGACGACCAGCATGGAGAAGAAGGATCTGGAAGCTTAAAGATCCTGCGAATGGACAGAGATTTAGGGACATGCTACTTGAAGCCTTTGATGAAGTAGAAGGGGATAGAGTATCACATGGGGTAGAAGGCAACTGGACGTTTCTAAGGGACAACCTGCTGAGAGCCACTGACCAGATCTGTGGCTGGTGCAAAGTCCCCTCTCGTCCCAAGGTAATGTGGTGGTGGAACAGTGTTGTAGACAGGGCTATTAGAGAAAAGAGACAGACTTGGAAGCACTGGAAGAATGGCGGTAGCAGGGAATTGTATCAGACTGCCAAAAAGGGAAGCTAGGAGACAGGTCTATCTAGCCAGAGGGGAAGCAGATAATAAAAAATTTGCCAATGTTCTGCGCCGTGAGGACCAAAGACTGGAGGTGTTTCGCGTTGCAAGACAGTGTGAAAGAGAGAGAATTGTGATGTGGTAGGAGAGAAGTGTGTTCGCATGGAAGATGGTTCACTTGCGCTAAATGAGGATGCAAAGAGAGAGGTTTGGAGACGCCACTATGAAAGGTTGCTGAATAAAGAAAATGAATGGGATAAAGAGAGTCTGCCGAATGTTGACCCAACAGAGGGACCAGCTATCCGAGTTGATAGTTCCTTGGTAGTTAAGGCAATTAGAAGCATGAAGACAGGGAAAGCCCCAGGCCCATCAGGAATCACTGCAGAGATGCTCAAAATATCTGGTAGTGTCGGCTATAGCCTAGTCACCCGTATAGTTAATCAGGTGATACACGAAGGAGTCATACCCAATGACTGGTGTAGCAGCATAATAGTCAACTGCTACAAAGGTAAAGGTGACGCCCTAGATACAAATAATTACAGAGGTATCAAGCTGTTGGATCAGGTGATGAAGGTTACGGAGAGGGTCATAGCCCAACTAATTAAAGAGAGAGTTAGTTTAGATGAGATGCAGTTTGGGTTCGTGCCAGGGAAAAGTACCACTGATGCTATGTTCCTGGTAAGGCAGCTGCAGGAGAAATACCTAGCCAAAGATAAACCCCTGTACCTGGCTTTTGTTGACATGGAGAAAGCCTTCGACAGGGTCCCTCGATCCCTTATCTGGTGGTCAATGAGGAAACTAGGGATAGATGAATGGTTAGTGAGAGCTGTGCGAGCCATGTACAGGGACACTGCTAGTAAGGTGAGGGTTGGCAACGAGTACAGTGAAGAATTCCGGGTAGAGGTAGGGGTCCTCCAAGGCTCAGTCCTCAGCCCCCTCCTATTTATCATAGTCCTCCAGGCAATAACGGAGGAATTCAAGACAGGATGCCCTTGGGAGCTCTTCTATGCTGATGACCTTGCTCTAATTGCTGAGTCACTATCAGAACTGGAGGAGAAGTTTCAGGTGTGGAAGCAAGGATTAGAATCGAAGGGCCTTAGAGTCAATCTAGCTAAAACCAAAGTCCTAATAAGTAGGAAGGTAGACAAATCACAAACGCCTTCAGGTAGATGGCCCTGCTCAATCTGTAGAAAAGGTGTAGGTAGAAACTCTATAAGATGCACCAAGTGTAAGCTATGGACACATAAGAGGTGCAGCAATGTCAAAGGAAGGCTAACTAGGAAGATGGTTTTTGTATGTGGCAGATGCTCAGGAACAATAAACACTGAAAATGCTCTGAGACCAACTTCTGTCACTTTCCAGGGAGAAAAACTAGAAATAGTTGATAGCTTCCGTTACCCAGGTGACCAAGTCAGCAGTGGGGGCAGGTGTGCTGAAAGTGTAACTACTAGAGTAAGAATAGCTTGGGCAAAGTTCAGAGAACTCTTACCTCTGCTGGTGACAAAAGGCCTCTCGCTCAGAGTAAAATGCAGACTGTACGACGCATGTGTACGAACAGCCATGCTACATGGCAGTGAAACATGGGCCGTGACTGCTGAGGATATGCTTAAGCTCGCAAGAAATGAAGCCAGTATGCTCCGATGGATGTGTAATGTCAGTACTCATACTCGACAGAGTGCAAGTACCTTGAGAGAAAAGCTGGACCTAAGAAGCATCAGATGTGGTGTGCAAGAGAGACGTTTGCGCTGGTATGGGCATGTGGCGAGAATGGATGAAGATAGTTGTGTGAAAAAGTGCCACACCCTAGCGGTTGAGGAAACCTGTGGAAGAGGCAGACCCAGGAAAACCTGGGACAAGGTGGTGAAGCACGACCTTTGAACTTTAGGTCTCACTGAGGAAATGACTAGAGACCGAGACCTCTGGAAGTATGCAGTGCGCAAGAAGACCCGGCAGGACAAGTGAGACCATAACCCGTGGCCTTCTACATGGGATGTAGCCAGCCCACTTATGCATACCTTCCCTTCTTGGGACACAAAACTACTTGTGAAGACCTGTTGAGGCAAGTGAGAATCAGAATCAAAATCGATCAATGGAAACTGCAGCTGAGTTACCAGTGCCGGTGGCACGTAAGAGAACCATCTGAATGTGGCCGTTGCCAGCGCTGCCCCGACTGGCCTCATGCCGGTGGCACATAAAAAGCACCATCCGTTCGTGGCCATTGCCAGCGCCGCCCAGACTGGCCTTGTGCCGATGGCACGTAAAAAGCACCATCCGTTCGTGGCCGTTGCCCAGACTGGCCTTGTGCCGATGGCACGTAAAAAGCACCATCCGTTTGTGGCCATTGCCAGCCTCGCTTGGCCCGTGCCGGTGGCACGTAAAAAGCACCATCCGTTCGTGGCCGTTTGCCAGACTCGACTGTCACCACTGTCCGTTCGTGGCCATTGCCAGCGGCGCCCCGACTGGCCTCATGCCGGTGGCACGTAAAAAGCACCATCCATTCGTGGCCGTTGCCAGCCTCGCCTGGCCCCGTGCCGGTGGCACGTAAAAAGCACCATCCGTCCGTGGCCGTTTTCCACTCCGTCTGGCACCTGTGCGGGTGGCACGTAAAAAGCACCCACTACACTCACAGAGTGGTTGGCGTTAGGAAGGGCATCCAGCCGTAGAAACACTGCCAGATCAGACTGGGTCTGATGCAGCCTTCTGGCTTCACAGACCCCAGTTGAACTGTCCAACCCATGCTAGCATGGAAAGCAGACGCTAAATAATGATGATGATGATGATAATGATTATTATTGGCAGAATCATTAGCATATTGGATAAAAATAAGTTGAGCACTGGGGTTGATGTAATCAACTTAACCCTTTCCCTGAACTTGCTGGCTTTGTGTAAAAATTTGAAATCAGTATTATGGATAGAATCATTTGCATGTCGGATACTTCCAGCTTTATGTTCTGAGTTCAAATTATTCTGCCAAGGTCAACTTTGCTTTTCATCCTTTCAGGGTTGATGAAATAACAACCAGTTGAGTACTGGGGTCAATGTAAAGGACTAGCTCCTTCCCCCTAAATTTCAGGCTTTGTGCCTATAGTAAAAAGGATATCATTATTAAAGCCGGTGAGCTGGCAAATTGATCATCATTGAATTCTTCTAATTTTGGCACAAGGTCAATTTTTTGGTGGAAGGGAGCTGGTTAATTATATTGACCTCAGTGCTCAACTGGTACTTATATTATTGACCCCAAAAGGATGAAAGGCGAAGTTGACCTTTGCAACATTTGAAATCAGAATGTAAAGAGTAGGAACTTCGCCTTTTATCCTTTTGGGTCAATAAAATAAGTACCAGTTAAGCACTGAGGTCAATTTGACTAGCTCCCTTCCATCAAAAAATTGGCCTTGTGCCAAAATTAGAAAGAATTATTATTATTATTTAATTTTTTTCATTTTTTACATTCTCATCTGAATTTACACAACACAAACATACAAATAGGCACTTATAGTCACACCTGCATACAAATACTCATTGATGTAGAAATAGTCATATGAATATAAATTTGCTTCATAACCACACAGTTCCTGGTTTGATCGCACTGCAAGGCATTTTAAATGAATCCAATGTTACCACTGGTTGACCAAAAGTTTGTGACTGAAAATTTGCTCTACAGAAACTGCAATGACATGTCAGCTTATATTTAGATATGTGCATGCATGTCATTGTAAATCGCTGTATCTACTTATGTCTCTTTACACTAAAATGGTAAAACTTTACCAGTCAATGAAGAGAGATCAATGTAATAAGTACTAGACTGAAATAAGCACTGAGATTGATATGAACAAGTAAAATTCTTAAAGATGATACCCCAGCATAGCTGTTGTCCAATGACTGAAACCAGTTAAAGAATAAAAAATAAAAGTACATATATTCAGACATTAATCCATTAGAGAGCACAATGATAAATGCAATCAATCTAAGCAATGGGGGGGGGGTAAATATAGTGGCGATGGGGGGTGGTAGTATGATGAGGAGGTAGATGATGATAATGGTAGTGATAGTGGTGGTGGCAGTGTGGAGGAGAATGAGGACCATGATAATGATAACAGCAGTAGTAGTGGTGAGATGATGATGATGAGGAGGAGGAGGGGAGGAGGAGACTATAATAATTTTCGTGGTTGGTGAGTGGAGAGATGGTGACAGCAGTGGCTGTCATTTTATTTTCTATATTTGTCTAAAACACACACATACACATATAAAAGGAATAAACACATATACATATAAAGGGAATAAAAGTATATCAGTGATTTTGGTAATAGAGTTCTAAAGATATCCCAGTTACATTTTGCTGATATTTTGTGTCAATTCTACTTTGAACTGGGTTGGCTAAAATCAGTGAAACAATCACAATTATAAAGAGAAATCAAAGTACACAACATTATTATCATGAACAAAAATCTCAACATTTGATTAGAATGATTGACCTCCTATCTCATTGTAGTTGACTCTGTCCTCATTCATACTTTATTCCACTTTTGTATATTTGGGTTAATTAGCAAATGGTACAGAATGCCTGGCAAAGTGTGTGTTTGTTTCATGTTGCTTCAGTCTACTCAGCCGGAGGAAATGAGTAATCTTGCAATGGACCAGCATCCCATCCACTGGGGAAATATATGTGCCAAGGAAAACAGGAAACTGGCTCAATGAGTTTATATGGCTACATTCTATCTTATACACACTTGTATTGATTTTGTTTTAATGTGCATATAAGCACAGGTGTGGCTGTGGTGACAGGTACAGGTGTGACTGTGTCGTAAGAAGCTTGCTTCCCAACCACATGTGAGTAGATTTGGTAGATGGAAACTGAAAGAAACCTGTCGTGTGTGTGTGTGTATTCGTCCCCCACCACCACTTGACAACTGGTTCTGCTGTGTTTATGTCCCTGTAACTTAACAGTTCAGCAAAAAGAGACCGATAGAATAAGTGCCAAACTTAGAAAAAAGTAAGTACTGGGGTTGATTAATTCAAATAAAATTTTTCCAAGACAGTGCCCCAGCTGGTCACAGTCTAATGACTGAAACAAGTAAAGGATAAAAGATACAGATGTCTGGCTAAGCTGAGTAGACAAGAGCAACATGAAACAAAGTGTTTTGCTCAAGAACACAATGCATACTCCTGTTCAGGAATCAGAACTGCAATTTTATGATCATGAGTCAAACACCCTCACCACAAAGCCATGCACCTCCATTGTATAAGATAATGTGTATATAAAAGTAAAACAGCACTGTCTGTAATATTTTGTCTCAGAGAAAATTTCCTAAAGAGATTTGTATTAAAAATACAGGGCTTTGCTCAGAGTGTTGTTGTTTCAACCTGATAAATACCGCAGCTGTTCTGAGCCTAACTAAAAATGTTTGCTCTAATATAGAAGTTGATAAACAAAATATTTATTAATTTGTGCAAAAAGTTAGCCAAGCTAGAATTAAATTAATATCTGCTTTTGGGACAACCTTAGATTAAAACACTTGTGGGTAAAACATTGATCAGCTGTTTGAGCAATAAATATTGTGGCTAGAGACAGATGCGGCAATGATGACATATCAAAGGAATGACCAATTCAACAACTCAAGGAGGGTATCTATGTAGTCTCACTCAACTTGCTATAAATAGTTGCTAAATCTACCTCCAATTACATCCTACATCTTAAAAGTGGAAAGATACATTGAGAAATGTAGTCTTGGATAGACTGTACCTAAAAAAATAAAACAGATTGTCTCACTAAGAACCAAAGAATAACAGCTATGAACTAAATCAGCAATATTCTCTGACATTGGTTAAAGAGTTCTGAGTCTCAGTCAAATTCTTTGAACCTCTAATGATTATTCCGTCAATTCTTTATTTTCCGTTAGGATATGCGAAGTTTGTGGCAGGTGTTAATATATCAAGTGATAGTATAATCATCATCATTGTTTCAACATCCAATTTTC
>NC_043007.1:61122054-61217054 GCF_006345805.1 Octopus sinensis | reverse complement strand
CAAACAAACACAAAACATTAATTTATTAATCTTAACTTACATTTGCCACAAGACAGAGTCATAATTCTTACACCTGATATCAATAAGTTACAAGTACTAATTTTATTAGGGCAAGCGAGATTGTTCTAACCCAAAATTTAATATAACTTCTATGTTTAGAATTATACATAGTAGTATTAACTTGTACATCAACTCAGTTTCTGGCATGATGTATAAGTTAAACTATGGTTAATAATTTGCAATAGAAAAAAAATCAAATATATATATAAACACACACACACACACACACACATTATCTGTACATTTAAATGTACAACTACTATTGTATGAGTTAGAGCCACATGTAGATTATCATTATCCAGTCAGCTTCCTGTATATATATGAGTATATATTAATCTACCATTGTACTTAGCAATGTTTAATAGTTATGATATACAGAGCATATGTACTGTAAAATTATGATAAACATAAGTGTAAATTATTAGTTGCTACATGTTTCACCTTACTTGTGCATGTGTGTTTATATATATACATATATATAAAATGAAAATATGGGTTTAGTAAAATCTTGGCATATTCCTTATGTAGCACTTGATATGAATTCTCAACTATCTACACATTAAGATATATTTAATGTGATTCCATAAAATATAATTACTAGGTGCATAAGTGCAGGAAATCTAGGTGTAGATATAAATATAGATATATACCACTGATTGAATGACTGTCTTCTATTTTACTCTTTGAAAATACATACTAAGATATCAGTATAACACACACACGATACAGTTTGACTCAGCTTCACATTCTATAAAATTTTGTGGGTATAGGGCACATCAGATACTGTCTCCAAATACCTGATGAGGTGGACAGATCCTACACTCATGAGACTTTAATGTGGAGCTGAGTCAAACCGTCATTAAGAACATGTAGCTCCAACCAAATATGTTTAGTGCTACTTTCTTTCATTTCTTCACTCATATATATATATATATATATATATATATATATATATATCAGTAGGAATTTTTATTTGAATCCAAGCAGTGACTGATAAACAATTTGGTAGAAAATGTGTAGAGTGGCAGTTTAAAAATTTTTTAATCTGGAAATATGTACACAAAACAGTACAAAACTGAAATAATAAACAGTTCGCAACAAAACAGAAATCCTAAACCTAATTATTGTCTGCCACTATCCTCAGTTATATGTATATGACAGAGGCTAAAAAAAGAAGGAGGATGAGACAGTTTATGAGTATATTCATGCTACAGAGAAATGCCTATTGGCGAAATGATACAGAGCTGCATATGATTACACAGACACACATGTCAATACATGTGAGCATTCATATAAACCTAATGAAGAATGCATCAAATCCTCCTCCAAATATATGTGACAAAATAAACAATATTTATATAAACAAAGACAAGTGAAAACAAAAAGAGTAACAAGAAAATTTTACTTATAAAGAAGAACAATACAGATAAAAAAAATCAAAAAATATGAAATTAGAAACAGAAAAGTAAACCTGTTAAATAATCTGATGGCTGCAAAAATTTATACATTCTCTGACTATACATAAATAAAGAGGGGGAAAAAATCCAGCAATATATATATATATATTATTTAACAAGCTCAGATCCATTTAAGTTTGCTCTAGGATACAAAAAAGTAATGATGTGATTATATATATGAGTATATCTCTACCTGATTGGTTTAATTTTACACCTACAAACTGTCTCTCACAAAAGATGAGTTATCTTATATTGAGTCTTTACAAAGTTTCAAATATGACAAAAATACTAGCAAGGGCCCTACAGTTTCAGAAAAGAGTCGGAATGAGGTGCAATATTCCTGCATTTTTCAAGGGTGATAGTAGTGTGAGTGAAGTAAACTGAAATTGAGTTGTGGCTTACATTATGATTTATGACCCATGTCACAAATATAGATATATTAACACACAAAAATTACAAAAGTAATATTCTTAAGTAATACTTTTTAAAACATGTTACAATTGAGTTTACATCATATATGTTGGTGCTATATTTAAGCTGGAACATGTTCATTGCTCTCTATTAGGAACTTATATATATTGGATAGATAGAGCAATAAAAAATACACTACTCAAAAGGTGGTACATAAGCATGGACTTAGCCATGAAAGAGAAAACAAACAAAAAGAATTGCAAGGCCTCATTGCAATTAAAGAAATATCAAGAGGAAAATAAGGTGTGTTATTTTCAAGAATGTGACACAAGCAAATTCAAAGACCCAAGAAGCTGACAAATCACAACATCTTGATGACTCAAACAATTCAATCTGGATTTCTCAGCTGTTAAATATTCAAAAACATTGTCCATTCTCATTTCCTCTTCAAAATAAGTAATATCGACAAAATTAGTTATAATAATAATAATAATAATAATAATACTTATCACATAAAAGTCCTTGTAGAAGAAAAATGTTTCTCTTCAGATTTTTGAAGCACTTGAGGCAAAACTCATAAAAAAACATACAAGAGCAGCTTGACTTTAGTATACATGTGTGTGTTGATAGAAAGAGAGAGATCATACACACACTCACATGAATAGGTAAGTTTGTAAACACATTATACTAACATACACAGATGGCTATATAGACATGCCCATTTGTAAGGTTTCAATGAAAACAGATCTGTTACTATTTTCTAAATTTCATGACATTATTTTCTTTTTCACCTTTCCTTATAGATTTCTGTACAGTAAGAAAAACAAAAACACCATACCCATCATTGCTTTAAACTGCCAGAAGAGCTAAACAAATAACATTTCTAAGAGTGATAAAAAGAGTTTGTGTAAGAACTGTATGTTATTTGAAAATGATGTCTCATACTTCTGTAAAGACATTCAATCAAGAGTATTATTACTGGAGGAATGGCTGTTGTAGTGAAGATAATTTATAACATTAGAGAGATTTGTTGTCTTTGGAATGCTTTTAATTATTTACAATAAATAGTTTTGATTTGGGGAGAGCATGTGTCCATTGTGGTACAGCTTTCATATTTCACTATCTAAATACTTGTTATGTTGCAAATTTGATTGTCAATTAGCAATATAGTTGAATTGAAACAACAGTCAAGCTATGACTCAGGTTGCAACTGAAATAAGGTTTTAAATCAGCAACATTCATGTTAAGAATTCAAAAGTGTTTCATATAAATTTGTCATCAGCAACATGTTGCTGCATTTTCTTCAAATTATTGCTTAAAGACAAAGGTATTTGTAAGTGTAGCATTTACAGCTTTAGATTGCTGTTATTTCATTTCATTACTGTGTGGATTTTGCAGTCTTTTTACATAGTAAATCAACAGCTCTTCTCATGAATCACAAGTAAGTGATATGGTCATTTTCAGATAGAAAATGCTTCATTGTTTTCTACAGCTTTGCACATCATTTTCTGTACTGTCCAAATCTCCTTCTGAAGCAATATAATAAGCATGAATAAAACCATTAACTTTCAAGTTACTCATACCAGTATACCACATGAGGTTGCAGTAATATTACTAGTAATAACACCTCAGTATAGCCACAGATAATACAATAGTAAAATCCAAACACATACCCACTGGAAACAATCTTTAGTATTTTGTTTCCAAATGACATTTTAACATACATCTTTCCATGCTACTATCATGCATTTTTTTTTCCAGATTTTGGACATTTACAAAAAATGGTGGGTAAATAAATTGATATATCAATGTAGGATGTTTGAATTACATAGCTCATCATAAATTTATCTGCTAAGATGAGCAGCAAAGCTGCATAACGCACATTTCATGATGTTCCATTTATTTCAGTTTCTAACAGCTAAATAAAAATCTGTAACAAATATAAAAAGTTTAACATGAAAAATAATATACTAACCTTATTCAGAGTACCAACAGAAAAAAATGTGAATGCATATAAGCACACGCACACACACACACACACAATATGACATACATACTTACACACATACACCAACACATGTCCAGTGACAAAAAAGTCACATTTTTCTCAAAATGTTTTAGAAATACAAGAAATAAGAACAAAATAATAAATATTACTACAACAGCTACTATTACTACTAATAATAATAATAATGAATTCCAAGTACTTTTTCTTGCTCTCTAATGCCATTTTAATATATTACATTTTTTTTTTTTGTTATTTTATTTCTGAGATACAAGTTCACAGAACGTACCCCACAACCATGTTTTTCTTAAGTTATCTTATAAACTTTTATCTTTCTTTAAAATTTCATTTTGATTGCGCATTGCTCCTTTTCATTACTGCCTTCTACATCAGGTACATACATGAAAGACATCAGCACGAAATGTTATCCATAGGAAATGTATTTTGACAGAAGATCTTCAATGTCTTTGTCTGTTTTTTCATCCTGAGAAAGGGAAATAGAAACAATATTTTTAAAATCAGAAAATGATAGCTGAAATTTTGTGTGTACACACAGATACCGAGGCAATCAAAATTAAACAAAAATACAAGAAAGAAAATACGCAAATATGAAAACTAGGCAACTAAGAGACCTTTTGTTACCCTACACTACCCCTGTTTAGTTAATTTTGAAACTAAAGAACATATCTTAATACGAGATTTTGATGGAAGGTTTAAATCAGTGGTTCTCAACCATTTTTTCCTATGAACTCCTTTGATTACTATTACTCAGATGGACCTTCAGAGCCATTCAAAGTTTAAAAAGTCTTATTATATCTTTAAAATTAAATATCATTAGGAATTGTATAAAAAAATCATTAAAACATTGTGTGTATTGTAGAAATATGACCAATTTATTGCACATAAATTTTAACAACAAAATTGTATATGAACCCCTAAGGGTATTATGGTAGTGTCAAGCAAACTTCTATCAAAAGGCTTTACTACCTGACCTAAATACCAGGAGATTTGCTTACTGAAGAGTCATTCAGTTCTTCAAATCTGAAATCAAGTTATTCCTAAAACTGAACTTATGACCCACAATATAACTCACATGACATTACTATCCCCTCAGTTGAAGTGGGGGGGAAAATGAATGTGCATGTGTGTGTGTGTGCACATGACAAGCTTGTCCTTTGCTTTAACAACAGTACAACTTTGGAAAATTTTTCATTCTGGACATTATCTCCTTTTCCCATATGGAGCTGGTCTCAATTACCATTTGGTAATTGTGACACACTCTAGAGGTGGAGATAAATTCTTGATTTACTAAAACTATATTGGATGGTATGTGGTATACCTATATTTGTTTATGTTCATATACTTCCCATTGGCCACTCTGAGTTATTTTTCTTAGTTCATACGTCTGTGTGTGTGAGTGCATTCATAGAAATGAGAGGTTCAAAGGAACATTGCCAATTCTTAATCCATAACCATGAGAATTGACAAAATATATTTAGTCAAAATCACAGTTATAGATCATATATATACATAAATAAATACATATAATTTTCTATTTCAATATTCAGAGGCTCTACAGAAAGCTCATCTGTTTCACAAGCCTGAATGATACATGAAGCAGACTCAGCTCATTGGGGAAGGCACATACGATCTCACACTCTTCCCCCAATGATCCAAGTCTGGTGACCGTGTTATATAGAGCTCTCCTTAGGACCAGTCAATATCACAATGAAGTATATACTCTCCATCATTGTGCATTGAATATTCCTTTGAACTGTGGTCTTCCCAGATCTATATTGGCTATATTCCATATATATCACAAGAATTAGACTAATTAGCCATAAAAAGTTACATACATAAAGGATCTAATAGCACAAAATTTGACAGCATATAACATGGAACATGATACTTCACACACACATAAAAATACATGTTTATGTATACATGTTAAACAACAACCACACAGCAACTAGTTGAATATAGAAAGGTAGTTTCTTACATCAATTTCACTACGTCTTATTTTCTTGGCTTTCAACAGCCATTTGACAGCTTCAGAATATTTTTCCATCTCCGCATAACACTGAAAGAAAAAAAAAAAGGAAATGTTTACAATTTTATACCATTTTCCCCTTCACTCCAATTCATTCACAAAATGGTTTCATGCATGTGTGTGTGTGTGTGTTTGTTTGTTACAATAGGTATATGCTTAGGGTAAATGTGGTTTCTTTGTTGTAGTTTAATAATGTTAGTGTTTAATTCTTCCTAGAATTAAGATTGAATGAATGTGGTGATATCTAAGGTATGTTTGTTTGTTCTATTTAATATATATTTGTCCTAATTATACACTAAAATTCTATAATAAACATAATGCTTTACTTAGTTTTCTATTATAATTATTTGTCAGGTCATTTTTGAACTAGCAGACCTGTGGCCAAAGGCATTTCAGCTATAACAATCAGGTTTTTATTTTTTTTTACCAGGTACATTATACATAAGTTTGCATAATAAAATGCTCCCTTTTTGTTTTGTTTTTTCCTTAAGATGATAGGGTGTAATATGAGGAAGATCTAGCTGCTATTCTAAACAAGCTGAGTAAACACAAAGGTTCATCATTAGTTTGTTCATTCTAGATGAATGATAAATTGTATGCAAAAAGAGCAACCAGCTGCAAAAACAATTGCTCAATGACATCAAATTGTCCAAAGTACAATCAGTGCTGAGTGATTAAGTTCACCATATAAACTTGATCATATTTGCATCATACATTGGGCAAGTGACTGTTACTATAGCCTCAAGTTAACCTTGTTAAAAGTGGTTACGTAGATCCAAAACATAGTCATTCTATATTACAGGTACATTCAATACAAACTGTTTCCTATCCCTGCTCCAGTCCCTACATTAACCACTATGTCCAATTTTCCCCTTTTCATGATGTTGTCTCTCAGAAATTCCTTCCCTGCCCATAAAGAACATTGGTCCCAAAGGACCTGAGATCGCCATAGGGGCAGTCCCTTTCTCCAGACTAATCCAATACCCCTCCAAACACAAAATGGCCCACTATGAAAAAGAAAAAGGAAACAAGCAGAAATGACATGGATGACAACCAGGTGAAATGGATTATGATTGCAGTACCTGATAATGGTAATGACAATGAGGATAATGTGTGGGAGGGGATTGGAATGAATGAATGAAGTGCTGTCTAGACACCAACAAATGGGTTAGTAGTAGCTCAACAAGAAATCAAGAATAATGAAAAACAATTAAATTAAAAATAGAAAAGGTCAAAGTTAGCTTTTGAAAATAAACAATAGGAGAAATGAGAGTTCTGTTTTATTGAAATTTGATTTTATCAGTACTATGTTGATAAGTAAACAAATGGCTTGATATTGGCATAGATTAGGGAAATGGTGGAGGTATGAAGATAACAGGGATATATAGCAAATATAGAGGAAGGTTAAATGAGTCACAGCTTGGAAAGTTAATTCATAAAATTAGATATACATTAAGATAGATATAACAAACATATAGGCAGTTGGAAATGCACAGAAAGAAAAAGTAACTGAATATTAACTGTATAGACTTCATGAAACTATCCCTATTCCAGAACCCAGTAACAGTTAATTTTCCATCTCAGCACATTTGATGGTTGATTTTATCCAAACTTTCAATTTTACATATAAATTGCTGAAGCAGAAATTTTTACAGCAAGATTACATAACTGATTGTTAATCTAACACTGGGAAATTAAGTTTTACCACAACTTATATTGCAGTTCGATAGACTGAAGAAAGCAGAGTAATGTATTTTGCCCAGAGGGCACAAAAAAGAATGGCTGTACCCAGGTTTGAACTCATTTTCTTGTGATTAGCAGTCAATCTATCTTAACCTCATAAGTTCAACTCAAGAGAAAAAAAAAGAGAAAAATACTTGAATGCAAAAAAAAAATTCTTAGGTAAAAAATATTTGGCAAAAGAAATACAATTTCAAGAAAATTGTACTTCTAAGATGTCTTGATATTTATGTCACAAGCATTGAATCACCATTAACATTCAGCCTTCTTGAGCTACTCAGGTTTTTCTTTTCTCAACCAGCTCAGCTTTGATACATTTAATCAAGCTCCTTAAATACATGCAACATGAGTCTCAAAACTTAATGTACCATAGAGAGACCAGCAAAATATTTTATCAATAAAATAGTATATCTTCATTAAATTAACCAAGTAGAGACCATCCTTTTCCATGCTTATACACACATGAGGAGTTAAGTTTAGTGCAACATGTTGACAAAATTACTCATCCAAATTAACTGTTGCTGTCATTTAGTGGTGAACTGTTCCAATAATGTAGCATCTATTTACAGCTAGATGGACTGGGCCATTTGAAAGTTTTATTTCTTAAGCACAAACGCAATTGACAGGATATCTTTTGGCTTGAAGTTTGGTACCCTATAAAACAGTACAATGGCTTAAGGCAAACGGTACAGTCATAAGTTCAAAATTTACTCAGGTAAATCGCTTGCTCCAATCGACCCAACTGACAAAACAAGCTTTCTTTCAACTTCACATGCAAGTTGTTTATAATAAGAGCAACTTGTCGCAAAAAGAGTTTCCCTGCCAACAAATACCATTGCTCATATTGAAAAATGGATGTAAAACAGAAAAAACAAATTTTAGTTTACGTACTCGAGCAATGTGTAATAGATTTTCTTTCCATATCATGGGACGCAGTTTTTCTGCCTAAAAGTAAATTAAAAAGTACTTTACATAGATAAATGCACAATTTAACTGGTCAGAAAGTAAATATGACAAAAAAAAAAAAAAATCATTCTCTTTATTTCTCCAATGTCAAACTTTTAGGGTCAAATTGAATTCTGGAAAAAATCAGGGATCATTTTTTTTTCAATACCATGTAGTTATTATGTAAAACTTGATCAGCTCTGATGAAGCAGATGTGATCAAAGGTTTACCACCGTCCCATCTTTTTTCTTCTTTTTTTTTTTTTCTCAGACTGATAACCAAACATAACAAGAAACTGTTTTGAATGGTGAGTTTGACAAAACCCACTTGATGAGTTTTATCAAATTAGTGGACAGTTCAAATCATCTGGAGAAGCTTATAGAAAACTACTCCAGGCTAACTTTCTTTATAAAATGTATAAACATAAAGCAGTCAGCCATGTCCCATTGACACAATCAATTATTTAGCAATAACTAAAATTTATTCAACTGATTTGTTCACTTCTCTTTTCTAACAGTGAATACCTAATACTAGTGTTTGACAAGCGGAAAGTGTAACCTCTCGAAAGAGCAGTTCTTCACTCCTGCTCCAGAGCGTCGGCTGCGGGGTCACTCTGAAAAGCTCTATCTGCGACGATTTCATCTCAATCAAAGGAGAGGGGCTTTCTCCGTCTGGGTTGCGGATCCGTGGAATAAGCTGCCGGACGAGATAGTGAAGATGCCGACGACCGCTCGGTTCAAAGTCTCCCTTGACTACAAATGGCCTGAACTCAAAAAATTAACTAACTAACTAACTAACTAACTAAGCTGGCTTCTATCACCAAATATTCAGATATGTGGGCTAATTTTCCAAAAATCAGTCGGGGTTACATTACTTAATTTTAATTATGTCACAAATATCAATGTTTTCAGCATCAATTAACTCTTTAGCATTTCAACCAGCCACTTATAGCCCAAATATTCTGTGTTATGTTCAAACCAGCCAGATCTAGCCTCTTACACCTATCCTACAATGTTTTTTTCTAAAAATGAACAATCACATCATGAAAATCTCAAAGCTACAAAATAGTGCATGAATAATTCCAAAGAATGTGAATAAATACATTTGACAGAATAATCCAAATGCTAAACAGTTAAATGAAACTATGCAAGTGCTTCATTGCATGGTACAATGCAAGTCATTTGCAGTACTATGAACAGCAATAAAAATATTCTAAAGCAAATCACTTTTAATCAATAATAACTGGTAATCTGTACAATGAATTAAATAAGATAGCAGAGACTAACAATAAAGAAAACAAAATATAGATAGTTAAAGTAAAGGTATTTTACCGTCATGAAATGAGCTAAGGTCTCTTGTGGAGACGTCTGCGGGGGATTGTTGTCAAATATGAGATGTGCAATTTTCCGCTCCATCCAAGTCATCATATACACCTGGTAAAAAAGAAAAAAAAAGAAAGAAAAACTTCAATGAAATACATTTCAGCCATTCAAGATCAAGGAAAGTAAATATGACAGGTAAGTCTATGAAGGTCTGACTGCAACAGTTTCCATCTTCATACACAAACAACAAATATAAAATTGCACAGTAGTCATCTTTGCAGTCTCAAACATTCTGTCTAAAACTACAAAAATCAAATACAAAACAACACCCTAGAATAAACTTATTTCGTAACTTCCACATCAACTTTAAATATACATAGAGCTTAGATATAAAACAAAGTATAAGATAACAGGGTATCATCCATGAATCTTTGAAAATTTTTATATCCATAAATCTATTATGGAGAATTAAACCTCCTCCTACTTCCTTGTACTCTAAGACTTTTTACTGTATTTTTTCTAGTTTTATTTTATTTCATTTCATTTTATTTTAATTCACTCTCCTCCTTTACCTTTCTAATATATCCTACTAATGGTGTTACCCTGTTATTTTACTATACTCTAAGCATGTTGCCTGAGATTACAAACATAAAAAATAAAAATAATGCAATAGACCAAAATAGATTGAATAATTTTATCAATTAGTGTATTTATTTGGTAAAAGGCTTATTGCACTCTTATAATGATAATTTGCTTTATCTGTTAATGACAATGTGTGACGGATCATTTGACACTGAAAGACTGGTTCACAGATAGCACATAAGTGTTAAGATTGAGTCACTTCAGTCAGCTCAACTTAAGTAAAGCAATGGCATCGAAGTAGTTCATCAAACCTGTTCTTGTTGTTATCATTATTGTTGAGATATTACAAAGCTGTTGTAATCTCTGGATGTGTAAAATGCACTAGTACAGTCATATTTTGTTATGGCTTAGTAAAAGGAGGAAAGGTAATCTCCATAACTATATTTCGTAAGTGCTTGAAATAGGTGACAGTAAAGGAAGAAGAAACAACTCGTTGTTGCAGTAGGGAGCAGTGCAACAGGACACTAAGTTATCCTCAAAGCATGTTTTCTACTCATAGCAACATCTTGATCTCAACCATAAGGTACAACAATCATAATTGGTCAGTTGCTTTACTGACATCATCATATGAGTACTTCTGTGATTGCCTTAACATATAACTTTTGCGAAAATGTGGAAAGCAAGAAGTAATAGAAAATCTTTATTACTTTCATCTTAGCAAAGGTGGAGATATTCTTTTCAGTCATGTTTGTTTGTTTGCCCACAGACAAGATATTTCAAGATCCATTGGATGGATTCAGATGAAACTTTCAGGGATGTTTGGCCTCGTGACTGACACAAACTGATTAGATTTTGGGATCGATCTGGTACAGGGCAAGGATTCTGGATTATTTGTTGTATTTACTTTACTTTACATGAAGTATTATGATCTTACATTCACTTTTAAGTCTTTCTCTGATTATCTCCCTTGAAAGCACTCGCATGGTTTCCATGTAAGTTACGGCAGTGTTGCTGTTTCCAAAGTTTTACTTTCATTTCTCTATCATTAATTTTACTCACATCTCTAACTTAAAAACTGATGGATAAAGAAATCAAACTACATAAACAAACGGCAGCAAAACCATTCAGAAATTAAATAACACTAACATATTCAGTAACAAAAATGTAATTTATCATTGACAATTTTTAGTTTTACCAATTTTGAATATATTACTCCTGTTTAAAACCTCTTACCTACATGACAATTGAATTTCTAGCTGTTTTGAAGGAAGCTTTACTTGTTGGACTCACATTTTTGCATGCAACAATGTTATTAAACCTCTGTTAGCAGCACTGTACGCAGGTCCTTTCCGTTTTCTTTCATGCATGGATAAATTTTTCATTATAGACCTTAATAGTCATAAAGACACTATATCAGTGGATAGACTAAAAAAAGGCCATCATGAAGAAAACTGTCCCAGTTCCCACTGCAGATGGCACACACACAGCATTACAAACACGGCCAGCACACCCACATTTGCATTCCATGACTACCATTGGGATCAATCAGGTACTGGACAAGGATTCTGAATTTTTTTCCGATTTTTTTACTCAATTTTTGAGAGTGGTTGAGTTCATTTTTAGTATTCTCGTTTGTGAGAGCAGTCAAGTTTATTTCAGATATTCTCATTTTAAAAATCATCTCTAGATAATTGTTGAGAGGACATTGGTGTTGCCTTGGCAGAGGTTTGCACTCTCTGAGTGCTCTTGTTTTTTATAGATTAATGAGTAACTTTTAGCAATGAGAATGATCAGTTTTTGAAATTATATGTATAATTCACAAAATATTTGGTAAGAATTAAGCAGTCCTCAACAGAGTTGCACACAAACTTGAAAATAGGCACAGAAATAGCACATGACCTCATGGCCTTTTAACAACTAAACAAATAAGTGAGAACAGTTCCTTGCCTTGTAACACATAAAAATGATGGATCTTGAACTCATAATTTTTTTGTCTGAAATTCTGACTAAAAATGCTCTATTTATCATAACAGAAATAAAAATAAGTAATACCTAGAAATAACAAACTGCTAATCAAGTTGATAGTTTTTCTATTTCTTCTTTTTTGTCTCATTGCAGTGTAGTAGTTTTTAAAAATTTCTTACCCTATAGTGCCATCTACCCAGCATGTAGTGAAGGAAAGCATCTTTTGGATTGAGCTTCAAACCTTGTTCAATATGGTACTGAAAAGATAAAACAGAATGAACATATATGAAAACATATACTGAGTGATTAATGAATCTTTTCAAAATTAGTGATATCCTAATTTAGTTGAACTGATGCCCAAGACAGCTAGAACTGTAACTGGTTTTATTAAGCATGAGGATACCAAGCTCTTTGTGGCCAGCAGAAAGAGCAATGTACCTAACTCCAAGAAATTATTTCAAAGTTAAACACTATTCTGTTAAAAAGTTTCATCTTCTGAATTATTTCATATAGGTATGATGCCAGCAAATGGTGAGCAACATGGCATGTAAATATTTAGAACTTCATTTCTGACTACATCAAAGAATAAATGGCTGAATTTAAAATATCTGAAACTCAATCTAGGAGTTGATGTTCCTATCATGCCAGAAATTCGGTGATATATCAAAGGCAATAATACTTAGTTTTCAATGGCCCTGTCCTGCTAGAAGGCAAACAGCAGAAGCATAACAATGATTAGTAGACTCAGTGGCTGACAGTTTTAAGTTCAATTTCATATGATGAGAATAAAGTTAGTTGTAGGAATAAAGTTAGTTCTGACAGACTTCTGTTCAAATCTAGGGACAAATTTATATTGTATACATTTACTGTCGCAAAAACCATGGATGAGTACCATGCTAGTTTGCCTCAGAAAGTCCATAAGGAAAATAATAATACTTTCTATTAAAGGCACAAGACCTGAAATTTGGTGGGAGAGGTTAAGTCGATTACATCAACCCCAGTGCTTCACATGTACTTAATTTATTGACCCCAAAAGGATGAAAGGCAAAGTCAACCTTATTGGAATTTGAACTCAGAACATAGCGACGGGCAAAATATTGCTAAGCATTTCATCCAACATGCCAATGATTCTGCCTTAATAATAATAATAAAGGTTTCAAATTTTGGCACAAAGCCAGCAATTCAAGGAAGGGGGCAAGTTGACTACATCAACCCTAATGCTCAACTGGTACCTATTTTATCAACACTGAAAGGATAAAAGGCAGAGTTGACCTCAGTAGAATTTGAACTCAGAACTCAAACCCAGCAGTGCATTTCATCCAGCACACTAATAGTTCTGCCACCCCGCCTCCTTAATAATAATAATAATAATTGTAGTAGTAATAATAATCCTTTCTACTATAAGCATAAGGTATGCAATTTTGTGGGCAGGGTAAGTCAATTACATCAATCTCAGTGCTCAACTGGTACTTATTTTATCAACCCCAAAGGGATGAAAGATAAAAGTCAATTTCAGTGGAATATGAACTCAGACATAAAACCAGAAGAAATACTGCAAAGCATTTTGTACAGCATGCTAACCATTCTGCCAGCTTACAATGATAATAACAAAAATAATAATAATCATAATCATAATCTCCCAACATCAATTTTAATGAAACACTTTTAGAAACTTTTTGAGGTTAAAAACCAATCAATAAATCAATGTTTTCATTAGTGCAGCATTTACTGCATTTTTAATTTAGTCAACAGGATCAATGATGTTATTGGAAAGAACTTAGTCAGTAGCACGAGCCTAATCTACTTGGATGATAACGAAATGTAGAGTCAATTCTCACCTACATCTCACAAATATTATTTGTATTTTCTTTAGTCTTACTTCATACAGTTATTGAATATCTAGTGCTGTAAATTCTTCCTATTATCAGAAGAGGGGGATATCAGTCTCATGTTTATTTCAGACACTGTTTATTTTGGTGGGGGATGGGGAGGTCTAATAAATTTTAGCTATTGAATATTACAAGGTCACATTAGTTTGAGTTTTGCTTTATTTTTGTTATTGATGAAAAACTTAAGTAAATTATATATAGAAATACACACACACACGCCGTATATGCATACATAGATAAAAAGAAAAATATATGTGAATATGAACACAATAATATGTGTTCCAGTGAAAGCAGTTTAACACGTTAAACACTGGAGAAACATAAGGGAAAAAAATGTAGTACATAAGTATAGATTTATCTATTTTGTAAATATTAATAATAATAACAACAACAGCAGCAACAACAACTTTAGTAAAAATGAATATCAAGTTATTTAAAATTCTAGCTTCTCTAAATCCAATCAAAAATAAGTTATATAGTCAAAATTTTTTTTTCTTTTTCAGTGTTGTAAGTAGAGAAGATTAATATTAGAGATAAATGTACAGGAAAACATTGAATGTGTGTTCTAAACATCAGAGCTGGTGTGAATAATGGCATTCACTAAAATTATGAAATCTAACCACTATGGAAAATAGACATAAATTGATGATGATTAAGACAATGTCTGCAAGAAAATGAAAATACAGTTAAAAAATAGAGGAGGTATATATAAGTTAGACAGGTATATTTCCATCTGATTGCTCTATTAATATTTAGTTGTCAGGTCAAAAAAAAAAATTAGCAAAATACAAATGAAACAAAAAAATAAACAACCAACAAACAAACCAACAATAAAAAAACTGCTCCCCAAAATGTTAGAAAAGAATAAGACTATCTTACCCAAACAAAGCTTTTATTTCAGCAGATCACCTGTGAAAAATTAATTGTATATCCCAAAATTATTGCAGACACAGAACTAGCTCCATGTGTCTTTTTTAGAAAAAAAATCTTTGTGGAAAGTACTAAGTAGAAATAACAATGGAGACAAAACCTGGGTATATTACTGGTATATTGATGTATATTACTAGATATATTACTGGCCTATTTAACTATTGTATATTACAGGTACACATTACTGGGTATATTAGGGGTGAAGGATCATATAGGGGATCTTATCCTTTGAAAGTAAGACAAGACCCTTTATATTTAGATCTACAGCTCCTATAAACCCTTCTGAATTTTAAAATCAGTCTCTTGATTACTGATCTGAGTTAATCAATAATG
Organism: Octopus sinensis; assembly: GCF_006345805.1. Lineage (NCBI taxonomy): Eukaryota > Metazoa > Mollusca > Cephalopoda > Octopoda > Octopodidae > Octopus > Octopus sinensis. The sequence goes on along the minus strand of NC_043007.1, from coordinate 61,201,365 downwards.
ATGAAAATAAACAGTTTTTTTTTTCTATCTTTCTAAAGAGTGAACAGAATAGAGTTAATTGTGTGCTGGAATAGGATGAAATTTCTTTAACTTTTACTCTCTAAAACGGATTTTAAGGGGTATGAAAAAAGAAAGAAATTATTATTGACAATCAACTCAAAATCACCCATGACTAAGCAGCCTTATGATCAAAGTTATGATCACTCCAGCTTTTATTTCAAACATAGTATACCTAGGACATTATTCAATGTGCCCTTCCAATTTTTTTTAGACAGTAGAGTGTAAATCAAGAAATATTTAGCAGATTGAGTAAGTCTTTAGCAGAGGTTAGAAACATTTTTAGCGTCAAGGGTATCATAAGAATCTGCAAGATTGAGTCTGTGCTGAGAAAATTAATGAAACTTTAATTTTACAAATCATAGGATTATAACTTCGATTAAATTACTGTTTTGGTTTTACAGCTCAAACTGTTATTTAATGGGATTTTAAAGACTTTGTCAATGGGTAACTTCAAATTTAATGCATGTGAAATTTTTGATTAAATATTCAGGGCAAAGAGGAGTCTTTTCATGTCTAAACAGATTGATTGGATCTACAAAAGCAGCCTGCTCGCTCAATGAATTATCAAATTAATAAATTGATTGAACAAAGACCCCCAGAGATACATTTTCTAATCCAAGATTAGGAAAGGATCAAGATTATAGTTTCTTTTGTAAATGTTATGAATATTTTGTTTTAGTAGCCACAAACCCAAGTTTTGTAGAAGAGAGAATGTAAACAATTCAATAAGTATCAGTAACACACCTCAGTATATTTACTGATACACTGGTTACATTTTTATCAATTTCAGGTAGATGAAAAGCAAACTCAATTCAGAAAATATTTCAACTCAGAACATAAGGTGACTAAATAACATAATACATTACTGCAAACTCACTGTCCACTTTATCTTAATATTAGTGCCAATACATGATGAAAAAAATTTCCACCCTCTAATGAGAGGATTTCATAATGAAATTTGACCCAAACAGATACATCAAACATCTCAAATGTGTGTGTGTGTGTGTGTACGTACTGGATGTTGCTTTAATGAATAAATGAAGTAATTAGGAAAACATTACAAATGTTATTTCAAAATTTATCTAATTTATTAAGAACAACTACATTGATCTCAACAGATCAAAACCAAATACCGGACAAGATAAGAATAACAGTAAAAAGCATAGTGCATAAGAAATATGGAAGCACTTATAACATTACTGATCAAAACAAAATGCAGCAAGACACATAATGAAAAATTAAGACACATTTGAAATGAACAATGAAACCAAATCATGATAATGTATAAAAATATATCAGTTCATATGAACAAGTTTCATATTCCAAAGATATAGAAGAAATCATATTTATGAAAATATGATAGAATTCAGTATAATGTTTGTGGGGAAATTAACATGCAGCAGAAGATATTTCAAACATAATAAAACAAATTCTGTTTGTGAGAGAATTTGCTCCTGATAATAGTGCGTGTGTGAGTACACATGCATATCATTTATATACTTGTGAGAGTTTATAAGTTCATGCAGCATGGGATTGATTCATAGATGTCTAACTCTCTTCAAAACGTCAAAAACCATTCATCTTGAAGAAAAAACAATAAGGTTTATTCCAAGCATTCTAAAGTAAACAAACATGCTTAAAGTAACAATTCTGATTGGTTGAAACAGCCACCAACATACAGTCAAGTGACTTTTCTTACAAGCTTTCTATTATATTTATGTAACAGGGTCATGTGACCAATAAAATTCAATGTCTTAGCTGAGCTGACTTTTTGAGAGAACACTAGATATTTTTGATCTAAAACTATTGACTAGTCATTAAATAATGACAAACATTGATTGGATGAAAACAGTGCGAAGGTATGTCATCAAGATGTGTAAATGATGAAACATCTTTGTAATGGAGTCAGTGAATGGTGCTATAGGTTCAGTCAAGTATAGCCAACTGAAACAACTCAACATCATCAACCCCCAACTCCAAATAGCACTAACAAACATAACACCAACTGTGAATTAGATATCAGAAGGGGAAAATGAACCCTAAAAACAATTGTGACAATCAACTACAAAGCAGAAACTAGGTATTAAACACCCAAGAAAGAGGGAAAAATGGGTTTCAAGCAACAACGAGTGAGGATAAACAAGATATCGAACACCCAAAAGAGAAGGTAAATTGAACATGAAACACCCAAAAGACAGGCTAAATTGGGTGTGAAGCAACCAAAAGAGAAGAGAAACTAAGTGTCAAAAACTCCTACCAAAAATAAAAAGGGGTATCAAGTACTTAAAATCTGCGAGTTGAATTTGAATTTCATGATAGAACCAAAACCAGTCAGGCACAGTAGAAGATGAATTAAATGCAAAGCTTTTTTTTTATTTTTTATCAAATTTAGTTGTAAGCCTTTTGAGATGTTTTACTTGTTTTATTAAAATTTAATTTGACAAAAATACACTATATTCTGTCAAGCAGGATTAAACTTGACTGATTCTGCAGTCAGCAAGGAAAAAATAACCACTTATAGACTTACTTTCAGCACAGCAAACTGCAACAATAATGAACAGTAATAAGGACCAGAACAAATCTATGATATTTTCAATGACTTTCATCATACTTATTTTAGTATTTTTGCCACTTTTGCACTGAGATTTTATATCATTCAAATTTCAAACAGCTGAAACAACATACATCTGTTTGTCTGTCTCTGTCCGTCTGTGTGTCTGTCCGTCTGTGTGTCTGTCCGTTTGTGTGTCTGTCCGTTTGTGTGTCTGTCCGTTTGTGTGTCTGTCCGTTTGTGTGTCTGTCCGTTTGTGTGTCTGTCCGTTTGTGTGTCTGTCCGTTTGTGTGTCTGTCCGTTTGTGTGTCTGTCCGTTTGTGTGTCTGTCCGTTTGTGTGTCTGTCCGTCTGTGTGTCTGTCAGTTTGTCTGTCCGTTTGTGTGTCTGTCCGTTTGTGGTCTGTCCGTTTGTGTCTGTCCGTTTGTGTGTCTGTCCGTTTGTGTGTCTGTCCGTCTGTGTGTCTGTCAGTTTGTCTGTCCGTTTGTGTGTCTGTCTGTGTTTGTCTGCGTCTATCTGTCTGTCTGTCTGTCTGTCTGTCTGTGTGTGTGTGTAGGCGCAGGAGTGGGTGTGTAGTAAGTAGCTTGCTTACCAATCACATGGTTCCGGGTTCATTCCTATTGCATAGCACCTTGGGCAAGTGTCTTCTATTATAGCCTCAGGCAGACCAAAGCCTTGTGAGTGGATTTGGTAGATGGAAACTGAAAGAAGCCTATCGTATATATGTATATATATGTATGTATGTGTGTGTATATGTTTGTGTGTGTGTTTGTCCCCCCAACATCGCTTGACAACTGATGCTGGTGTGTTTATGTCCCCGTAATTCAGCAGTTTGGCAAAAGAGACTAATAGAATAAGTACTAGGCTTCCAAAGAATAAGTCCTGAGTCGATTTGCTCGACTAAAGGCAGTGCTCCAGCATGGCCGCAGTCAAATGACTGAAACAAGTAAAAGAGAATAAAAGAGATATATACACACACAAACAGACTGATGCCTTGTTCTCAAACCAGTCGACTACCACTCATTTAAAACACATGAAATGTATCATATGGAAAATGCAACAGAAAGGATAACTGTGAAATTAATATGGGGAGTGGAATAGCTAAGGTTTCTCATATACCTTCTTCCGGGTTCCTCATTACTAGCACCTAGTTCCTCAAACAGAAACTAAAATTCTGCTTTATTTTTATTTGCCTTTTATCAACTTTACCCTGATAGAAGAGAATTAAAAGAAGGGTTTGTTCAAAATGTTGGATATTCCACTCCCCACAGTAATTTCACTATACTGTCAATTTTTCTAAGTAATACAAGTCTTGCAAATGTTGACCACCATCCTCATATTCTGCTTTGACTGCTAAATCAAACATCATAGACAACAAATATGAAGAACAGAAACAAAACACAGTCTAGCTAATAAAAAACACTTAGGTAAACATCAGGCAAAGATCTAAGGTATTCTAGTGGAGCATATGATAAGAGGAAGAGCCAAAATAAAATACAATAACTGGAAAAAATTATGAAAAAGGCTCAAAAAAGAAAAAAAAAACCAGCAACATTATCTAATTAATTAGATTTAAAACACTTCATAAAATACATAATATTTGTATATTATTAATTAGATATCATAATACCCAATAATGCTAAAGCTTCTAGAAGCTGTTACCTACAAAAGAATGACAGAGTATTAGTGTGAGACATGACTGAAGAGCTATACATTTTTACAATAAGTCCAAGACTTGGTCCTTAATTAAACTGCTAAACCATAAGATGCGTAGTCTCATAATATCTAGTTTTGGGATGTTGACAACCTATGCCAGAATATGGATGCTAAATGATGATGATGATGATACAGTTCATATGAAGATAATTAACTTACCTTGATGGAATAAGCCAATTCAATTTGTTGGCGGATCCCAAGATATTCAGTAAGGCTGCCAACAATGACTGCATACCTTTAAAAATGAATATTATAGACTTTAAACACATTGTATTTCTAAGATTTTACATTTTGTAGACTGTTAGATTTTACAGATTATGAGTTTCATATTTTGTATTTTTAACCACACATTTTGACAGGTTTATTCTTGATTAGATAAACTGGTATAAAAAAGAAAACAATACTTCAAAGAAACAAAACTTCTGAAATAATAATTCATCAAAACGCGTGCACACACACACACAGCCAACAGTGATATGAATTAGCTAAGGGTAAACAGCTTTTTTTCAACTTTATAATTACAAAATTCCAATAACTATGACAAATATGACCATTACTTGAATTACTACAACTTCCAGGACTACTGTCAGCTGTCTCTCTCTACAAACCCATCAGCCTACTATAAGCCCTTCCATCCATTTTCTAACATTTGCAATAGTGAAAGCAACCTGACTAGAACTAACTACAAATAAAATTCTGTATGGAGCAGATCAGAACTCAATATTCAGCAGTGAAGCAACCCATCAAGAACAATAATTCTGAATAAAAAATATCTGCACAAAGGAGATGCAGACTTCTTAATGGAAGGGACATGGATTCCGCAAGCCACAACAAAGACAACCCATCTAAGACAGCAGTAATCTGAATAAAAATTGAACAATGTAAAAGGAATACTTTAGTACTGACAAAAAATTTCTCAAATGATGCTGGCATGATAAAATACATTGTCCAAGCTGTAAAGTGGCTAAAGATAGGAAGGGCATCCAGCCAATAAAACTCTGCTAAAATCATGATGGTCACTAATTGGGCACACAGGACTGACTCTTAGTATGTTAGTTTGTGCACAGAATTGAGAACATTTGATCATGTGTGAATCTATTGAATGTTATCACAGCAACTCTCTTACAGATGCAAAAATCTTTAAACAACCTAACCACTACTAGAAACTCATCTTCTCCTATCAGGACTGACACCATCAACATTGGCATGATGAAAGATAGATCTGATTGTAGATATAAGGAGGAAGAAGTGAATAGATGAGTAACTGTATACAAAAAGTTTAATGGAGTGAGAACCTCTGCTAGATTTCTGACAGAATAATTAAGTTTAGACTATCTTAAGCAACTTAACAGCAATAGTTAACACCAGTCAAAGTGATCTTTTGCCAGTTCTTCACATTGTGTCTAAAGTACCTTGCACCATTTCAGCAGCATCTTCCTGAGTTGATCTCTGTATCTCTTCTGACATTCTTGTCATTTGCAGCACAAAATAAAAGAATTCAGTGGGAATTTGAGTGTTGAGCATGTATCCATGGTGTCTTGCCCATCTTAGCTATACTTTGGATACTATCTTCAATAATGATGGTCTTTGCTCACAGTAGGATCTCATCAATGGTCACTCAATCCTAACACTTGCTCTTTGTTGGAAAGTTTCTATGCATTCTGTATATAACTTGGGTTTCACAGTAATAAATGAGAGTAGGTATCACAGCTGCTTTGTATACAGCCAGTTTGTTACTAATGAGGAGATCCTTATAGTCAAAAATCTGTTTAATAGAGAACAGTAACTTAAGTTCATTTTATATTGTATGTTCTTTATTTCTTTATCTATAGAAGCACTAGACTGAAAGAAGATTACAAAGGCACTACTACCTGTCATCAACATCCCAATTTTAACATCCACTTTTCCATGCTCGCATAAGTCAGACAAAATTCCTTGAGGCAAATTTTTCTATGGCCAGAAGCTCTTCCTGTAACCAACTCTCACCTGTTTCCAAGCAAGCTAATGTTTTTATGAGTTCTTCAAACACAAACAGCCCAATAGTCAGGCATGTTTTCAAAGAAGAATGCAAATGAACAACACCATTGGTATTACAGTGATTAATGTGCAGTGTCAAGTCAAGAGAATACATATACAGTGTTGGCCAAAAGTCACCTGACAGTAAATCAAAATTCTATAAATACTATCTGTAATTCTGTGTTGACTTGAATGGAAAAATGTGTCACTCAAGAAGGACTTCAGTTTGATCAATTTTCATGATGAGTTTAGATGCTTTTATAAAATTCATTCAGTTGTTAAACATAAATAAATCTTGGAATTAAATGGTTTTTATTTACTGTCAGGTGACTTTTGGCCAACCCTGTACATACATGCATATGAAAAGAAGATGGAGATAAAAAGTCAAAATGTTGAAGACAACTGAGAGTTTCTGCTGAGAACTACAAACTAGATATATCTAGATGGAAGCAAGGTTTCAACTACACAGAAGGTGTTATGCTGGTGAAATGATCCAGAGCTAAAAGTCAGGCTTGAAGAAATTGTAAGAAAGAGGAAGCAAAGAACAATATCCAGTAACTAGAGGAGAAGTTAGACACCAAGTATATATAGCAAAGTGAGAAACTGAAAATAAAAGGAGTGTCAATGTTTTATGACATAAGGATCAGAATTATGAGGTGTTCAGGATCACAAAGCAATATCAATCAAGACATCATTGAGGCAAGGTGTATATAGAGCAACAGCAATACACTTGCCTTCAATGACATCAAGAAGAGACATGGAAATGTTACTTGGTGAAGTTGCTATATGAGGAGAATGAATAGAGGAGACAAAGAAAGTCTACAGCAAAAAGACTCAACAGAGAAACAATCTATTGAAGCTGACAGTCAGTAACAGGGTTAGGGATATGAAGGTAGGAAGAGCAGCTAGACTTTCAAGGAAAGGATAAAAATATCCAGCAAAGTAGGACAGGTGCTAGTCACAAGAAATGTCAATCAGGTAATAGAGAAGGTTGACATGCCCAATGACTGGCACAATAGTATAATCATCAACTGCTACAAGGACGAAGATGTTCTAGAAATACGCAACTACTGAGGACAGACAGTATGATGCTTGAGTAATGAAGTGCATGGTAGTGAAACATGAGCACTGAATGTGGATGTGTACTGGCTGAAAAGAAATGAAGCTAGCATTTTTTTTTTCTTGAATTTGTAAAGTTTTCAGTGAATAAATATGTTTGCTGTTTTCCATCAGTAACATCTTGCTTACTCACAATCTACCTCAATGACCTCATATATCTACCACAACCCCTACCCCAAGCCTTTGCTATATTTCTTGCCAACATTTGCTACAATCACCTCATCCTGCCAACTCACCCAGTTCAAGTCTCTGTATCATGTCACCTATTCTCACCACTGCCAATGTTACTCTCTCTTTCTTTTCCAACCACAATATCCATGTATCTACAGCAAGACACCTATCTCTGTCCCTCTATACCTTTAATCTTTTAACTGGCACAAAGCCACATACTATCAATACTACACCCTTCTCCCAGTTGAGGAGGTTTTGTCTTGCAAGGTACTTGGTGACCTGTTGGTGTGGATGCCATTGGTGCTGTTGCCATGTAAAAAGCACTGGTTCTGGTACCATGTAAAAAGCACCCAGTACACTCTCTAAAGTGGTTGGCATTAGTAAGGGTATGTAGCTGTAGAAACCATGTCAGAACAGACAATCGAACCTAGTGCAGCTCCCAGCCTTGCCAGCTCCTTTCAAACCAGGCAACTCATGCCAGCATGGAAAACAGACATTAAATGATGATGAATGACAGCACATATGAGCTGAGAAAAGGGCATTAAGCATTAAGCACAAGAGGATGTAGAATGCAAAAGAGAAGACTACACAGTCAGGAACATGTGATGCATATGGCGGATAGCAATTGTGTAAGAAAAAATGTCAATTGATGCAAATGGAAGAGGTGGAAGGAAGACATGAAAAGAAATGGTGAAGGGTGATTTCAGGAGGTTAAATCTCATGAAGACTGTAATTAACAACAAAATGCTATACTGAGGAAAACCTGACCAACCATTGCAATCACAGAAAAGTGGCCATATAATGATAATGATATGTAGCAACCAACCTACCAAGCTATCAGTATATACAGATTTTAAAAGGTTAACTTATTGACTACCAGATTTATAGCTAAAATAGGTCTAAGCTATGGTTATTTACACTACCTATCAGAAGCCATAGACATGAAATGATTAATAAGCATAGCTGATATTTACCATTTGTGAGCACTGGATGAGTTTACGTTCAATGCAAGGGAGGCATTAGCTAAATCTCTGGCCACAAGGAGAAGATCTTTCTTTTCCTCACTTTGGGGTTTGTGAGTTTCAGCCATTTGAAAAGTTGATTTTGATAGGCGCCAATGGAAATCAATATTGCCCTCATACTGCGAAAGAATAAGCACAATTGAATTGAAACAGGTTAGATTTAACTCAACTTTGTAAAAGAGGAGTTATATTTTAACAAAGAGAAATAAAAATTAAAAATATTGAAATTCGTTTTTAACAGTTTTTAAAGATATTGAATTCATTTTTAACAGTTGAAACTTGAAGTAGTTAAGGCTGTAAATAATAGCATTATGAGTGGGTTAAAAAACATTTGAATAGAAAAAGCTGAAGACTGTCAAGATTCATGTCCCACGGCCAGTCTTCAATCCAAAGGAGTTTTTAACCCAATATTTACAAGCTATTATTTATAGCTTTATTTATTTATTTCATGTTTCAAATGTTAAAAATGAATTACTTCTTTCAAAAATGTCTAAATTGTATTAATGTAAAGAAAATTATTATTTCAGTTTTAACTATAAATAAAAAGAAATCTACCACTGTCTTATTCATTACACTAACCCTTTCAATATCAACTCACATGAGATTGTCCCTGGTTCAGTGATACAAATTCACATTAAATTATCTAAATTAAATCCTTCAACCAAAATTTCATGTTAATATATGTTCCTAAAGGCAGCGGGCTGGCAGAATTGTCAACACACCAAGAAAAATGCTTAGCAGCATTTTGTCCATCTTTACATTCTGACTTCAAATTACACCAAGTTCAACTTTGCCTTTCAATCCTTTCAGGGTTGATAAAATAAGTAGCAGTTGAGCACTGGGGTTGATGTAATTGACCCACCCACCCTGAACTTGCTGGCCTTATGTCAAAATTTGAAACCAATTCCAAACACAAGCTTAATAATGACAAAATATTACTAAATTCTTCATTCTTTTCAAATTTAATTGAAGGCAGCATATTTCAACAGAAACAGTGTAACAAAAGGGTTAAAATATTTAGATTTAAAAAAAACTGATATGTAGCAAACACTATAGACAAGTAATAAACTCTAAGCTGTGTTTGTGAGTGTTGATTCCTAGTTAAAAGTATTTCCTCACCATTTACACTGCTGCTAATGTTTTTGAAAAAAAATATGAGTTATTTGTTCCTTCCTTAAGTCTTAAGTTTCTCTTCTCTAGATGAAGAAGATGACAGAAAACAAAATCAGCATACTGCTACAACTTGGAAACAAGCATGTAAATTTTGAAAAGAAAGATGCTTGATGTAATCTCTTTACTATTGGCACCAGGCTTTATTCCACTCAAACAGTAGAATCTGAGCCTTTTTCATCAAGAGATCTTCCTTAATAAAAGAGAAAAAAAAACTAGGGCAAATTTCAGTACTAAACCAAGCTCTCCTCAGCCCAACACTATTCACTCTACTTAAGCTAGCACGCAATGTTGATTAACAGCACTGATATGTAGCATCTTCTCATCTCCCTTCTATTATTTGTGTTTGAGAGATTTCAGATGTATCTTGGATGCAGATACATCATAGTTCCTTTACTTTACTCTCTCAAATAAAATACAGTCTGTCTGTCTGTCTGAAATGCTCTGTGGCCAAGCAACAGTTACTTGTTTATGCTTCCTAGAACAGTCAACATTACAGATGGATAGATTCCTTTAGTGGAAGTGGAACATATTTTTAACCAGAATGCTGAAGGTACCTCCCAACTAAAACTGAAAGTACAAAGTTTAGAGACATCAGTAATAATTGCAAAAATCATTACTGTTTAAAATAAATTTTGTTAATCAAATAGTCTGAAATCAACTTCCAAATTTAAAATATAAAAATTATTCAAGAATTCATTTGATGATATTGATCTAAAAATATAGTGAAAAATCAATATCACATAAAAAAGGACTGTTCTTTTTTAATGAGTAGTTGTGGAAACCTCAAAAAACATCATGGCTGCAACTGTTCCTCCTCTGACAAAACCATGAAAATGCCATCAAAACAGTGCTAGAATTCCTAAGGTGGTGGTACTTAAGGATAGTATACAACTGTTTAACATCATCTTAAACAAAATCTATATTGAACTACCACACTCAGCAATATTGATTTATGATATTGGCACAAAGCCAAGCATTTGGGAAGAGAAAGATACAATCAATTTAAGTGACCCCAGAACTTGATTGATACCTACTTTAATCAATCTAAGAGAGATAAAATTACAAATAAATTAACTATGGCAGAATTTGAACTAAAATCAAAAGGTAGTCCAAGTAGTATCATTTCTATTAGTCCAATGCCCTTTACACAGTCAACAATATTTACATTCTATAGGCATACAAAATAATATTTTAGCCATTTTCAATATGGCTAAATGTCATTCACACTGCAAACAACAAAATGGTCAAAATAAACCATAATTTAAACACCTTAAATGCATGTGTAGACATGTCCTGTCCAAAATAGAGAAAACATGTCACCAGTTTACAAACAGTATATCAAGAATATTAAGGTGGTGAGCTGGTAGATATGTTAGCACACCGGGCAAAATGCTTAGCCGTTTCCGTTCGTCTTTACGTTCTGAGTTCAAATTCTACCGAGGTCGATTATGCCTTTCATCCTTTCAGGATCGATAAATTAAGTATCAGTCGCATACTGGGATTGATCTAATTGACTAACTCCTCTCTAAAAATTTCAGGCTTTGTGCCTAGAGCAGAAAAGTATATCAAGAACATTATGACTGGGCCTCTATCTTAACTTCCAAACTACAATAAAACTTCAGAACAATACTCATCACTTCATAAACTCTGTGTATGTGTGTGTGTGATACATGCATATGCATGTGTGCACATATGCACACACACTAATCACATACATCTTGATAATACTAAAACTCTAGGGATGTTTATCTGAACCTGAAATATCTCAGAAATAGTACATCTTATCTTAATTTTTTTTTGCATATTTATTTTCATACAAATTTTTGTGACATTTGGACCTCTATTTATTAATGAAAATGAGTAAACACAACTTTTGTTTGATATTTCTTGACAAAAAAAGCATGGCTTCCGTTACAGAATACACACGCATATAATGAATATCATGGTGTATCAATCAACACAAACGCATGTCTGCTATCTGTAACATATACGCACACACATAGTCTTTGCACTCTCTAAGAAAAAAGACATTGACTTCTTGACTTACACAATATTTTAATCATTTAGAAATATTTTTAACTGAATGTGACTTCAAAAATGTAAGTTGTTTGTACAGTAAATATTTATATTTTAGCTTTCTTTAAACAGACAATATTTTAATGGTTTTTTAAAATTATTTTCATATTAATTTCCATGTTAATTTTATTTATATATTTTTGTTTTAAAGTGAAAGAGAGGAGAAAGTGAAAGATGTATGTACGTGTATATGAAATGGACATGTGAAAAAGAAAGAGGAAGAGAGAGAGAGAAAAAGATAAAGAATGAGTGAAGGGGTTTGCTGTCATGTATAATTAACAGAAATAACATACCTTTTCTTGGCTGTCTTGGAGTAGCTTGTATGCCTTCTTCCGATCAGGGATAGTTCCTTCCATGAGGGTGTCAACTTTGAGGAAAAAGGAATCGCCACCTTTACCACCAACAACATCATAGAAGCCATCAATATGCTCACGGTGGGCCGTCGGGGATTCTCCAACTTTCGGATTCTTCACATCATACGGCCCACTGGAAATTGAGGGAAAACTGTTACTTTATTTGATTGATTATGTGCTCATAAACATCCACAAACACAAGCACATACACACTTATATACTTACATAGAAACACTTATATGTGCAGACTTGGACACTAACATACACACACTCATTCTTTCTATCATGCTCACCTATTTTCTCCCTCCCCCATTCTCAGTTCCTTTTGTCCCAGTTTCTTTCTCACACACACACACATTATATATATATCATCATCGTTTAACGTCCGCTTTCCATGCTAGCATATATAATTGAAAAATTTAAAAATTTTAAATTTTAATAATTTAAATTTTAAATTTTATATATATATTATATTAATTATATTTATTTTTTTATGTTTTGGTTTATGTCTATCACTGTTTGAGTTGCCTACGAGTGGTTTTATCTCTAATTTAATTTTTATATATATATATATGTATATATAAAAAAGCACGATTTTTTCGTGTCCATTGTCAGTACTGCCTGACTGGCCCTCGTGTCGGTGGCACGTTTAAGCACCCACTACACTCCCGGAGTGGTTAGTATTAGGAAGGACATCCAGCAGTAGAAACTCTGCCAGATCAAGATTGGAGCCTGGTGCAGCCATCTGGTTCGCCAGTCCTCAGTCAAATCATCCAACCCATGCTAGCATGGAAAGCGGACGTTAAACGGTGATGATAATGAGAGATATAATATATATATATATATATATATGCATTTCACATCTACTAAGAGGTGATGTTAGTACAATTGAAGTATAAATCAGTGAGTCATCCAAGTTTACTGATACGTGAATTGCACTGAGACTGTTCAACACACTACCTACTTGTTAAATTAACATGTAAGTAGCTGAGCATTCCATAGACATATGTACCCTTAACATAATTCTGAGGCTGAATAAGCATGACAATTTGTAACATGACAAACCATTCAACAGGCTGCTATACAATTTCATCTACACAGTTTCATTCATTGAGTTATGGCTCTACTCGGTTATAATGAAAGATACTTGTACAACATGCCATACAGTAGAACACCGCACTTTTTAAGCACTAGACCATGTCTGCAATCTTTATATATATACACACACTTATATGCTTACATAGAAACACATGTGCAGACTTGAACACTAATATACACACACTCATTCTTTCTATCATGCTCACCTATTTTCTCCCTCCCCGCCGTTCTCAGTTCCTTTTGTCCCAGTTTCTTTCTCACACACACACACACATATATATATATATATATCATCATCATCATCATCATCATCATCATCATCATCATCATCATCATCATTTAGCGTCCGTTCTCCATGCTAGCATGGGTTGGACGGTTCAACTGGGGTCTGTGAAGCTGGAAGGCTTCATCAGGCCCAGTCAGATCTGGCAGTGTTTCTACGGCTGGATGCCCTTCCTAACGCCAACCACTCCGTGAGTGTAGTGGGTGCTTTTTACGTGCCACCCGCACAGGTGCCAGACAGGGCTGGCAAACGGCCACGAACGGATGGTGCTTTTACGTGTCACCGGCACGGGGGCCAGGCGAGGCTGGCAACGGACACGAACAGATGGTGCTTTTACATGTCACCGACATGGGGGCCAGACAGGGCTGGCAAACGGACACGAACGGATGGTGCTTTTACATGTCACCGACATGGGGGCCAGACAGGGCTGGCAAACGGCCACAAACGGATGGTGCTTTTACATGTCACCGACATGGGGGCCAGACAGGGCTGGCAAACGGCCACGAACGGATGGTGCTTTTACGTGTCACCGGCACGGGGGCCAGACAGAGCTGGCAAACGGCCACGAACGGATGGTGCTCCCTCTCTTGTTCTTCATCCTTTCTGGTTTTCTCTCCCACCCTTCCCTATTCTTCTCCTCTCCTCCTTCTCCTCCTCGAATCTCTCGTCACTGACACGAAAGACAATCTATCTTTCTGCTCATTACCTTCCTAAAGACAAAACATGCTTATACTGTCTCCTTTCATAAGGTCGTCTTCCTAGCGTTCAGAATAATTTTTCCATCGTCTTGGCTTAACAGCCCTCACCATTTGTTTTTACTATTTTGTTCTCACTGTCCTGTTCTTGTTACCACTTTCACCCTCCGCAAAAAATCCCAAATTTTATTTAATTTGCTTTGTGGGAAGGACTGTTTCAATGAAGTCATGTATTGTCCTTGCCTTCATAATGCAGAGTAGATGAAACAGGGAGAACTGAAAAAGGGGAATATTCTTTTTGTTGCATGTCTTGTTTCTGTTTGTTTTTTGCGTTTTCCAAAATAAGTTTGTTTCTATGTTTTTGCTTTTCATTGTGTTCAACGTTTTTTTTATGTCCTGTACCCATACATGCATGTATATATACATATATGTATGTACATATATGTATGTATATATGCATATATTTATATATTATTTATATATATATTTTCCCCTTGTTTACAATTAACATGGAAAAAATAAATAAACAGTTTACCAGGGCAGCAAAAAGTCACACAAGTAATAAGGACGTAACACCCTGTTTGTAAAGCTAGAAACTTTGGGGTAATGTGAAATATTTTGTATAATATATATAAATAAATAAATGGAGTTAAATGCAAGTAAATTCTTTTACTTCCGACATATGTCTCAAAGACAACATTGGTATTATTCCAAAGGAATAAAATGGTGTAAAACAATGTAATCTTCTCATCAGGCAGAGACAGAAAGAAACCATAGGATTACCAGTAAAGGTGCAATCAGGAAAGCCAGCCTTGAGGCTAAGAAAATTATGGAGAAGTATAACTTACAGATGAAGACAGAACCACTTGATCCTAAGCAACCTCGTTTTATTTTAAAAGATCATAAACAAAATTTTTTTAATAATCCATCCTTAGGACTTATCTGTCCTTCTAGCTCTGACATTGGTGTACTTAGTAAAACTATTCTAGATAAATGTATTCCTACCTTAGTTAAAAAATTAAAGCTTAGTTTATGGTCCAATTTGTTCCAAGTCATTGACTGGTTTAGTTCTATTACTAATAAGAGGAGCACTAAGTCTATCCAGTTTGACATTTCTGGTTTCTATTCCTCCATCAACCCACCAGGACTTAATAAGGCACTCTGGCTAACTCACAACAAGGCTGGTCTCACCAGGGAAGAGATTAATGTTGTGTTGGCCGCCAGAAAATCTATCATAAAATTTGATAACAAGCTGTGGGTCCATAAAGATACACCCAATGATTTTGATGTCATGATGGAAAGTTCTGATACAGCACAAATAGCTGATTTGGTCAGTATATATATATATACTTTATGACTTTATGAAATGGCAGACCAATTCCCAAGTATCAGTGGAGGTCTATATCGGAATGATTGTTTACTCTACCTTCAAAATGTTTCTAACCAAAAAGTACAAAAGGTTAAGAATAGTTTAGTTAAGTTTTTCCATAGAATGGGCTTAGGCATAGATTTTGATGATGATGTTGTGAAAGCCAACTTTTTAGATATTACAGTTACACAGTAATTCGTACTTCCCATACCACAAACCACCAACCAATCTTAAGTATATTAGCCAATTCAGCGGGTCGAAACAAGCTCGGGTTTGTTTCGACCCGCTGGATTTGTAATTTTTGAAAAGTAAAAATTTTGTGAACATTTTTCTGGTTGAAATACACCGAAAAGTGGTGACACAGCAGTGAAAAAATGGTAAAAAATAGGGATTTTCATAGAAAAAAGCAGCTTTTTGATGTAAATAATTTTTGGTGTTAACATGGTCCGATTTGAATTTTATGTTCTACGGAAGGAAGAGCAACCCTTCTTCTATCATACTCTCAATTTTGGTCAACTTGCGCCGCAGGGTCTCGGAGGAGATAGTGTTAGTTGAAGGTTACGAAACCTGGCGCACACAGACAACTTCAGCTTTATATAGAGAGAGATAACACACACACACATGTATGTATGTATGGATGTATGTATGTATATATGTACATCTGTCCACTTCTTGCCATATTTTTATCCTTCACTTCCTACACACACACACACACACCTTATTAGCTTACAATTTCTTTCTGTCAACAATTGACAACTGAAGTACGCTCACCAATTAATACTACCAACATTTAGCAACAGAAAGTAAATTAAAAACCAATTTACCTTTTCTGTATTGTTATGGCAATTCGACCGTCGGTGTGTTTTTGCAAATGTGTTCAAATGAGAAGTGAGTTGTGTTTGGCGCCTTTTTTACTAATAACAAACACACACGTGTGTGTGTGTTTGAGTGTTTGTATGTAGTTGTTTGAAACGTTTGTGTTTGTCACTGTCATATATGTATATGTTTGCGTGTGTATGCATGTGTGTGAGGAATGGCAAACCAGATAGATAGCGCGCGAAGTTCTCTTGAAGTTTGTGCTCCGTTTGTGTGTGTATGTGTGTGTGCTTTAGGTGTACATAGGTATGTGTTTTTGTGTGTGTGTCACTGAAGCCATACATACATATATACATACATAACCTCTCTTCTTTTCTCTCTCAGTCACTCACTACAAAAAGTGAATAAAAAAAGTTCAGTTATCTCTGTCTTTCACACATACACACAACATTACTCTCTCTGTCTCTTTACACACACTAACAAAAGTACTTCACTTACACACCACACTTTCTGTGTCGCACACCCCATCAAACACACACACACTCACGTACGCACACATGTACATCAATGCTTCCGATGCACACCAACTTCAAAAGAACTTCCCCCAAAAAAACGGAGGAAAGCATTTGAAATGAGAGAGGCTCTCGTATATGTATATATTTGCGTGTCTATGTATGTGTACACTTGCAAAGAGAAAGTAGCAGAAAGTGTGGTGGTAATGGGAGGAGTGAAGCACTTGAAATGAGAGAGGCAAATCGTAAAATATTTACTTTTCTCAAATTTTTGCTTAATTGGGGGTGAAATTGAAAAAATTTTACATGCCACGACCCGATGGAATCTACTTGTAAAAATGATAGGTAAATTCCAATTGAAGAAATTCTATATTGTAGAATTGTATAAAAAACAAACGGTTTGGGAGGCAGAGAAAATCTGCCTTTTATCATAAGAGATGGGAGGCAAATTAAATCTAATCTTCCTTTCCAATTTCAGGAAGCTATTATTAGGAATTTTCCAAAGAATTCTAGGTATTACTCGATTATCAACTCGCACACGGTTAGGATTGGTTTTCCCAACACAAAAAATCTTTCACAAATTATCTCTTCACATAATATTAGTCAGTTAAATAAGAATCCAATTACTAATACTAACATTAATTTAGCTAATACTAACCATCCCCCAAGAAATATTAACAAGGTTATTGTCTCTGAAGTCAATTCCAACAGAATTAGGTTTATGTCTAATAATTCTAAGACTAAAAATTCTATATACCAGTGTAAAATTACTTCCGGTACCAATGTCTTTTTTTTATGTAAATAGTTCTTCTCAGTTATCTAAAAGAATTTCTAATCATTACTCTACATTTAGGGATAGTAATAAACGCAACAGTACAGGGCTTAGTAAATTAATTTGGTATCGAAAAGACCATAATAAACAATTTAATTTAGATTGGTTGATTCTCTTCATTTCATTCCCTTATGATAAAGGCAAAGAATTCTGCCAACTCTGTAATAGTGAACTATTTTATATTCTATTTTCTAAGAATTCCCTTGTAAACACGTTTATAGAGCATGCTTATCAATGTAAACATTGGCAGAAACATACCTTTAGTTCATAAAGTGATATCTACCATTATAAATAATTTGAACATTGATTTTCTTCTTACATTTCACTTCCGCTAGATATATTTATTTCCAAGCCGTTAAGCTTTTATTTTAATTCACATATTGCTCTATATTTCTCCTTTATTAGTTTTCTACTTATTTCTTTCCTTTACCCCTTCTCTTTCTATAGGCTACCTTTTGTGTTATATCTTCTAACGATTTTTTAAAAATACTTAATAGCACCCCATTCATCACATTCTGTTAAAACGTTTTATTGATGAGTTGGGTTTCTTTCTTTCTTACCCTGATGAGAAGATTACATTGTTTTACAGCATTTTATTTCTTTGGAATAATACCAATGTTGTCTTCAAAACATATGTCAGAAGTAAAAGAATTTGAATAACACCTGCATTTAACTACATTTATATATATATATATATATATATATATATATATACACTGGGTCATCCCATAAATAATACAGGGTTTTTTTATACTTCTTTTAGTCTTCAAAATTAAGATGAAGTTCTTTTTTAATCTGAAATATACTCTCCTTCATTTTCTACAATGCTCTTCCATCTATCTGGTAGATTTGCAAGGCTCCTCTTCCAAAAGTCACTTGTCTGTGATGAAAAATACTCCCCCAGTACTGTTCTGACCTCATCTACAGAATTCATATTTTTTCTATCCAATTGGTTTTGAGGACTATGGAATAAAAGATAATCAGATGAAGCAATGTCTGGCAAATATGGTGGGTGGGACGTTGTTTCCCATTCAAACTGCTCCAGTCTTTGGAAAGTCGTCCTCACTTTATGTGGCTGAGCATTATTTTGATAGAACACCTTTGTTCTTGAAACCAAAGATGGTCATTTTCTGATGGCATGCAGGTGTCTATGAATGGTTGAATGACCAAATCCAAGCTTCACTGCTAGTTCCTCAATAGTACAATGGGATTTTGTTCCACCAGGGTTTGCAGGATGTCTTCGTCGAGCTCTACAGATCTTCCAGGACAAGGCTCATCTTCTAGACTGTAATTTCCAACTCGGAATTTCTGGAACAACTGTTGACATTGGCTTACACTTACTGTCCTATCCCCATATACTACATTAATATTCCTCATACTTTCCATTGTGTTGTTGCCTTTATTGAAAACATAAAGCAAAATATGCTCCTTTGTCGCTTCCATTATAGCTTTTATATATAAAAATGGATGTATACTTCATTATTTATGGATGACCCAATATATATATATATATATATATATATATATGTGTTATGTAAAAAAACATTTAGATCAGTTCAAATGTTTGGGACATTTGGGAAAGTAAAAACAGCATAGAAAGCACCCACTACACTCTTAGAGTGGTTGGCATTAGGAAGGGCAGCCACTCGTAGAAACCATGCCAAAGCAGATTGGAACTTGCTGCAGCTCCCCAGCTTACCAGTTCTCAGTCAAACTATCCAGCCCATGCTAGCATGGAAAACAGATGTTAAATGATGATATACATACACACACACACTCACACAATTACCTATCCATATATGCCCTTTTTACACACAACTCAGACACACTTACACATACATACACATTATATCTGTTTAAAATGTTAACAAGAAATGTCAGTGAATAAATGTCGCAAGTTGAAAAGTCATTTCATCTAATTTAAAGACAAAAAAAAAACATTAATAGGAGGTAAATTGTCAAATAAATAACCCATCTTTTATTCACACACTGCCTGCAAAACTACAATGTCCAATGTCTACTACTCATAAGGGTGTTCAACTTCACTACCTTACATCAACATGAGTTGCTAATATTTTCTAAACTTGTAACAATTTTTATATAACCTATTCAATTCCTAAAACAATTACATTCAGATCTGAACATCTTGAAAGAAAATAAAATTTGACAAAATTCTGATTTGAAATATTCTTCTGTAGTTAAAAAAAAAAAAGGATTAAAAAGAGAATTCAAATATATGGTAAGTATGATGATCACAGAGCAAAAAAGCAATATTAGAAATAATACTAATTTTCGGTTCAAAGCTAGCAATTTTGATGGGAGAGGTAAGGTACTCAACTGGTAGTAATTTTATCAACCTTTAGAAGGATGAACAACATAAATTACCTCAGCAAGATTTGAACTCAAAATATAGGGTGAGAAGAAATACCAGTAAACATGTTCTTTGGCATGCTAATAATTCTGACAGCAAGTAGCCATAATAATAATCCTTTCTACTCAAGGCACTAGGTCTGATATTTGGGAGGAGGGGACTAGTCAATCACATCAACCCCAGTGTTTCACTAGTACTTAATTTATTGACTCCAAAAGGATGAAAGGCAAAGTTGACTTCGGAAGAATTTGAATAGCAATGGACGAAATTCCTATTTCTTTATTATCCACAAGGGGCTAAACATAGAGGGGACAAACAAGGACAGACAAAGGTATTAAGTCGATTACATCGACCCCAGTGCGTAACTGGTACTTAATTTATCGACCCCGAAAGGATGAAAGGCAAAGTCAACCTTGGTGGAATTTGAACTCAGAATGTAACAGCAGACGAAATACCACTAAGCATTTCATCCAGCATGCTAACGATTCTGCCAGCTCACCACCTTAATAATAATAATAACACTCCTTTCTACAATAGACACAAGGCCTGAAATTTTGGGGGAGGGGGTTAATCAATTACATCAATTCCATTGTTTCACTGATATTTAATTTGACCCCAAAAGGATGAAAGGCAAAGTGAACCTTGGCAGGATTTGAACACAGAATGTAGTGACAGGCAAAATGCTGCTAGACATTTTGCCCAGCATGCTAACAATTCTGCCAGGGCGATCTTTCGTCTCTAGTAGACCTTTCTGTCGATTTCCGTAAAAAAATTTTTTTTTTTTACATATGGGCTTGTGGGAACTTTTGAAATAATGAGAGCGAAAGAGACTAAGAGAAAGCGATTGTATGACGAGGGAAGTTCTTTTGAAGTTACCGTCCAGGGGAAGCATTGATGTACATGTGTGTGTGTGTGCGTGTTTGATGGGGTGTGGGAGACAGACAGTATGTTGTGTAAGTGAAATGCTTCTGTTAGTGTGTGTGAAGAGACAGAGTAATGTGTGAAAGAAAGAGATAACTGAAATTTTTTACTCGGTGTAAGTGTTTATGTATGTATATTACTTCAAAAGTTCCCGCAAGCCCATATGTAAAAAAAAAAATTTTTTACAGAAATCGACGGAAAGGTCTACTAGAGACGAAAGATCGCCTTCTGCCAGCTCACCGCCATAATAATAATCCTTTCTACTGTAGGCACAAGGCCTGAAACTTTGGGGGAGGGGATATTCCAATTACATCAACCCCAGTGTTCCACTGGTACTTAATTTATCAATCCGGAAGGATGAAAGGCAAAGTTGACCTTGGCAGAATTTGAACTCAGAAAGTGAAGACAGACAAAATACCACTAAGTATTTCACCCAGTGTGCTAGTGATTCTGCCAGCTCACCAAAGACAAATTGCTAACAATTTAGAGAGCAAATACAGAATCTGTGGTAAACAAGATGAAAGTATTAATCATCTCTAAAATGAATGCAGCACAGGCATGACTATGCAGGTAAGAGTGCATTGGGATGTTAGTCAAGTGTGGGGTTTCAAAGTAACAGAAATGTAATACGAAATGGCTGTGATGGTGAATAATAATTACAAGCTTTTATGTGATTTTCCATAAAGACTGACCATATTATTGAAGCAAGGAGACCAGATATAATTGTAGAGTGGGGGGAAACAACAGTATATGATCACAGACTTTGAATGGCAGATGTTAATAGAATGGATACCAAAGAAACAGAAAACTGAGAAATACCAGGACTTAACCAGAGAAATAAAGAGATTATGGAAGACAAAGGTGACAGTTGTTCCTGTTGTAATTAACGCACTTGGTACAACACCCAAACTGCAACCTAAGAGGCTGAAGGATATTAGAACTGAGATACATATTGTTAAACTGCAGAAAAGTACCATCCTGTATTCTGCAAGAATCCTGAAAAAAAAGATTCTGAAGTTTTGAGGAGACTTGTTGTCACTAAACCTTAAGATAACATCCCTGCTAACTAAACTAGCATGTCATAGCTTTATGATATTGTTATTATTATTATCATCATCCAAAAGTAGTGGAGTCACAGAAATGATAGAGAACCATAAAGTGTTCTTTTACATGAGTTCAAATCCCAACAAGGCTTACGTTGCTTTAAATCCTTCTTGGGTCAATACAGAGTCAATTCAATAAACATCTGCCTCTACAAATTTGTGGCCTCATATCAAAGCTGGAAACTACCATTATTAATTTTATTATTATTATTATTATTATTATTATTATTATTAAGGCGGTGAGCTGGCAGAATCACTAGCACACTGGATGAAAAGCTTAGTGGTATTTCACCCACTGCTACATTCTGGGTTCAAATTCCACCAAGGTCAACTTTGCCTGTCATCCTTTTGGTGTCAATAAATTAAGTACCAATGTAACACAGGGATGGGATTAATGCAATCAACTAGTCCCCTCCCACAAAATTTCAGACCCTGTACCTTTAGTAGAAAGGATTATATTATCATTATTGTTAAGGTGATGAGCTGGCAGAATCATTAAAACATCACACAAAATGCTTAGCAGCATTTCTTCCAATTTTTTATGCTCTGAGGTCAAATTTTATCAAGATTGACCTTGCCTTCCATCCTTTCAGAGTTAATAGAATAAGTACCAGTTCACCACTGGGGAGAGGGTGGGGTCAATGTAATCAGCTTTCCCCTCCCCTCAAAAAAAGTTGGCCTTGTGCCAAAATTAGAATGAACTATTATTATTATTATTAACTTTTTGCAGTTTTGTGAGACTTATTCACAGCTTCAATCAGTGCACTTCTGTTAATGTAGTTTAACATTAAATCAATCCCAGTCAGGAGAACCTATGATCAAGGCATTCCAGCCATGGCCACCTCATCATATAAGAGTATATCTAGGATTATATTATCTAATATGTCTGTTCTGTACAGAGTGTGCAAAGACCTAATTCATAATTTTTTCCCCTAAAACACTGACAAAAATAATTACCTAAGTATTGCAATCAAAGTGATTAACTGGAACATTTTGAAGAAAGTACATTAACATGGCTACAGTCAAAAGACTGATATCAACAAAAGAATGCAGTCTGTTCTAGGGTCTGGTAGAACTCGTATCAATTCCATTTTTTCATACGATATGACTGGATATTAAGTAGACTTTAATTAGAAGGCATCTCTTCTGATCTAGCAAATAAAAGATTTTGTGTAATGTCTTCTATCTGATACAAGGCAGATTTAACTGCTATTTTCACAGGTTGAGTGAACACAGAGAAGCTGTTATATGAGAGAGATTTGGCTATTATTTCTAGCAGACTAAATAGTCACATAGTAGCTCTTCAGGGTTCCTGGTATGTATACTAATGTCTTCTCAGGAATGGGATGATGCTTATCTTCCTCCCAGATGATATTTTGATTTTAAAAAAAAAAATCAAGATATCTGGCAGAGTGCTAGAGTTTTCCTTTATTATGATACCTAGAAATTGCTGGGGCAGTTCACTTTGATCTTTTGTCAGCTCTACTAGAAACACAACTCCAATAGCAGGTATCGACAACTTTTTTTAACAAGCAGGCTGCATGAGACATGGATCATCATCAGGCAAACCACACTAACAAAATTCAAGGTAATTTTTTGTTATTATTATATAGTCATTCACAAAGTCCCATGGGCTGCAGGTTGCCCATGACTGTTGCAGAGTGTTGTAATTATATCATTGTTTTGTAACCAGATTTAATGTCTACTTGTACCATTTATTTTGATTTTACATGGAAGTGTTTGTATATTGCCAAATTAATATGTGAATGTTTTCCATTTTTGTGAAGCATGGGCAGCCAAAAAGCGAGGTAATTAATCTTTTCTTCATGTAGATTTTAGAACCTGTAGTTGATGCTAACCTCTTATTTTATTTTATTGTTTTGGTGACTTTTGTAGCTAAGCATTGATCTGGTCCATCTATAATTAAACCTTCTGTTTCTGTGTTTAGTCCAGAGCTTTGAGCTTTTGTGAATATTCATAATTGCTCACTTCCTCTCTGTTCAAGCTTGCAGGATATCAACCATGGGAAAGCTGGGCTGTTTTTCTTTTTTTCATTTAGTATATTTCATCATTCCATTTTTATTGTATTATTTGCTTTATTTATCCTTCTTTTGTGCAATTAACTTTTTTTTTTTTGTATTTTGTGTCCTTATATAAAGAGAAAAATCTGAGGGTTTTTTTCCATATTTCTTTATACTAATCTACTTTTGTTTGCTATTAATTATTTTTCTTGATGCACAGTAGTTACTTTACAATATTCTGTATTTATATCAGATCTCTTCTTCTTTGTACATGTGGTAGTTTCCTAGTTTTCCTGTCTAAGTTCTACTGCTTACTCACCTTCCAATTTATTGTATTGAAGCTGTGGTTTTTAACTTGGAGTTTTAATTTATTTATACCTGTTAAATACTTGCAGGGATGACTGTTGTAATTCCTTGATATCAGTGTCTAATCTTATTCTAAAGTTTTTACTTAATAAATTTACCTCTTCTTGGAATGGTACTGATGCATTTATTCAATCCCTCATTTTGATATCATAGCTGACTTCATGTTGAATTGTAGTAGGCTCTCTATATTAGTGTTGATTTTTCTAAATGGTTTTCGAATCATTCTTGTAAAGAAGGTGGCTTATAGTCTGTCAATGGAATTTATGACCATTGGTAGTTTGATTCAACAGTGATTTGGATAATAGTTGGGACACAGCTTCCCTTCCTTTAAGGATAAAGCTGGCTTTTATTACCTTTGTCTTACAGTACTACTGATGCTTTCCATTTTCACATGGTGTGATGGATATATTATCACAGTATTAGGCTACTGTTTGTATACAATGCCACATTCATAAGCTTAATAAACGTATCTTACTGTAAAATGGAGCCTAACTGTGTTGACACTAATTATTCATAAACAATTTCAATCCTGTATAAATTATGTAAATGAAAATATACCACACACAGATTTAACATTTTTATAAGTTGTTCTATGCTACTTTCATCTGGAAGCAATCAGTGGTAAGTCTTAAGGAAGATGAAACAAGTCAGTTTGATCCTCATTCAAAGCTGTCAATATTAGGCTTGTGGTTTAACTACATGGCTTTATCTCACAGAAAAGCTAAGTATATATTTATCAAGCTTATGGATATGATACTGCATGCATATTTATTTATAATCCCACACTGTATTGGTAGTCTAGTTATTTACTTTATATACATATATAAAGTGTCTCCAACATTTAAGTGTGTGATAAGTTCTCTGTAAGTTTTGGTTTCTTCATTTTTCTCACATCCATATATATATTTCTGACAGTACTTTTGCTCTTCTGGTAAAATCAGTCTCAAAGGTCTGAGAGTTCATGATGTTTTTGCTTTGGAGAATTGATCTTATTTTCTCTTCAAGTAACCAGTCAGGTGCTGATTCATTACAAGGTGTACAGCAGAAATTGCCTTGTTTACATCCTTTAAAACCCCATCATGACTGACTTCACTTTTCATTTCCCTGGACTCAATAAAATATTTTTTTTTTTAAATTGATCTTATACCACAGAACTTTTCCTTTCATCTTTTTTGTGGGGGTCAATAAAATAAAGTACCAGACAAGTATCAAAACTGATGGTATCAACTAACCCCTTCCATTCTAAATTACTGGACTTGTGCCAAAATTTGAAACCACTACATTGACAACTTGACAGAATTGTTAGAGCTCAGGAAAATTTATTTTGCAGTATTTCTTCTGACTCACGACATTCTGAATTCAAATTCAGCCGAGGTGGTTTACCTTTCATCTTTTTGGGGTCAATAGAAAAGTACCAGTTGAGCAGTGGGATCCATGAAATCGACTATACACTCTCCCTTAAAATTGCTAACCATGTACCAACATCTGAAACCATTATTATATTTATATAGTTATATATTATCATATAAAATTAAAAAAACTATTTGAACAAAAAATCTCCATGTATGCAGAAAGTTCCTGGGCCAGATCTAAAAATTACACCAGTACCCTATAAATAATGTATTTCATATATTATTTATATTCAGGCACTCTTCCCTTCAAAATGGTCCCCTAAGAAACACACACACATGCCTCAAAAATGCCACAAAGTCCTCCTCTTGAAGCTAAATCAATACCTCCTGAATTCTGCTTTAATTTCATCTACCATCGCAAAGACACACTCCTTAAGCTTCAATTTCTTTTTGGAAACACAATGAAGTCATTGTAGGGGTAGCTTAGACAAATTCCAAGGGTGTAGAATGGTCACCAGTTTGTTCTTTGTCAAAAACTGTGCCATGTTATTCAGGATTTCTGTAAGAATCTAATACAGAATTGTTAGACACCAGTCCCCATGAGTTCATGGATTTGTTTCCTACATTTTCTGGCATATTTCTAGTAATTGGTGGCACTGAACACTGATCATCTTCAGGTGACATACAACTAGCTTTTGATATACACCTGCTACTCAAAAACTATGATCAACCTAAAGAATATTCACCAAAAGCCTGATGAACATGAAGTATTTCAAGGGTCTCAAAAGCAGATTTGTCAAGTTTAAAGCAAAATTGTATCCAATTATGTTACTCAAGTTTATTAGCCATCATAAAAATTGCAGAGCTATTCCAAAGCAATATTAAACTTTCGATAATAATTGAAGATGAGCAAGAAGCCTGTTTGTAAAACTGATTTAGTAGGCTGGCTCCCAATGATCTTCAGCTGCACATGCTCATCTGTTGAACACTAAAATCACATGTGTGTGGGGGGAATACATGTGTGCAAGCATGTGTGTGTGTGGGGGGGGGGGTTGATATACAAGGGGGTGCTGAAAAGTTTCTGGCTTTGGGTAAAAGAAAACACAGGAGGATCAGTTAATTATGATTTTATCCAATAATTATGATTTTATCCAATATATTTCCTTCTCAAATTCATACACTTATTGCAGTAATCCTCCAGTTTTTCTAAGCCAAGTAAAAGAATTTGGAAGGTCTGGCTTCGAACTAGGCCTTTCACGATATCCTTAAAGCCAGGATCTTTTCAGCACTCCTCCATGATAAACATATCATCATTGTGATTTCATGTCTGATTAAATTTTTTCCCTATGCTGACATATGTTTGTTGGATCATAAAATGTCTCATAATTTGTTGGCATCCTTCATCAGTTGGCATATATATGTGATGGTGATGATGGAATACAAGATAGTGGACGTTACTTCTCAATTTACAAAGACCTCTTTTCCTCTCTGTCCTCTGCATTTGTTGTCAACCTTGCACAAAAAAATTTTGAACTTTTCGACTCTTTAGTTAAGCCAATGTTATATCAACTCAGTCACCAATTTCCCAAAGTAGTAGCAGTAATAGTAAAAATAACAATTATTTCTCTTATTTGCCACAAGGACAGTAGATTGGGATGATGGTGATAAAAATGTAGAAAAAAATGAGGGTTAAATGATGATGAAGTACAAACAATGGCAACAACAATATTGATGACAATGAAAATAGGACAGCAGCAACAATAATGATAACAGCAATGAAAGCATCAAAAACAAGGATGAAAAATGGCTACATTACCAACAACAACAAGAAAATGGTTATGACAACATTGATAACGGCAACAACAGACCCTGGTTAAAGAAACATCAGTAGTAAATTTATGAAGGACATAAAACCTTTCAAAGTAAATTGTTGTAGCAATCCAACTTCACATATTTCCTGTATGTGGTTTTCAGTGTATTATTGGTCAAGTCCAACCTTATTTGTGTCTTAGGTAATCTAAGTAGTGAGGAAACAATGTTACTTTTGCTTTTTTTTGAAAATGTTGAGATGATAGGATTAGGGTATTGTGGCCAAGTCACATAGACTTGCATGTGGTTCTGTTCACCTACATTTTGTAGTAACTGTTTATATTCAAGGTTAGCTCTAATCAAGCAGAGCTATGACCAAAGGTGTTCCAAATGTGGCTATCTCATCTGACTGTTTCAGGTATTTCAACCACAATGGATTGCTGCCACCAATTTTAGTGTTTGCCATGGACCTTTGAACATAAATATTTTATCTTCTTTATTTTTTATACATTTTTTTCTTAATTCCCATAGAATTTACTGTAAATTTACATTTCTTTGCTTTGTATTGAAATATTAACTTGATTATTACTGTAAGCCACATTATTCTAAACAATGTTTCATTAGCTTTTAGAATTAAGTCAACTGTAGTTATATCTTGGACAATGAAGGGCTCAAGATAACCTAGTCTAAATACACTTCATGAAAACTGAAGCACTATTCATATCATGTAAACACCACCATACCATACCTCTCGAATCATAAGCAACATTTTACTACAGCCCTCATAAGTGTTTTAAATGCTGGGCCCAATATACCCAAGGATCTCTCCTGAAAAAGGTACATCTTTAGCATAACTTGGATCTAGACCTTTTCTTCAGGGCAGGAAGCCCTTTTCTTTAAGGCAGGAAGATATTTCAATCTCCAACAGCAGCTGACTTTCAATGGAGTACTGTGCCTATATCTAGGATGGTATAGCGGCTACACACACTATTTTGGATTGCATTCAGAGAAAAGTCACTTGGTTGACTAGCATCCCATCACTAATAGACACACTCTAGTCTCTGGTCCACAAACATACTGTCCCCTTTCTCTTTTTTCTATTGCTACTATAATGGTCTCTTCTCCATGGAACTAAATGATATCTGCATCACTCAGGTACCTCCAAGCCATTTATCTCTCCAACTCTCATCACTTTAATTGCATCTAACCACTACTTTACCACTACTTTAAATCATTTCCCCAGAACATTAGCTCCCTCAAATCTTCTCCCTGCTCACATCTTTCCTGCAGGCACTGACCTACAACAGCTTAAAAGGCAAGAGATCTTTCCTCCAGACTTAACATGTAGAAGTTCTTGAGAAATGCTTGAGTGACTATATGATCCAATATGAGTTCTGTAATTCACTAATAACATTAAAACACCACTACAGAGAGGTTATTGTTGGTATAAACAGTGGTGAGCTGTACTAAATACTACAATTTCTAGCTCAGTAGGCCACTTCTTTGCATTTAATTCATATCAGGAAATACAGCTTAGTATTTCATCTATAAGGAAGACATTGATAAAATAAATACCAGTTATACTATGTGGTAAATTCAGTCAATTATATGCCTGAAAAATATTGGTATTGTGCCTAAGTCAGAAATCATTATTATAGCTCTGAATGGCTTAATTATTAGAGTACAAATACTGTGTGGTTTAAAAATAAACATACTGTTTCTCAGATTCACTCACCTCTTATATGCATAAAAGTTTGTATATTTATTTATTCATAACCCACACTGTATTGGTATTCTAGTAATTATTACATGCTGAATTGGTTTGAAACAAGTTTAGCTATCACTTGCAAGTATGACCTGGTAGTTTGTGCCAAGCTGTTATTTTCAATGCTTGTGTGGTCATGAGGAGATATTGACACTCGCTGAAACATGTCAACTTTGACCCAGCAGAATATCAAGGATCTGAGAGCTAAAGGAAGAGAGAGAGAGAGAGAGAGAGATTCCCCAGCAGATACTCATTTTCAGATGAGCATACCTGGAGCAACAAGAAATAAAGTACCTTTCTCAAGGACACAACATACTACCCAGTCCAAGAAACAAACCCAAGACTTCACAGTCATGAGCTCCATGTGCTAACCATTAGGTTATGTGCCTTCACACATGTTTTGCCCACATTTTATGCAGTTTAAAAGTGAGAAGTGAGCATATCTAGATGAACTGCTAAATAACAATAAACTCAGTTGGCTCAATAACCACATAATTTGTCCAAATGACTCAATGAAACTATGAGACTAAATACCTGAGGACAGAAGTTGATATGTTTGTTTATTCGTGATTGATTTAACATTTCCCCTTATAAGAGTCAATAAAATAAGTACCTGTTGCATATTGGAACTAATTCAATCAACTATGCTTCTCCCATACAAATGTCTAACCTTATGTCACCATCATCATTATCATTAAACATCCGCTATCCATGATGGCATAGGTTGAATGGTTTGACAGGAGCTGGTCAGGCAGAAGACTGCACCTGGTTTCAGTGTCTGTTTTGGCATGGTTTTTATGGCTGGATGCCTTTCCTAACACCAACCATCCCACAGAGTAAGATATTATTAGCCACAGGAAAATACAGTAGGGCACCAGCCTAAACACTGTATACTATCCAGCATATTGTATCATACTTCTGTATTAGACTCACCTTAGCAATTCAATCCTTCTGGAGCTGTTAAAAATAACTGCTCATAAAATAATGAAGATGACAAGCTTACCTATTCTAATATTATAAGTGTTGTTGAACTTCACAAATCATTTCATTTACCTTCATTATTAGTGTCATATGTGCTCTTATAGAAGAAATTTCTTAACAGATAGAGCCTTCAGTGTTCTCCTGCAGCAGGTTAACTTTCCATAGGAAACAAGAACCTTACTAACAGTCAAATTTACAAACCCACAACTCGATGAACCAAGGAAGCATCTGTAATTTGAAACTGTATGACATATGCACTGAACCATTGCATCAAACCAATCTAAATTTGTAGACCTATCCAAACAGTATTAGTATTGAAAATAAACATAAAATGAAAGGAAAGTTTTCTTCACAGAAAAAAAATAATATATAAAAGTTAGATGTATGCATGTATACATGATCTTTGTGTGTGCATGCATGTGTGCATGCATGCATGTATGTGCATGTGTGGACATCCATGTGTACATATTCATTAGTGAGCATGTGCATTTGCAGGTGCAATCATCAAGTGTACATAAAAATATACATATGTGCATGAATATATATTTGTGTACATATAAGCACGCATTCATGAATACACGACTTCATGAATATATGCATGCTTATGCATACACTGAATCAGTAACTGGGTCGTTGGGAAAAAATAAGTGAATGCCATGTGTTCGTCAAGGTAAAGTTCAACACTGTTACAGTGTGACTAACTCAAAAACAGATTATATTATTACTTACTTGAATGATTTATACTCGAAGATGAAAACATGTCAAAGCCTTTGTGTCTTTCAAAAATTGAAACATGATAATAATACCTAAAAACTAATTCAGATTTTATTCTTTAATTTCAATGCTAGAATGAGGACAACTGAAATATTTAACATTAACCATGTCTCCCACGTTTCTTACTCCATTCTACTCAATCCTAATTGGAGAAATTTAGCAGTTACTGCCCCTGAACAGTAGTCAACACCAACCTTTGCATATCTTGGTGATTTTTAAAGCTATACACCTTGTATTCTATTACATACCAACAAAGCCTACAAGCAGGTCACCACAAACTTTTCAAAAGTATATTGCAATCCTTCAATACAGACATTACTGAAAATTCTATGGATATAGATAGATTGAAGTGTAAACTGATTATCTCAACGGTGGTTATTATCAACACTGTTGTAACACTGCTGGAGATTGGAAACAAAAAAAAAAAAAGAAACAATTCAGATTTTTAAAAAAAACAGCTGCTCATCTCAACAACAATTATCAAGCTTTCACTACAAACACCATTAAGCTGCAAAAAAGTTAATTCCAACTATAATTATTATCAAACTTTTACTGCAAACATCACCAGATTCCCAACAACAAAAAAATACAAAATAATTTTTGTTCTTTTAAAAATGGACTACAAGCTGATCAATTCAACTACAATTATCATCAAATTTCTGGGCGGTAAATTGAATGCATCATATCTGCACAACCAAATACTTGCTTGATAATATACAGCATGTTTCTATAACAGAGTAAGTTGTTCGCTATAGTAGAGTGAGTTGTTTGCACAAGCTGACTAGGTTACTTCAGAAACAAGAATTTATATAGGGCATAATGAATGTTATATTTATATATAATATCACTTAAGACAAAAATAATCTGTTATATTGCTGATACTTTAAAAATCTTTGCTGTAGTTTCTATCTGACCAATAAAGAACAACAGACTCAAGTTGGTTCCGTAACATGTAAATTCTATCAAACCAAATTATTCTAAATAAAGTTGGATATTAGCATATCTGTAATATTCTAGGAATAGAAAATAGTGTATATTTTTCTTTGCCAACAACTGTACCAACTAAGTTATCTAAACATACAGATATAAAACACATAAGAACATATGCATGTTAAAAAAGAGAAAGAGAGGGGAAAATTTATAAAAGTAGAAGAAGTGGAATGTATATGATGCTTTTCAGAATTCAAAACATTCCTACCACCTCACTCTTTAGTTATCAAGGTAAGATAATGTTTTAAGCATTTTTATCAATAGTTAAATCTGCACAGATAAGGCAGTAACAACAGCATTTTCTAAGGTCTTGCCTCCTAGACTGGGATGTAAGAATAATTGTAAGACTACTAACCTACAATTGTTCATTTTGAATAAATGAAGGTTAGCAGGTGTAAGTAAGACATGTGAGAAGAAACTAGATCAAGATAAATACAATAATAGAAGTCAGAATAGTCAGAAGAATTCTGTAAATAAATTAGCAAAAAATAGAAAACTTAAAACCAACAGCTTCTGTTCTATCACTTGTATTATGTATCTTCCATCATAGCTATCTTTCATCAAATGTTCACAAGAAACATTAAATGTTTATCCCTTTCAACACACTTTTGTTAACACTTGTAATGGACAGCTATAAGCAATAATTCTTTACAAACAATGTTTTAACCCTTTGAAGATAACAATTAAGGCTTCTACCATTTTTATATTCAGAAATTTTAGAGCAGTTCTGAAAGGAACACACTATAACAAATTGAAAATGCATAGTTGAGCAGAAAATAAGATTTGATCTTAGTTATATCTGAATCTTCTGTCATTACTTTAATCTTCTGCTGAAAAAGTTTAAAATGATAAATACTCAATACCAACACTTTAAAAAGTTAAAAGGTATAAAAATGATGTGAGTGAGGGATCAAAATTTGAAGTGACAAGTTTACTTTAAAACTGCAGATTTAATGGCAACTATATTAAAGAACTGAATTACCAATGTAAAACTGAACAAAGACAATTAGCTAGCATTATCTTTTCCTTTTTTTACTTGTTTCATTCATTGGACAGCAGCCAAATGAATGAGCCCCAGTACTTTTTAAACACAGAGTTATATACATATAATGGGCTTCTTTCAGTTTCTGTCTACTAAATCTACTCACAAGGCTTTGGTGAGCCCAGGTTTATTGCAGAAGACATTTGCCCAAGGTGCTACACAGTGGGAGGGACTAAATCTGACACAATGTGGTTGGGAAGCAAATTTCTTACTGCACAACCATGCCTGCGTCTAAGTTCAACTGCATGGTATTTTATAGAATTAAATCTACACTACATCATCTTAGCATCATTATTGCAATAATGTCCTTTCATTTTTCCTGGGTAGCATAAGTTAGAGAAGTCTTCAGAATAAACAGTATTCATTCAGCTAAACCACACTGCACACAATGGTACATTTGAAACAACTAAACTTTTTCTATTAGAATATTTTTCAAGGAGCCTAAAACAACAATATAAAGAACATTAAATACATGAATTTTTGCAACAATAACAAAATAGATGGCAAAATCAATTGATCTCTGTTCCTGTACAAATGCAATGATATTATATTATAATCAGATCTTAAATTTACCACCTCTCTTTAAAAAAAAGTTTCATGTATAGAAAAGTGAAATTGTAGAATAAAAGTGAAACTAACTCGTGGCAATTCTAAACAACAAATGGATTGTTTTATTATTAATGAGAATGAAACAATCCCTCTATGTTTTGGCTTCAAATCATGCCAAGTTTAGTTTGGACATTTGCCTCATTGAGGTCAATAAGATAAATGCCAGGCATGTACTGTGATCAATTAAATTGAATTTATCCATCTTTTAAAGAAAATATGACCTTGTAGCAACATGAACAATTGTTTTTATTATTATCATTATTATTATTGCAATCCTGAAGAGTTCAAAAGCACAAATCAACTATAGTCAAGTATAGCAGAATTTAAACATGACAACATGATGCACCAGATATAGTATCTACATTGATTCTGCTTGGCTTCTCAACTAATTCATCAGAATTTTTATAATAGATTATTATATAGATCATTGGAGATTACATACACATACACACCAAAATATTACATTTAAATATATTCTTTATTTCACTGAATAAACAATCCAAGAGTAGTGAAAGAGACAATATAATTTAACATCAAAAAGAAAAAAAGCAATTAGCTGGTGTGAAAAAAATAGAAACTTTAAAACATTAAGTAAACAGGAATTGAAGAGAATATTTCTCTTTTTCCAATCATAACTATTATCATTTTAATTCCAAAGAGTGACAAGATAACAGTGAAAAGATAGAGTGATCCAAGCTTAAGACAACACAAGTACAACATCCAAGTG
Organism: Octopus sinensis; assembly: GCF_006345805.1. Lineage (NCBI taxonomy): Eukaryota > Metazoa > Mollusca > Cephalopoda > Octopoda > Octopodidae > Octopus > Octopus sinensis. The sequence goes on along the minus strand of NC_043007.1, from coordinate 61,166,673 downwards.
CAGGAATATCTCTATTAGGGTTCAGATATCCCCTAAAAGTCATGATATCAGTTACCTTTTATCTTTCCGCAGATGAGCTCGAGTCCTAGATGCCGAATTATTGGTTGCACTGATTATCATCAAATAAAAGAAGAAGAAAAAGAAAATATAGAAGGAAATAGTTGTTTCAACTTATATGTATCTTTCTGGGGTGGCAAATGATAATTAACAGAACTGGTGAACATATCCATGACCTTATTGCTTAAAGGAATTTAATAATAGTTATAAGTAAACCTTCCTTTGTCACCTTTAATTATGAAAATTATAAGCAATGATTAAAGACTGGTTGAAAAACAAAAACATAAAGCAGGAAAAGGTACATAAGGAATGACATTCAATCTGATCCAATATATTTTAGAATGAAAGGTGGTGAGCTGGCAGAAACATTAGCACACCAGGCGAAATGCTTAGTCTTTACATTCTGAGTTCAAATTCCACCAAGGTTGACTTTTGTCTTTCATCCTATCGGGGTCAATAAATTAAGTACCAACTGCATACTGGGGTCGATCTAATCAACTGGCCCCCTCCCCAAAAATTTCAGGCCTTGTGCCTAGAGTAGAAAAGAATATATTTTAGAATGGCTGGCAATAAATAACTTAAAGTCCTGAACACAGAGTGTTGAGATGAGACTGACTACTTCAGTAGCATCAAATAAGGAGACAATAATAGTTGATGATGATTCTAATAAGAGAGAGTTCATAAGACAACTTACTTAGCTCCATAGATTGCAACATAAAAAATAATCATAAAATTACAATGAACTCATAAGGAATGTGAAAAATATCTGATTGTTATTATTGTAAATGATTCATGGGATAAATAGAACACTGAGGATGATCAGCAATTTTTCCTTCAATATTTGAAAAAATATTATAACTGAAAAACAGAGAGATATAGTAATACTGTTGTGTCTGGTACAGTCAAGTTATTGAAAGCTTTTAAATTGTTATTATTCAGACAACCAATAAGTTTGAATTCTCTCAATATTCTGTCCATACCAGACAAAATATTGTTAACATATCTCACCTTAATTTATAGCATTTATTTCAATTATAAAAAAAGTAGGGGCTTAGGTTGTAACTGTGGCAGCAAATTGTCAGAATCAATAGAGCATTGGATAAAACATTATATGGCATTTGTGTATTTGATCCAGCTTTTTACATTCTGCCAAGGTCATCTTTACTTTTCATCCTTCTGCTAGATGTTGATAAAATAAAGTACTGGGTTGTATTTCTTTCCTCAAACTGTCATATTTTGGATGCTCTACCAGATCAAAGAAGAGAGACTTTAGCCGGTATCTGTATCTACTTGAACTACAAGGTCACTTAAAAACATTAGGGAAAGGTATGGTGGATGCTGATACCAAATAAAACTCAAGTGTGAGTGAAGGCTTTGATCTTTACTCACACGAGTTATGACCAGCTTTCAAGTAGCATTACAAAGTAACAATTAATATAGTAAGAATAATACTACTAATAATGATATTAATCATTCTAAGATTACTTAAATGGATATCAAGGAAGCTAAGAAAATTAAGGAATATGAGGACCTAATCGAAGAGATGAAGAGATTGTGGAACACAAGAATGAAAATAGTTCTTGTGGTTATTGGTAAATTTGATACAATACTCAAAACTACAATTAAGAAACTAAAAGATATTGGAACTGAGACCCGTAAAATAGACTTGTAGAGAAGTGCCACCCTGTAATCTGCAAAAATTCTAAGAAAGACCCTTAAGATTAAAGAGACTTGTTATCACCAATATTCCAAATATCTACTAATTATCAATAGCTTTTGTATGATAATAGGGACGATGATAATAATAGTTATACTAATAATAAAACTTCATTGTTTAAGTTGCTTCTGGTATGTGAAGCAATTAAAACTGCAATTCTATAAGATTACAGAATTGTCACCGTTCATATTCAAGCTAGTCGAAATTAGAGCATGTTATATTTGAATAAATGCACTGTACCTTGGCAAAATATGAATTAGATTGGTTACGATAAATTCTAGGGAAACACTGCATACTTAAATTAGTAGTTAATATTATTTGATTTGTGCACAGAAGGAATAATGGTCAGAGATAGTTAGCATATTTCATAGATCATTGACCACAGTTTTTTCAAATGCAAACATGTTGGTTCTTAGGTAAGCATTTATCTATAAGCTCTTCATAACTGGAAATTAAGTCCAAAATCAATCTGCAAAGGTGTAGGACCTGCTAAATTGTAAATGCCTAAAGAATATATTATCTTGGTAAGCCACTTAAATACAAATGAATGTTAAGTCATAAGATTAGATTTGCATTATTAAAACAGTTAACTCTTCATTGATTAGAATTCATAGCTGACTATCTATCTCTCTAGAGGTTTAATGCAGAATTGCACATTTGCATACAGACTAATGTAATAATTGATAACTGTAAATGATTTGCTATGTGAAACATGCTATGATAGTTATTATTGCAAAGTAAACCATTGAAACCATTTAAAATTTTTTTTTAAATCTAGTCAGAGATTAACAAAAATATAGGGAGAAAACAACACGAGCTAAAAATGAAAGAAACACCCAAACTTTATCAGGTAATCAATAAATTGAAATATCAAAATGATGAATTGTAAATACCTGTTTTATTTTTATTCATATCAATATTTTTTATCTATATTTATCAATTTTATTAATTTTTTTTATTTATAATCATCATTTTTTATTTATATTTGTATCTATATTTATTATTTTTTTATATATATTTTATTAATTCTTTAGCATTTTTTAACAATTCTATTTGTCAAGATTAAAGAAAGATGTCAATACACCACATCAATATTTTAATACTTCTAACCTTACCAAGGCAGCAAACTGGCAGAACCATTAACACACCAGACAAAATGCTTAGCAACATTTTGTCCATCTTTACATTTCAAGTTCAAATTCAGCTGAGGTCAACTCTATCTTTCATCCTTTCAGGGTCGATAAAATAAGCACCAGTTGTACACTGGGATCGATGTAATCGACCTACCAAATTTGTTGGCATTGTGCCAAACTTTGAAACCAATATTGCTAACCTTACACTTCGTTAATTAGCAGTACCTTAAAAATAAAAATATCCAAATAAGTTTATCTTGGGTTTAAAAAAGGAATTTAGGGATACAACTCTAATCATCCTGATTCATAATATTCTAAGAATATATGAAGAATTGAGTTGGTTTTGTAACTGCTAAATACCAAGATATTCATAAAAGCAAATCTAAAATCACAATTCAATCTGCTTTATCCAAAATAAAGAAAAAGATATTCACAAAGAGTAATAAGCCTTAAGTATTCAGATTACTGTCAAATGTAATGCATATAGATCCACATTGTTTTGAATTAATCAAGCATTATTGTGTAGCTTCAAGACTGATGTAATTGTTTATTTTTACAATAACATTGTAGGATAGGTGTGAGGAGCTGGATCTGGTCAATTTGAACATAAAACCAGTAGAATATTATGACCGTACATGGTCAGTTTAATACTTTCGTTACCAACCCAGCTGAAACCAGCTCTGGCTCTGTGTACAAATGTCTTGTTTTCATAAGTTTTGAATTAAAATCTTCCACCAAACCTTAGTCACAATTTATGTTCCTAACACTAGCTGAATGATAACTTATGTTATTTTACTAAATTCTTTGTTATATTTAAAGTAATTGAAAGAAATACAGAGCATCTCAAAATAAATACAGTAACAAATGGGTTAAATACTAAAAGATTAAAACAAGTATTTAATCTAAATGCCACCATCCCATAAAAATTTCTTGTAACAAGACATTCAGAACAGATTTGCAATACTCATTTGAATTGGTCCCCGAATATGACTGGATTGTTTTATTCATCCTAGAAGAATAAAATAATTATGCTGACCCCAGCAAGAGTTGAAAGCTAGTAGAACTCAGTTTGACTAACAAAAATATGTAGTGTAATAAAACAGTACCTCACAAATTGCTCTGGACCAGTGACGCAGTATATTAGCCATTCAACTGTTGACCTTAACCAATATCTATAGTACTAACAAGTGTCCATCATACTAACTAGAAGCTAAAGTACTAACCGACATGTGTCATACTAACCAGTATCTATAAGTATTATCTTGTATCTATATACTAACCAATATCTATAGATCTAACTAGAATCTATAATACTAATGGGTATCTAATCATACTACTCAGTATCTATAGTACTAACCATTATATATTTATATATGTATAAATATAATCATTTAATGTACTTATATCCAGTACAGTACCTATAAGTATTAACCAGTGTCTATAGTACTAAACAATATATATAAGCACTTAATGTGCTCAACTGCTTCTGAATCATACAAATCTGAATTGCATTCAATGCTGACATGGATTGGACCCATCAATGTTACAGGCAATTCACAAGCCATAAATGGGACAGCAGTAAAAACAAAATGGCATAATGGCTATAATATTAAAGCTCAAAGGTTTTCAGTTCAAGTCCATTGTAAACATTTCAGTGTTTATAAAAACACTAAATTGCACATGCCACAATTGATGGTACATATGTTCACCCAAGACAACACAATTCTACATGCCACAGTTCACCTAAGTGTACCAGATCCTTCAAGAACTTACTTGAGATAAACATAGCCATGAGGGATTTCTCTCATTCAGTTAACATGAAAAGCAGATGGCCCTGGTGAGACATGTCTATAACCTAGTTTTGTTTTTTTTTTATTCCAATTTACAAATTACTTTAAAATCAGGTCACATTTAAAGTCTTGAGCAAGAAAGGCACTGCCAAGTTCCCCTTCTCTTGGCATTACATAAATACGTAAATTTTTTCATGGTACCTCATATAAGTAATGTTATATTAAGGATTCCACCAATACCATATCCACTATCATCAATCAATGTCACAGACAATTCCTTAAGGATTTAATACTGCACATTGACCATATTTTATATTACTACTACAAAACATGTTACTAATGAAAATAAGTGTATACATATACAAATAATAATAAAGAATATTTTAAGTGATTTGACATTAAGCTTGATACTGTACTGAAAATTTCTTCTTTTCCAACATTTACTACAATTTTATTGCACTGTTTTTACTATAACATTACTAATACAATTTTGACATATACACCAGTTGTCCATCACAGGGCAATGTTAACTGCTCTGTTCAGAAATCATCTCTGATAGGCTTACATGTGGGCTACAAAGCCTGCACTTGATCTGCAGGTAAAGTTACTTGACATAACAGAGAAGTGACACCTCTCATGTGCTCGTTTGTATTCTCTCTGTTGTTTCTCATCAATGACTGAAATTAACAAGCATCAACAATCAGTGCCAGTCATCATGTTGCAAGGCATTCTCCTCTGGAGAGATGCTGGAGTTCTTCATATGTCCCTTCAGCACATCTCTGGCCATTATGGCTCCACTTGCCCTGATGCAATTCAGTGTAGAAAACTGCCCTTGGGAGCCTGTTGCCCTCCATCCTCGAAACATGTCCCGCCCAGTACAGCTGTGATGAGGTAATGCAACACGTAAGTGATATAAAGTAAACTTTATTTCAGATTGTTAAATAAGAAAAACCTAACAATTCTATTGTTTAAAGATATCAACCTTCTGAACTTGGGTATGTAATAATGCACAGCCAAACAAGGCTTTGTTAATGGGTTTGGTGAATGAAGGATGAAAGAGGCCTGTCATATGTGCATGCGAGTTTTTATCTCCTTGCCTTGGTATCATGTACTTACTGCAATCAATCATCACCATCAGACAAGCAGTGTTGTTTGTTTGCAATCTACCATGAAAACAAGGTAAGCCATTGTGCTGTTCATATTTGAAGGAATAGAGGAAATATTACCATGCTTGAAACCAGACATGGTTGGTGACAGAAAGAACTTGAATGTAGAAAACTCTGCCTCAACAAATTTCATCTGACCCATGCAAGCAAGAAAAAGTGGATGTTAAAATGATGATAGTATATATGTATGTATGTGTGTGTGTATATGTATTTTATTATCTGCCCAAATACAGAAGATTGATATGTTAAACATTATTAGATTCTTCTTACATACATTACACACACACATTTATATTCTTGCAAAGTATAGCAGAATAATTAAATTTGCTTTGCAAGCATGAGGTGTCAGTTTCAAATCTGACGTGGACTATAAACTAACAAAACCTTTGTTAATTTTAGTAGTGGCTTGTTCAAGAATATATTTACAACTCACCACTTAAGATTTAAGTTTCTTGGCCAAATTCAATTCAGTGCCATGATTTGAATCACTAAGTTTATCTAGTGTTGTCAACACAATCACTCATACTCTGATATAGTTTCATAAGTACCAATGTTAGAAATGTGTTAATTTGTTGCAAATTTTTTTTCCACACAGTATTAAATAAAATATTGCTTAAGCCTTTGCCAGTCTGAAGCATTTCCATAACATTGTTTTAAACATCCATGCTTGTTTACAGACATTCTTTTTGGAACCTCAGATTATCAGCCAAGTGTCCTGTGCATTACATGTGAAGCACAATAGCCAGGCAGACAGAGAGATAGAGATATATGGCTTGCATATTTCATACAAGGGGTTTACCACATGTGTGTATATGTGCATGTGTTAGGACTGCACAATAAACTGAATTAACAAGCAAACTGAACTTCACAGACTGATAATACCATGCAATTTACTGCATTCAATAAAATATATAGAAACACCCAAATAAAAACCAGTCAGTACAATTAGGCAACTTTTCTTTCCCTCACCCCAACTTCCTATTCATTTTTTTTTTTTATTTATTGTCCAGACACCAGTTTAGTTAAATGAATGTAAAAGACCTATATTTTTGTCATTTATCACGTGATACTTCTTGTTAATGCCACAGAGCTTGGACTATGTCCTTTAGTGTGTCTATTGTTTTTTTTTTACTCTATCAAATATACAATAAAACTTTTATTCTCTCTGCTGCCTCTAAAAAAAAAAAAAAACCCATTTTATGACCTACAATGAAGCTTTCATAAAATTTCGTCTCAGAAAATTAATATATTATACAGTTGGCAGTAGGAGGTAATGAGCATTGCAACAGCAAAACAACAAAAAAAAAATCTGAACTGTCAACTCACAAAATAAAACAATAATTAAATAATGTGAAAGACATGATGGTACAAATTTAATGCCTGAGTTAGTCTCTTGTTACTTGAAACAAAACCACCCATTTTAAAGTGTTTATAGCTAAATTAAAACCTTTCATCATAATTTTATATTCCAAACACCAACTTCATAATTAAAACATGATTTTTATTAAATTCCTCAAGATACTTGATTAGTTTCAAAATTAACTGAAACTTACGGAACTTTATTTCATTAAAAATATGATCCCATGTAGGTTAAAACATGTAAGATTTAGATACCACAAAGAAATTCAAACTGTGCTATGTCTTTGTAATTGTTGAGTTCAGCTCAAGTAGCCATATAACACTAATATGAAGGTATGATTCCAGTATGCCAGTTTGTATTAGTTTGTTGTAGTCACTGTATAGTAATTGTAAATCTATAACTAGGAGAAAGATTGAACAGCCCTGATGCTATGATATGATTACAGCATGAGCTAAGCTTCATAAGATTTTTGTCTGAGCCACAACAATCTTATGTAGACATACTACACCATGATATAGAACTAAAACCACGTGAATCCAATTCTTAAAACAGCAAGAATTTTCTTGAGATAGAGTTTAGCAACTACACAAAAGTATCCATACTTGTTTATGAGCCAGCATGTTACATTAGAAGAAAAATACTACTGTTTGCCAGACAACTGGTACCACCATTTCATTGGCGTTATTAACACGAAACATCCAGAAGTTGCAAAACGCATTTAATTGAATAATTTATAAACATCCATCAAAAGCCAAGTAAACTATCCCACTATCCCATGTAGTTAGATAGAAGAAAAACAAAAACAAAGTTTTTAAAATATAAATTAATAAAATAAAAATAATCTGTTTTGTTTCATTTTTGCTGGGAGTTTTTTTTATGTAACTTTGTCATACTATTTCACCCTTGTTCACCTTGTCAGTGACTCATCTGAATGTTTTCCAAGTTTACCCAAAGCATATTGCTTAGACATTGATACTTGCTTTTGGCACTTGTCAATATGAAAAAGAAACTTGCATTTCAAAATAGCCCCGAAATCTTGACAGGCTTTTAGAGCTAAAATCAAAATAAAATATGATTTACAGTAATACTGCATCAAAAAGATGAGCAAAGTGTTCTGTAAAATACTCTAAGTGTTATATAAGCTTATTTTATTAAGCTCCTCTCTTTCTCAATGATAACAATGATGGCCATTAGATAGGATAGTGAGCAATCAGTGGAGGAGGCTCATATTTCATGACACAAGTCATCTTAATATGGCCAAGGCCAAGGCACTTGGCTCTCGACAACTAAGTCCACTTAACTCCAAAGAGTTACCACATGTTGACATAGCCCACTAATCTAAACAGATGTAGTTCTGTAGAATTGATATTTCTTTGGTTTGCAATTCCTCCTACAAGAAAAGCAACTTGCAATGAAGCAACAACCGGTATTAGGAAAAGAATTATTTCTCATCCATGTTTTGCTGCAGAAGACCTGCGTAATCCAAAAATGCTTTGGAACCAAAGGTTCTAGAAAATTCAATATTGTACCTACCTACCTACATACATATTCTTTTAATCTTCTACTTGTTTCACTCATTTGACTGTGGCTATTCAGGAGCACTGCCTTAAAGGGTTTTAGTCGAAAAAATTGACCCAAGGACTTATTCTTTGTAAGCCTAGTACTTATTTTATCAGTCTATTTTGCTGAACTGCTAAATTATGGGAACATAAACATACCAACATCAGTTGTCAAGCGATGGTGGGGGGAAAAACACAGCACAAAGATACACACATAAATATATATACAGGCTGGCCCAAAAGTAGGTTTACAGCTAGTCAACTATCTCTTTCACATTCATATATTAACAGTTTAGATCTTAATTATAAAAAAAATATGAAACCATTATTCTATGCTAATTTAGTTAATTTTATCAAGCTCCTTTTTCAGTTTGTAAGAAAGAAATTTAAATGTAATAAAATATTTTAAAAGAAATTTCAGGTGCCTACGCGATAGCTGTAAACCTACTTTTGGGCCACCCTGTATGTATATATCATCATCATCATCATTTAACGTCCGTTCTCCATGCTAGCATGAGTTGGACGGTTCGACCGGAGATCTGGGAAGCCAGAAGGCTGCACCAGGCTCCGGTCTTATCTGGCAAAGTTTCTACAGCTGGATGCCCTTCCTAACGCCAACCACTCCGAGAGTGTAGTGGGTGCATTTTACGTGTCACCTGCACAGAAGCCAGTCGAGGCGGCACTGGCTTCGGCCACGATTCGGATGGTGCTTTTTACGTGCCACCGACACGGAAGCCAGTCGAAGCGGCGCTGGCATCGGCCACGATTCAGATAGTGCTTTTTACGTATCTCCAGTCTAGGGGTCCTGGCATCTGCTGGGTGCCAGTCATAGGATTGGTTCAATTTCGATTCCGATTTCACTTGCCCCAACAGGTCTTCGCAAGCACACGGGGCATAGATGCCTGTCTTTGGATGAGGTTCGATATCGACTTCGCTTGCCTCAACAGGTCTTTGTGTGTCCAAGGGAGGAATATATATATATATACACACACACACACATATACACACAACAGGTTACATTCAGTTTCCCTCTACCAAATCCTCTTACAAGGCTTTGGTCAGTCCAAAGCTTTAGTAGAAGACACTTGCCCAAGGTGCCATGCAGTGGGACTGAACCCAGAACCATGTGGCTGGGAAGTAAGCTTCTTCCCCCTCCACATACACACACACATATACATACAATGGGCTTTTTTCACATCTATCATTGTAAATAGCTGACAAGGAGCCAATGTTCAGAGTGCCTCAGGTAATATCTGGGCCATCATAATTGGTGGCAGCAGCAGTATCTGAGGAAGATCTCTTGATAAGAAAAATAAAAAGTATCTTTTCCACTATCAGTAACTCAATAACCAAGTCTATAACAGTGTATCAACTACTTCAATGGTTCTTAACCTAGGTGACAATGCTCAATGCTTCATTAGGACAGTAAATGCCAAGAGCTGCAGCTGTTTAGAGGGGTTATTTTTCTTAGCAATAAAATATTTAAACCAGGTACAACGTTTATTAATTTAAATATATTTTTACAAAATATCTTGAGCAGAAACATGACTGGTGGTGTGTCAAGTTCCAATATAATTTCATTACATAAAGAGTAGGCATGAATGTGTGGTTAAGAAGTTTACTTTGCAGCTGTGTAATTTTGGGTTCAGTTCCACTGTGCAGAACCTTCAGCAAGTGTCAGACCTTGTGTGAGAATTTGGGTGATGGAAACTGAAAGAAGCCTGTTATGTGCATTCACACACATGTGTGTATGTGCCTATGTGACTGTTTACAATCAGTGCTGAGCTGCTGCTATAAACAGTGATGTTTGTTTATATTTCATGTCAACAAATCATCCACTATCTCTGTGCTTCCTAATTCCACTGGAATTTTTAAAAATACTTTACTTGAAAACCAGTTAATGGTTGGCAACATGAAGAGCAGCCAGACTTGAAAAATTCTACCCCAAGTACCTCCTTACCTAATACATATCAGCATAGAGAAAACATAGATGAACAAACAAATGTGTGTGTGTGCGTGTGTGTGTGTGTGCGTGTGCGTGTGTGTGTGTGAAAACAATCGCAATGACTGTTTCAAGTAAATAATCACAGGTCTAGTTGAGTGTTTTGAGCTGAAGCACAGCACACTGTTCATTGAACAAAATACTGCACATACAGTCAATTTTATCCTTTTGTATCTGACATAGCAACTCATTTTTACATATAACACACACATGCATTACACACAGACACATTCATACAACTAGCATCATCAGTGTTTGTATTACATCTGTTGTTCTTTTATGCACCATTACTATAAATCTTTCCTGTTCCATGATAGTCGATGATGTTAAGAAGGTTTCCTAGCCATCTAATCAAATGTCTGAAGTTCTGAAATGAATTACAATTATTAAAAGACTAATTATTCAAACTATTCTGAGTGTGTACATTACTCCAGGCAGGATAGATTTAGGAATAAAAGTTCCTTGTTTGAATCCAGTCTAGGACAATATACATATTTAGCAAACATAGCACCCATTGACAATTGGGGCTAGGACTCCAACCAAATTAAAACACAGTGTAAAGATAAATATTGTAGACAAACACTCTGAAAAGGTAAAGTTAATAGGTTAAAAAATTATTCTAAGAACAACTATCTTAAATGGAATCAGCATGAAGAAAACAAACATTTAAAATAAAGAAATTAAGTAGATTGTTCAGTTACAGCTCATATACTATTGTCAAACACCAATATAGTCATAAAAGTTTGTACTTAAACCCTTTTGTTACCATATTTCTACTGAAAAACAGTGTTTTTGTTACAATTCATTTTGGAAATAATTTATTGAAATTGCTATCATTATTAAGCTGGTGTTTAGAACATAAATCAGCATGAAATTTTGAATGAAGGTTTTAATTTAGATCACTTTACAATAGGAAAATTTGTTATCATAGAAGTAGGGACAGTCTTGGATGGGTTGGCATCTAATGGTTAAGCAATTAAAATTTAGTTTTAAATAATTCACCCAATTTATGAATTAAGTTTAGTTTTTAGGTAAAGTTACCTTGGTAATAATTAGACCTGAAATAGAAAGGTGAAAAATGAATTTCAAAAGAATACATTTTGATGATATTTTATTTTATTTTATTGAACTATTTTTATTGATTGGTAAAGAAGTGATTAAGCACAGAAAATATATTTGAAAAATCAGGCAACTGCCTTCTGAAAATAGTAAAAGATGCACCAGGTTTGATCGAATCAAGCTACAGTTGTACATGAACTGTCAATACAAGTTTTAAGTTAGTTGCAAAAGTTAGGTACTTTTTCTTTTTTTTTTTTCAGTTAATTTAAATAAAGGACAACTATGATACAATATAAAACAGGTGTCACCATTTGAACTTGTGACCTTTGTTCCTAAAGTCCATCACATTAATTAATTAGTGTCACAATATCATGTTACATTGTATTTTGTTCCTAATATTTTGAGATAACAAAAATTTAAAAAAATTACAAATCATTATCATCAGTATATTAGTTAATGAGTTTTTATTATTATTTATTTTTTCAATAAAAAGAAATGTTCATAATGTTTTTTTATAGTTTTTATCATGAAGTAACTTCAAAGTCAAAATAAGTATAAACTAAAATCAGAGATCAGATGTTATTAAAATTCATTTTGTATTACAATAGTAAAACAAAAGAAATATGGAGCTGGTATGAGAAGTGTGTAAGAACCAGAACCGTTAACATATGAAGTGCCATGTTTGTACAACAAAAAATAACTGACTTAAATTTGTTATATACTGTTCAACAGCAAAATTGACTTTCTCATTTAGTGAGTAAATTTAAATTTTTTATCTTTTTACAGTTTTTTTTTTCTTTTTCATTATTTAAAATGTAGTATACTATCATTTAAACACTTTGGTAATTATTTCACAAAATAATGTTGAGCACAGCCAGTGTTAATATTCACAGAAACAGTAAAACAATTCCTTTACCTCATCACCCTGTATGTTTCATTCATGGCTTTTATTAAAGCAATGCCTTTTTAGCTGCCAAGCCAATTAAGGAGACAAGGATGAGGTAGGACTTGGTTTTGTAGCAAACCCTCTCCATTTAAACCCTTCACAGATTTATTAATCAAATATTATTCTGACAGTAGTCAAACTTAAAGATTGAGCCATGAAACTATCAAATATGATCAGTTTGATACTTTTGATATTGTTATTATCACTTTTAAGTGATGGATTGGTAGAATCCACTTAGTGCAGGACAAAATAGTTCTAAACAGCTTTTAGTTATATTCTGCATTCAAATCTCATCAAGGGATTGATAAAATAATACCAGACAAAGTACTATGGGTTGATACAATTGACTATACTCACTCCTCACCACAACATAAGGCTCAATGCCTATGTTAAAAATTCATAGTATCACTTTAACAAGAATAGTGAATGAGCAGAAATGGTTCAAATGCCAGTTTAAATGCCTTATATTAAATTCCAAGTTCAAATCTTGCCCTGTTGACTTTGCTTTTTTATTCTTCTGGGGTCAATAAAATAACCACCAGTTGTTGCTTAAGCCTAGTTTAGCTTTGATCAAGTTGACATATCAAAATGTATCAAGGACTACATTATCTATGGTGACCATCCCTTTTTGACCTTATGGCACAGAGGTCAAATCATAAATTATTGGCACAGTTTGCATGGAATGTTTAAAGAAAAATTGTTTCTTATCTTGGGTATGGCTTCCCAACTACATGGTTTCAGGTTCAGTCCCACTGCATGGCACCTTGGACAAATGTCTTCTGTTGTAGACCCAGGCCAACCAAAGCATTATGAATGAATTTTGAAGGCAGAAATTGAAACGTCATCATCATGCATGTGAATTTACATTTGTGCTCTATTAAAGCTGCTCACTGCAACTAATGTAATTTCTCCTGTGAACACATTATCTGCTCACTTACCACCTTCAAAGATGTGTAAAATAAGAGATCCTTTACATGTAAGGGTAGGCAGCAGGAAAAGCATCTGGTTGTAAAACAATGTTTCAACACATACATTTAACCCATGCTTGTATGGGGAAAAAAGAGCAAAATGGATATAAAAACAAATTTATGTAAAATTATAACACATTTTTCCAGATATTCAAGCATTAAGTATGATTTTTCTAAAGTCCTAAATGATATTTTTAAAAACTTGTGGTCCATTTAGAAACATCTTGCAGTGACCCAAATGAAAATCACAGCTTTACATCAATGTTTCCCAAACATTTTGCTGAATGCCCACCTAAAACATTAAACACCTACTTCCACACTCAACTTCTTTGCAATAAAGATAGTAACTGCAAAAAATGTATTGCTCACAGTCTCTTCATAGTAATTTAATGCTCCCCTAGGGAGTGGTGTGGTGTGGTTCCCTCCAGAGCCAGTACCTTACACAGTATAGCATCTCAAGGTGAATCTAATATTCTATGATGCCCCATAAACTGAAAATATGAAATGCATTCACTGAAAAGACATTGCATAAACGAGTTGTGCCTGGTATTACAAGAAAAGAAGGCATTGAAACAACATGATGACCTACAGAGATCATAATGATAATAATTTTTTAATTAGATAATATGTCTAGTTTTCCCAAAGAAACAGGCATTGCAAATGAAAAGGAAGCCATTGTAAACAAAAATCAGACCCAAACTAAGAGGTACATTTGTAGAGAACTTACTCTACCATCAAATAACTGCAACAATAATGATGCTTTGGCCTAGCATATTTGCAATTCTTTTTATGGACAAAGAGTATAGTCAGTTGAACTCCTCTCAGTATTATACTGGTATTGTATCAAACCTGGAGACAGATCAAAATTAAGTATTCAGGTTTTGAACTGAGTGTATCAGACCAGCAGCAAAGCAATTAGTTTAGTAAACAATCTTGGCCATCTCCACCACAATAAGGATGTTTTTACAATAGGAATTTATAGAGAAAAAGAAATTAATATTATGAAATTCATGACTTTCCCTAAAAAGTAAAAGCCAAACACTGAAGCAGTTCCAATTAGTAATTGAAACTGGGTGTTGAATTTCCTTCACTGAAAATTTGCTAATAAAGTTAATAATGTTACAAAAGGATTAATCATCAATATTCTGTGCCTTGGGAGGATTATTTGAGTCTTAATTGCCTAGTTGACTCATATGTAAATGGGTACAATTGGGAAATGCAATTTATTGCAACAAGGGTACTGAATTATTGATAAGTGTTAGATAGCAACACTCAGGGTTTTTTTTTTCTTGATTTTGTTGTTTTGTCACAGCAGTACACTGCTGAGTGAGATTAGAAAGGATTTGTCTGTGAAAGGAATCAGCTTAAAGCTTAGCTTACGTCTTTTCATAGAGAAAACTTCTTGTCTCAGTTAATAAGGTAAAAAAAATTCTTGCTTTCATTACAATTTTTGTGAGCAAATGTGCAATGATACATTTTCATCAGAAGAATAACAGCAAGTCAATGATCAGCTGTAAGCCAAAAGATCTGTATTGACATTTAACTTTTTTCTATAACAATCCATCTGTTCAAAATAGTAGGTAAACATTTGTCTTTTGCAAATTGCATTCCAAACATCAGCTTAATATGCCAATATTTTTAACTGAAAAACATTACAGTTATTTCACTAAATCTCACTTAATCCTTGATTATTTTGAAAAGTAAATGGAACACATATGCAGTTCATTTTACTTTTGTTAGAAACTTGGTCATAAAAGAGTTATACTTGTAGCATTATTTCTCTTAAAGAAACTTATTCTTCACATCAATACAAGTGTGTATATAAATGCATACGAAAGTTATATCGTTATTATTAAAGCTCATTTCTTTCTCTGTTTAAAAAATACCAAAATATGGCAATTTCTTTTGACTTAGCACAAAACTCATCTTTTGTAAAGAACATTCAATATGAGTACTTGAATCAGTTCTAGTATATCATAAATAAGAACTGTCAATGGTTTAGTTGATAGGGTTGCAGCAAGCTGGCAGAACTGTCAGAGCATCAAGGAAAATGCTTCATAGTATTTGTCCTAACTCTTTACACTCTGAGTTCAGATCTTGCTGAAGTCAACTTTGCCTTTCATCCTTTCAGGGTTAATAAATTATCAGTCAGTACTGAGTGTGATGGTACCAACTAATTCCCTTCTCTCAAAACTGC
This sequence comes from Octopus sinensis, assembly GCF_006345805.1. Taxonomy (NCBI): domain Eukaryota; kingdom Metazoa; phylum Mollusca; class Cephalopoda; order Octopoda; family Octopodidae; genus Octopus; species Octopus sinensis. Next base: position 61,150,719 of record NC_043007.1, on the reverse strand, counting down.
AGACCTTGTACTTAAATTAGAAATTCACTTCTTTTATCAATCTCCCACTTTTCCCAAATGATGACTGAAAGATTTGCATTCAATTTAAGTATCACTTGACCTCTAATATCAGAAAATAGGTCTTAGTGCCACCACGTGGCACCGTGGATGCTTCTAGCAGAGTCCACTACATAGCAAGCATTTAGGCCATCTCCAGTTTAAGGATACCTTGGCAGGCCTATAAAGTGTCACAGGCACTGCCTTTCCTCCCAACTAAAAGATACAAAAACATGGCATATAGAATTAAATGTACTGCACAAATACAATGCAAAACATCTGCCATGGAATCAAACTCAAGCTTGGTCCAAAGATATCATCTAAATGGGAATTCAACATATACAACACACACTATGACTACATGTATTTATAAGTACTTCATATATATGTGCTGTCCTATAAAAGACTTTAGTACTGTAAGAGACAGTACTAAAGAGTGAATCTTCATGTGAACCAGTGAGCGGTTTCCCATTGTCAAAGACAGATTAAACTACAACTATTAAGTGGACTGATCCATTGAAAGTAAAGTGTCTTTTCTTTGCCAGAAATAAACTGCCAACCCACTTTGTTGACAAGCCATTGACTAGACCAGTAATATCATTATGTTTTTGTCTACTTTTCCATGCTTGCATGGGTCAGATGAAACTACATTGAGGCAGTATATCTATCTATACTTCAATATTGTGAAAAATAGAAACATGAACCTCAGTGTAGCCAAGTTTGGAATCCTCAGCTTTAAATAAAAATCATCATATGTCCATTTTCCATTACTGCATATGTGTGCATGTGTGTGTGTGTGTGTGTGTGTCTTTCTCATCATGTGCATATGCAAATGTATGTAGTATTTTTTTTTATTTAATTTATTTACATCATGGCATTAAATTAATAAGAGAAAGAAAAAAATTTCAAATAACAGATTCCAAAACATTGTAATAGATTTCTAAAAAGCTATGAGCTCAACCCACTGACTTCATGTCTCAGCTGTAGATATTTTTGCAAGCTGAGGTTAGAAAAAAATTACACAAAATAAATGTACAGCCTAAGAAATTCCACTTCTTATTCATCATTTCCATCTTCTTCTTTATCTTTCAGAGCTGAAGCAAGTCGGTAGCATTTGCCACTAGGCAGTAGTGCCCAGCCCAACTGCAGTAAAGTGATGGCTCTAGGGCCTGAACTTCCACTTGTTAAACATCACTGCTGTAAAATGAAATATCCCACATTAAACAATATCAATACAAGTTTTGCTCATTCCTGAAGCAAAATCAAATTTAATATAAATGCTTTGTTCTTTTTTCTGATTTAACAGTAATCATTTTTACTACTGACTGTATTTCAATTTTGAGCAAATGTTAAAAGATGAACACACAAACATCAACACATGACGAAACTAAAGCACGCGTGCGAGCACACACACAGAGCCAAGCACAAAATGTTCACTAACATTATTCCCATGATTTAAAATAGCTGATTTCCGGCAGAATGTCAATTTATGGTATGAAAGGCCAAGAGAGGGAGGAGAGATGCAGTGGAACAACTGACTCCAAAAAACAGGTCGAAGAAGCTAGTAATTTGAGTGGAAAAAAAACATGTGTAAATATAAACATCACATTGCAACTATAGAAGACCAAGGTCGATTGGCTTACTTAAGTTGTGTCACATGCTTTTACAGAAAAAAAAAAATAAAGAATTAAGAAAAATGAGAACTTCAGTTACTGTTGAAGTGTCAGAAGCCTTTCCTTTTCATATGGGTCATGAGCCACAGGTTCAAATTCTGAATCATACTGAATTGCATATACCAGGAACTCTCTCTCTCTCTCTCTCTCTCATCTGTTGTTTATGAGTTGCTGCAGTCAGTTCTAATTGATCAAGTAATAAATAAGGCCATGGTCAATCAAAATCTAGGTGGTGACAAACAAAACTGAAAACTTCTCACAAAGTTGGAACCTAGTAGAATCTTATTGACTTTCTAGTGAAACTTAATTAGCTTTATCAATCCCATCTTATTCTTCTGTGTGCCCGAGCTAGAGTTTAAAATTGGTTCTAATCTACTTTTGGAATAATCTAAAATTCTTTTCAGTAGCAGCAGTAAGAAACAACTATCATAGGCTTGTCAGTCAGTGGCAGAATCATCATCATCTCTCTTTCGCATACATACACAACTGTACATGCTTTAAAGTGAAGGCTGTTAGGAATGATGCAATATATCTACATCTCCACCCTGATCCCAGGAAACCCATACAAACATTAAAAAGAAATATATATATATATATATATATATATATATATATATATATAAACAATAAAATTATAATGATAAAAACAACTACCAATGATCATATGCATGCATTATATATGCATAGATAACAGAGTCTCATGCATGTATAATACAACAAACAGTTTACAACATAGTGTAGTGAACTGTACTTCCCCTTAGCACTGATTTTCATCTGGGCACTAAAAGTTAAATGTCTGTTAGATACAGAGTAACCATATCCCTTTTTGCCCAAAGAATGGCATTATTAACCTGACTAGCTACAATACTCTCTCTCTCTCTCACACACACACACACACACACACACAATCATCATTTTAATATCCACTTTTCTATGCTTGCATGGGGGTCAGACAGAATGTGATAAGGCAGGTTTTCTACAGCCAGATGTCCTTCCTATTGCCAACCACCACCTGCTTCCAATGAAGGTCATATTTACCCAAATTTGGACATATATTCATGGAAGTCTGCAAAGGAATGAATCAGCTTGTATGAGAGCAACACTTGCTTACAACTATATCAAAATGTTAAGATGAAAAGGCACACACATATAGGCTGCTTTCAATTTTCATCTACCAAATCTGTTCATAAAGCTTTGGTCAGCTCAGGGTTACTGTAGAAGACATATACCCAAGGTCTCGCATAGGAAGACTAAACATGAAATTTACATGGTTGGAAAGACAAACACACAGCAATAGCTGTGCCCACATACACACCTAATTCAGATGTCACATGGTTACATTATCTAAGCATATTTATCTATACCAATGCAACACTAACAGCACACATGACACGCATGTATTTTAGTACACACATATGAATGAAGGACATTAACAAACATGACTAAAGAATCAGATTATAAAACCAAAGGCAAATCTTTGATCAGTGAACAATATTACAAGTAATTAGAACGTGGATGCATTTCAATTAGAGACCATTAAAGATAAACTTTATCAGAAGCAAGATACTTCTCATAGATAAGGGATTTATTATCTGAATGAATGAATAATTACACTATATTGAAAGTATGGCTTGGTTTAAAGGTTGTAGAACTGAGATGAATGAACAATTTTTTTTTCAATTAGTACTTAACAATTACTAGATAGATTAGATATATGTAAACTATGAATGTAACTAATTAACAGAACAATAGAGCTACTACTTGCAATGGTGGAGTGCTTTGAAGTGACTAAATGGAGAGAATTGATTTAGTTGTAAACGAAACTGATGTAGACCAAGGAAAACTCAGGTATGACAGTTCAATCAGATCTTACAAAACTGAATTTGGCTGACCAGATGATAAAGAAAGCGGTAGCAATGCTGTTTTAGACATGTCTTTTGGGGTAACTAATATCCTCAAACACATGCCAAAACTGAAAATTTGACATTAAATTGATAATTGTGAAGACAATAAATGCAATTTTTAATTGTTGCTAATAGAAGAAACAAATTAAAAGCAACTGAGCTCAACTGACAATGGTATTATAATTTATGCATTATACATGCATCCTCAACTGAAGATATGGTTTTTACAACTGAATAATTCTTTTCAACACCGATTGATAATTTTACTGTACAACAAAATTAAAAGATCTTGAGCTTGTAAACAGTGATTAGTTAAGCAGTCATCACCATTGACTTAAATATAAATGAAACTTATTTTTTATAAACACTACTCATTTTCCAATAAAATGAGAGATGTGCATCCTTATTCACACCTGCCACCTGATACCAACAAAAGGGAAAACTAAAGTGGAATGGCACCGAGGCAAAATTTAATGATGGGAAAAAGTGGGGGAGTAACTAAATCACATAGATTATTGGCAACAGTGATAGAAGCAGGCCAGAGATGTGGCAGGATGTTGCAATTAACAGATATCTAACCTCAAAAGAACAGAGGTGACATTAAAAAAAAAAACAGAATGGGGATTGGATAAAATGGGAACTAGGAAGTAGATTCATCCCACAAATGCATGCTTAAAGCCCTATACACAAGCCGGATGTCCCATTGATATTGACACTGAATACATCACTAAACCAAGTTAAAAGTAGGATGCTTTTACCCTACATTTTCTGTCATTAATTCACATATCTGTCATGCCCTTTTGTGCCATCATAGACTTTTATATTAGCATCAGTTTTAATATTTATTTTCTTTATATTGACATGAACTGCAAAATTACAGTATATTTCCACTCTTCTCAAGCCCACAGTATTTCATCAGTAAAACATTTATATCTCATTACTTCTCATGCTGTATTGGTCATTCTCAGCTATAACTACCTTCTACAATCTTCATAGTATCTCATTCAAGGATTTGTAATTGGGAGTTGACATCTTATTAGGGTTGATAATACAGGCTATAAGTATTGGGCCTAAGTAGTAGAAATTAAGCTAGTTTTCATTTATTCGCATGAAAGATATACATCTATAATCACGGAGTAAAGCTCTTTTTTGTGATTTTTGATTTTTAGTGAGTTCCTTAATAAACCAAGTAAAGAACAAAGGAAAATGAATTTTTTTAAAAATTATTATCCAAGTAGCTTTCATTGAGTAAATATCAATGAAAAGATGCTGTTTGGTTTAAGAGTGAGCAATGCAAGTGTAATATTAAATTTCAAAAATTATCAACACAATATTGAATTAAAACATGATGATTTCAAACTGAAAACAACTTAATAAATAAAATATGATAATGTTTGATAGAAGATACAAAGGAAAACCTAAAGAAAATATTTCTTACAAAAGTACAAAAATCTCAAATCAAGAATATTTTCAACAATTATCATTGCAAAAGCTTTGATTTCAAATATGGATTCAAATCATATATATTATTCAAACTAAAATGTTAATATTTCTATAGCTTACAATGATTATGACAGCTTTGGCTTTAATCCAATTTCTGTAGCATTAGCCAGATGAAAGATAACTTTTTCCTTTGGTCAATAAGTAACTTTTCTGAAAAAAAATATTAGCTATTTTCCAGCAAGACTTAGGTGGGTATGGTACAAGGTTTCCAAATTTAGAGAAGCATCAGGATAAAAACAAAAGCAGAAAGAGGGGACAAATATAATGTACTGGTAAGGGAATCTTGATAGTGTTTTGGCCCTTGTGGAGAGTATGGTTTCGGATGCTTGTTCAGGAGGAACACCATTAAGCTGGATAATGCAAACCAAACAGACAGTACTATAATGTAACTCATGCCTGTGTTTTGTGCTTTAAAAAGGGTCAAAAACTCATAAGTTAAATGGAGTTTGTGGAAGATTTTTTTTTTGTGGGGAGAGGAGATTCACTGGCCTATATGATGCAGTTCAGACAATGCTACTTTAAATCTGTAAAAATATGTACATAACAGAAAATAATACACAATAATGATTTTCATAAAATATAACCCAAACAACATCTACTTTCTGCTATTCTCTATACCAACCAATTACCTAGCTGATTTATCAATATATATGATTTTGCCTTTCTATTCTCTTCATAATTTCTTCACATGGTTTTGCATACTGACATGGACTGGAATACTCATGTAAATTTTAGAATAAACAATTTGCAACTGAAAGATTCCAAACAATAACATGAACATAAAGTCAACATAGTTTCTTGTAAGGCTAAAACTGTCACTGTGGAGAAGTAATGGCCATTTTCAACAAGATTAGCGGAACCAAAGTGAAAGCATATGCCTATCCAAGACACACAACTAATTTCATTGAAATAAGAACAAAAGAACTTGCATTTTAAAATGGATGGTAAACTGGGGAATTTATTTTTATAGATTCAGAATAATGTACTTTGATCTCAAGACAGCATTCAGGTATCATGACCAAATTTGAATTTGCATGATCTTCCAAACAGAATTAAACATTTCTCTTTTGTATATTATTCTATATAGAAAAATATTATTTCCACACACATACAAGATACTTGGGTATTTTTATGAAAAAGAATTTAATGAACAAGGCCAAAAAGAAAGCCTAACATATCTGTTTAGTAAATGGGATCAAAGTATAATGTTAATAATCAGACCAAAGCAGAAAATGTAAAGATTATAAATGAATATAATTTCATACAGATTTTCTATTCTTGTAATTATTTTTACTGTTTTAAGGAAAGGAATTTATAAATTATACAGCAGACTCAACCACAGGATATATTATTGCAAGAAGATTATATTTTATGTTCTCAGAATCTTGATAAGAACTTATCAAAATCATTGATCAACATATGTGTTTTTGTATATTAACATAGGTTGTACTAAGTTTATGGCACAGAGTGTGACCACTCCTCTCAATCCTGTGTCATCTTGTTCTCAACGCTTAGTATTTTGAGGTGGGACCTCATCACTTCATTGCATGTTTTCATATGCCAAGCTCCACTTATCACTCATTCATAAAAAAAAAAATCAACTCCTACCTCATACAAGTTAATTCATAATGATAGAGGTTTATGTCTAATTTCTGTAGAACTCCAGCACATAACATCAAATGTCTATCAAATGTTTATAGAACTGACTTTTACCAATGTAGGACTCCAGACTCCTCAAATTCTAAGTCTTACAAAAAGTTTTCTCCAAACAGGATGAAGGGATTAATGATTTAGAGGGATTTCAACAGTAAAATAGTAATCAGTAAACTAGTATCGAAGAAGCTCTCTATTAATTACCAATAAGATAGTTTTAAAATGAATTTCAAACCTATTCATGTCAAATTATAGACGCAACAATCTTATAATACGGATTTCTCTTTAAAATAATAGGCATTTCTTGATTTTAAAGTTAGACAAAGCAGTGGCAATAAGTTTTCAGCAAACTAAATGCTAAACTTGATTTCAATTTCCAATTAAAGCAACTTCTGTCACCAATATCTATCTCAGACTTGCTGATTATGTTGATAAAAAATTATGAAGTAAATGAAATAAACATTCTTCGAGGAAGGAAATGTACTTAGGAAAATAGAAAATAAAACTGAAGAACTTGAAAGAGGTCCTCGACAACCTGAAACAAATAACATACATACACAAACATTCATTTATGAAAATAGAAATATGTTGAACCCACAAGATTTCAATGTAACTGACTTCATGAGATAACTGTAACATATGTCCAAGGAAATAATGACATGAAACTAAAACCCAATCATTAGATATATATATATATATAATAGTGTCAGCATTCTCTGTTACAACTCAGTGTTTCAAGAATGCCTGTTGTTGATCACAGTGAGAGACATTTACTAGCAGTAGCAGACAGTAATTGCAGCACTTTAATAATTACATTAGATTTCTGTATTGAGTATTTTCACTCTTGTTTTCAAACATGGACATACATTTTATAGATATATTTTGCATGATTATACGTATGCATGTATGAATGGCATGCAGTCCTCCAACACATCTAGATGAAGATCATTCCTGTCTGGTCCATGAAAGCATAGAAAGTAACTATATAACAATGATGATGACATATTTAAATGATTACACTAAAGCCATTTCAACCAAAGGTCTTGTCAAATGTGATTATATTAAGTATGAGCAATATATAAATAAAATCTTAACAGCTTCTTTATGTATTATTGAGTACTACTTTGAAAGGTATCAATCTTGTTTTACTCCCATTAACACACACACACATTTAAACTTGGTCTTCCCCTAACATAGATACTGGAAGAATTAAAAGAAACAATCAAAGTAGGATTTGCTTCTGATACAATTACTTTCTACTTTCATAAAACTCCAAGAGTTTTATGAAAACCTTTAACACATAAATCATTTAGTAAAAATATTAAATGTAGACAACTAATTGGTCAGTTTTGCAGATTTCCTTGAATAACAGACTCCTGTTTTGAAGTATATTTCTATTGTGATGTGTTCCACGATTGTTACGGATTAAATGTAATAAATATGACGATCTTACGTAGTAAGTAGTATTTCCAACGGGACCAAGTTCCCCAACCATTGAATGCTGCAGTTTGAGAATGTGTGGTCTTAAGCGTGACCAAAAGTTGGGTTGCTTGGATGAGGGTGAGTGTTGTTGTAATCACTGAAATATCCAGTGACTCTCGGATACAATACTGTCAATGTGTGCATGTATTACATCTATAGATGTATGTTGAAGTAATAGGCGCTAAATAGTTGTTTGATGTAGACAATTAATTGAAGATGGTTAAATATATATTCTAATATTCAATTGATTAATCAAATCAATTATTTAACCACTAATAATTCGATAAACGGGGGCAGTTACTCTTTCTCTGATAAATTGCTCTTACCAGGCTTTGTCTTAAAATACAGAAACATGTATTTTCTGAAGATATGGAATAAATATTGCACCCAATAATTCTACAGAATACCAACTAAAACTGTTTGAAAAAGAAAAAAATAACAAATGACATTCTGAGGATGAAGAAATCAACGTTTGATTAATACTGTCTTTCAGAAATAATAAACTTCAATTATTTGTTTGGTATCCAGAAGCAAAATTCCAAGCAGTTCTTAGCAATCCTAACACAAACATATGACAATAAAGTGTTCTATCAAAACCCAAATTAATTACCTTTTTTTTTTATTCTTTTAGCTACATTAATGAAGTAAGATTATATATGAGAGAGAGATTTGAAATATAAGTGATATGAAATTTATGGACATAACTTCGTTTCTTCATAACTTTCTGAAAAATGTAAGTTTTCTTTTTATGAAATTTTCTACAATGACGTTTCAGATTATGTAAATTGTCAGAATTTGAAGTGAAAAATATTTGAGTAGTTCGAATAATTTACATACCTAAACTGTTCCCTCGTACGTTTTGATTAAGTGTGTGAATTATTCAACATTCACCTCCAACCCCATAATTTTTTTTTTTCTCCACTTCAAATTCTGACTCTCATAATTTACACAATCTGAAATGTATTTGTTGAAAATCTTATTAAAAAATACACATTTTTTCAGGATATGAAGAAGCACACAGTCAGCTGGGGACACTTCTGTAGTTACGCCAATTTATTCTACAATACTAAAAAGATATTCTAGTGCGAATAAATTAAGCGAAATGGTTCACTTGCAACAACAGCTTCATATTTGAGTAAAATGGGAAAAAAAACTCGTTTTTACCCCGCAAAACTCGACTTCAATTGAAAAAAAAGGAAGGAATTTATTGATATATATCCAAGAATGTGGGAATATGTAACAAAAGGGAACCTAAAACCTAACTTCGCCAAAAAATATTAACAAATTGCAGGTGTCAGAGAAAATTTTAAAAACTGATGAAATGGTTCCCAATCCCATGTGAAACAATTCACTTCACCTACTGCACAAAGTCCTTGCAAAAGGCATGAATGTCATAAAATCTCATTACCACTATTTATGCACATGCTTTTTACGCACAACGACATTTAGTATTTCACATTCAATTTAAGAAACATGTACTGTGCCGAATGGCTGTAGCGATAAAGCAATTGGTGAGCCGAATTTACAAGCCTGTTGTTGTTTCACTTCATACATATAGTGTAATGCCCTTGAGAAAAATTCTATTACAAAATTTCATTTACTCTCCCTTGAGAAAAATCCTAACGCAAAATTTCATTTACCCTCCCTACAAACTGAAAAGACTCGACAAATATAATAAACATGTACTTGTGTCATCAAAGGAGCATTGCTAATGTGTCTTTATATCATAAACTCTTAAAGAAATTATTGTATTATTTTCGTCATAATCAATGTTCTCAATAACAAAAGGGAGTAAAAAAAGAAATATGCATAAAATATTTTATTTTATTATAAAATCTGAGTGATGGGGAATGTTTCAATCCCTTCCAGAAATAGTCGCCATAGTATTGATAGTGGCATCGTTGTGAGAAATCGATAAGTTTAAGAATTTGAAATAAAAGGGTGGGAGAGTTAAGCTAAATGAATAATTGAAAGAGAATCTTTTCAGATTATAAAATCGACGGTTGTTTAAGGTAATGACATTACAGTTAGAAAAAAAAGGAATTCTTTAGGTGCCAATAATCTACAAAAACAACAGCAAATAGGAGAGTATGACAACAAAGGACAAGGAAAAAAATAAAGGCAATATATATATATATATATATATATATATATAATATATATATATATAATATATATAATATAAATAAACTTACCCTCCTTGCGCATCAACAAACTCCTCGTCTCCGCTACTCCCCAGCGGGGAATAATTCCTCTTCACAGCATTAACTTCTTTCAAACTATCGACTTGGTATTTCAATTCATCGATTTTGATGAGCAAGTTTTCCAAAACTCCAAAAACATGCCTATCATTTGTGTATTTCATGAACAGGATAGATCCTCCGGCACCGAGGATGAATCCTACTCCAAGAGCAAGGAAAGTAGCAGAGGAGGCTTTGAACAGCATCATCTCCGCTGCGACCAGCAATGGTAAAAGGTGGTAAGGGCACCAGTGGCACGATGTCTACTGCTGTCAAATGGAGTAGCCATGATCAACAGTCCTAAGGCACTCTTCATATAACGCATTGTTTCAACAAATCACGCCCCTCCACTCATCCACAACATTATTACTGCTGCTGATATTACAATTACTACACTCTCTATCGTTGTCACATTAATCACAAAACTGACAATAGCAAACCTTTATCTTACTGTCATTTAATAAACCTGATATATATTTCGAAGGCAGTTTAATTTCCATCGTACTCCATGTTTATTTGCGGACGAAAATTTTATCTCTTCTGTTAAAAGATCGTCGAAGAAGCCTCTTTTTAGCAAAGAGTTCCTTGACGTCGAGGAAGATAATTTTTTTCTATTTGTATGGTAAACCATACGCATTATACCTTATATTTATTTAATGGAAGTAAACAGTTATAAGTTATTCCCTGTATATTGTATGGACAATGATAGCTATAAATGAGCATTACTATGTGTATTTAAAGTTTGCAGATGTTAACAAAATAGATTTTATTTATCGCCTTAACTATGCTTATTTTATGAAAATGACAGCCAGCAGACAAATTACTCAGGGACGTCATATGCATCAAAAATAGAGAGTTAAGTTGATGCTAACGTACTTAATGTAGTGAAGAATTTATTATTATTATTCTAGTATTACGCTCGTACTGAGGAGAAAATTCTTTCTTTATTTTTTTTTTTAATTATTATTTCAAGCCCTCCAAAAAAGTCAAGTGAGATAACTTCGAAATTTAAATGAATTAAAAGGGGACATGCAATAGAAAGTGAGCCTGATCTTTGGCAAGCATGATGACAATTTCGATCGAGTTTCGGTATTATTTGACCCCCTCAGCAAGTTATAGTTTTCACCAGTACTTGCCAACAACTTAAAAGTATGGGTCCAGAAACACCAGCATGAAAAATAAACAACCAGATCAATGCTGGTATACTTAATGTAGTAACACAAAAAAAAATTGTAATCAATTACCTACAAATCTATAATGAGAAGAAAAAGTAACCATAATCTTTGTTATTAATTCTGGTCTAGTAAGTACTATATAAGACTGTTTTTCTACACAAACATATGCAAAGTCATTAACATATTTACCAAAGATCAGACTCACACCCTACTTTATATTTTGAACTTGTCTGTGTTTGTTTTGTTTTTCATTTTATAGTTTTTAACCAGGATAAATCATTAAGATAAATTATCTTTCTCTCTTTCCAACTACTACTACTACTGATACATTTTAATTAATTAAAATATATTTTGGTTCACAAAATTAAGTTATATAAACACTGGCTTAACTTTTATGAAGCCAATGACGTCCCTGAGTTATTGTTCTCCCTCAACACCATTATCCTTTCAAGTTGTGTCTCCTATCCATGTTTATTCATTCAAACTCTTTCAGGGTTGGCAATTTGGCATATTTTATGCAAGATCTAGCCTTTTTTTTTTTTTTTTTTCAGCATTTAACTGAAAATTTTTTAATCTAGCATTTAGCAGGGAAAATAGCACGTTTAAAATTTTATTTAGCATTTTTTTAGCATTTTTCTCTTATGACATTTCCACAATAGTTACCTTTTTTTCCTTCTATTTCCTCCTTTTCTACTTTCGTTGAAGTATCTTACAGCCAAATTGGGTACTATCGGCTATTGTTGAATTATTCTTTCACTTGAAACTTCAAATGAAAGTTTATCAAAAGGAAGTTTATCAAATTATGAACTTTTCGAGCCCACCCACCCTACCGACTTGGATACAGAGTGGTGCTGATGGGGGAGGGGAAGTAGATAACTCATGTCAGCACTTGAACTCACAACACAATAATGTAAATATGTTGCAAAGAATGAAAGCATGGAAATTCGTTCTAACAATGCTTTATTCTGTAGTGATGTACATAATGTGCAAATATTGTGAAAAATGTTCTAGCTCCATATTTTGATGGAGATTTGATTTCTGATATAGGAGATATAAATTTAGCCTGTTATTAGATGAATGCAATGATATAGCGATAAACAAGTTGTTAGGAATTATTATTATCATATATTATAGTGACACTCACAAAAAAGTGGTACATACATATCTCAGTATGGTATCTTTAGAAACATGTGATGCAGATGGCATTGTAGATGCCTTAAAAATTGAATTAGTGAAAAAGAAATTAGATATAAAAATTTTACTGGCTATAGGAACCGACAATGCTAGAGTAATGAGTCAACAATGGTGTTTTCCAGAAATTAAAGAAATTCCATCATTACTTCTATTTGGATGTGTATGCTTACCCATAAATTTAGAATTTTTAGTATCTGAAACCTATAAATGGTCCTCTCATTCTTCAACAAGATAAAGTGCCTACAAACAACTTTACCTTGCTATCAATGATAAAGAGCCTTTGAAGATCCTGAATTCTTGTACAACTAGGTGGCTGTCAATAGAACCAGCAGTACATAAAATTTTAAGCCAATGGTTTGAATTGCAAACTCACTTCCAAACTACAACTACAAAAGAAAAATGCTTTACAGTACAAATGTTACATGAGATGTCTCATGATTCTAGGAAAGAACTTTACCTTTTATTTTTGCATCCAATTTTAAAACATGTTCAAGAAGTGAATAAACTGTTTGAATCAAACACTGTCAACAAAACAAAATTACTTGAAGGTCTTTTAAATTCAATCAAACCTGTTGCTAATATGATAGTGTTGCCAACATGTAGAATTGATGCTCTTGATCCTCATGCTTCTATTGAAAAATTTCTGAATCCTAAACCAAATTTAGGCTACAGGTTAGAGAGAAAGATAGCAGAAATGATTATCAAGAGAACTATAACAGCCACCAAAGAAAATAATATTTGCAAAAGAGCACAACAATTTTTACTCTGCCTTTGTAAAGAGCTCGAACACTGTTTACCAGGAAATATCAATATACTGAGGAATATCAAATGTTTTTCAGTAGAGAATATTTTGCAGCATTTCAAAGAGCCAATTTTACCTGTCTTAGAAGCAATGCATTTAAATGAAAAAATAATTGCTTCAATTGAAATTCAGTTTAATAGCATTCATTTAGTTAAATGGACAAATACATCTAATACTGAGGCATTCTGACTGGAAGTCTTGGAATATAAAGATGCTACTGGAGGAAATCCTTTTAGAGATGTTGCAAATTTTGCCATTAATCTATTCACATTGCCAAACTCAAATGCAGAAGTTGAACAGTTGTTCTATAGTATGGATGTAATCAAATCAAAATTGAAAATGCATCTTCCTATGCTTAGATCAATACTGTCTATAAAATATGGCCTGAAAAGATATGGCAAATATTGCAAAAACTTCGCTATTCCAAAACGCATAATTAACAAGATTGGGACCTTGAATGTATACAGAAGTCAAGACCTAGGCACTACAGCTGAAAGTGAGCAAATCAGTGAAATTCAAGAAATTATTTCTCAATACTGAATATAATTAAAGAAAATAAATAAAAATTAAGCTTTTTGATATAATTAGTCTTTAGCATTTTTTAGCAATTTTTTGGTATTTTTTCTACTGAAATTTAGCATAAAATTCTGATTTTAAGTTGGCAACACTGAACTCTTTATATCCCTCAGTCACCTTACGGTCTGCTAGCACTGGTAAAGGTTTTACTGAGGAGGTTAAGTAAGACCAAAATATGTCAGGAGTAAATTTACTTTCATAAGTAAATTTACTTATGAAAAGTCAGGCCCATACTCTCCGTATACATATCCAATAATTAAATAATTTTAATTTTGAAATTGTTCCCCTACTTTTCTTGAGCTGAATAAACTAGTAATGAATGGGGTAATCTTTTTAGTAAACATTTTTGTTTTACTACATTAAGTATGTTAGTACCAAAGCAGCTCATTTAGGTCAGCCTTATCTTCTTTTCATTTTATCTTATCAGTGGAAGGGATCACACTGCATGAAGGCAGCATTGTCCATTCTTATCTGGAGGATGAAGAATTGAATGAGATAAGATGAGTTAATGACATCAGTTTATTCGTGGGTGGAAGGGAACAATAGAAGAAAGCTAGTTATTAAACTGAATAATTAAGTATATCACTAGATGGTAGGATTGTTTTAACAGAAACATGATTCAGATGTCGAGAATCCAAGCAGGTGTAGTAGAAGGATCCAAGTAAACAAAATGTGCAGTCAGCAAGTTGTAACAAACTGAGTTTATTAAAGCAAAATGTAATAGTACAGCAATTGATTAGAAATACTCATTTAGGTAGGATTTGGTGAGTGACTTTCTGTTGAATACGGTGTCAGATGCCAGTGAGACATCAAAGAAGAGGAAGAATTATCTCAGATATGTATGGAGGAGTGTTTATTGATTGCAGCAACTCAAGTATTTGATGGGTACTTTATTTATTGACCCCAGAGGGATGAAAAGCAAAGTTGACCTTAGTGGTATTTAAAATGTTAACTGTAAATTGAAATGTAAAGAACTGAAAGAAATGTCACAAAGTATTCTTCCCAATGCTTAATTCTCCCAGCTCACTGCTTTAGAGTAAGCCACTGTAAAAATAGAATGCTATTACTAGGACACACACCAAACAGCATTCACCTTAAGCATCTTAAATCTTCATATCCAGACAGCTTCTAAGTATTTACTTAGCAATACTATATTTTAAATAATACTAAAGTAAAACTGAGTTAGGCTATTTAACAAGATAAGCAACAACTTGCAAACTTTTCAAGGATCAACTTCTCTTATATTATATTAATAATAGAAAAAATTATCAGAAATACATTGAGTGAAGCTAGTGGTAATTAACTGAATATTATTAATGAAAAGAAGAGAGATAATAGGAGAGAAGCTGATCCCCGAAAAGTTTGCAAGTTGTTACTTGTCTTGTAAAATAACCTAATTCAGTTTTACTTCATTAATACTTAAAATATAGGGTTGCTAAGTAAATACTTAGAAGCTGTCTGGATATGAAGCTCTAAGATACTTGAGGTGAATGTTGTTTGGTCAGTGTCCTAGCAATAGCGTTCTATTTTTACAGTGGCATACTGCTAGCCTCAAATTTGAGATTTAAAATATGGTCTCTGTTTTAAAGAGACTTGAAATTTTCAAAAGGGATATTTAACAACTAGTTTAAAAAATCTTGACCAAATTGATAAAAGCTCATACACTGGCTTGTTGGAGCTCTTTCTATTGATATGTTATGGTCCAATGAAAAGATATCCAATCAAAAGTCTTTAAATTATATTCATGCATACTAAAAGCTCTGTCATGATATATACAGTTGTTATAACAAACTCTTTGCATTGTTGTCACATGACAATTGTACTGTGGTTGCTAATACCACTACAAATAGCAATCTGTTATGAAACGATGCTGGCTCAACATGTATTCTTTACTACTGCTTACCTGCAAAAAGACTTTAGCCTTCCATCTGTATATGAAATATATAACACTCTTAGCACACGGCCAATTTTTAACCCCACTCAAACTAGCTTCAAATATCTTACTGTAAGTAAAGTTACTAATATAATGCTAGCCTCGATCTTGTTTTGTTTTTTGTTTTTTTGTATTTTTAAATTTAGCTCATTATCTAGATGTTTTGGATCCCTGAGCAGAATTCTTTTTTAATTATATCCTTCATTTGTTGATATCTGAGATGCTCTTCAATATATATATTTATATTCACCCTAGAGTTTTGTATGGATAACAAAGTTCCAGTTGTTGAATTGTTTGTATGAGTCTTACAGTCTATCCTGCTTCCCAAACTGTAATTGGTCCTTTTAGTCACTTGGCAAAAGGATTTCAACCAACTTTACAAAGTCCTCCTGACCTACACTTCTCAAATATAATGGTTGAGTATGACCTGCAGAGAAAGTCTCTGCATTTGCATCCAACTCCCCATAGTGCACACTAGTTCAATCTTCTCTAAAACTACCCTTATCCACTCCACGGACACACCACCATCTACATAAACACATCAAGTACATAAGTACCTCTGGTCACTTCATATCAGCAAGGCCACTAGTCATTACAATCCCCTTTCCATTATTCTTGATGTATCCCAAAGTTAGTCATTAACCACACTAAATGCTTTGATCTCTCTATCTTCTTGAATATATCCAGAACTTTAAAAACAGTGCAGTGTAACACTTTCCTTTTGTCCCTGCCAGACATCATTCTATCATATTCATTTCCAACATCTAAAAGGTACGGAAGCAGTCTAACAAACACCATCTTCAATCCTTCTGTTTTAATAATGACTTGGTATGGCTTTCATAAATTAAGATCTATTGGGGATCAAATCATCAATGTCACTCACTAGTGAGCCCTCATCCTCAAGTAATTAGCTGAAAACAGTGTTTTGCACTTGACATAAGCAAAACATTTAACCACTTGTTTAATATGCAAGTCTCCTAGAAAAACCAATTAACCTTGTGATTCATCTCGCATCTCTTGAGTCAGTAACCTCCTGGCAGGTCCCAGCATCACAACACGTGTTGATTGTCCTCTCTGGTCTACACAGTATCAATACTGGTGTGCCTCAAGGTTTTTGTCCATTGCACTCTTCCTCCTATACATCAGTGACTTGTTTACTATCACTCCAACAATGCCCACTCCTATGCAGATGATACTACCCTTAATTCTCCTAACTTTCCCCATCCAAATTTCATCTATGTACAATCAAGACACCTCCTACCAAATCTGCATTGATTCCATGTATTGGAACTTCAAAAATATTATGCAATGATGTCATGCCTGTCTTATTTCCTTAAGCAACACACAAAGTTACCATGTGTATAAGAAAACCATATCCTACCCCTCCTCCTAAATATAAACAGTATACAGCTAGAACTCTCAACATCACTACAAATGCTAGGTCATACTACCACAGAGTTTTTCTCCTGGAGAATGGACATCTTCAGTATAGCACAGACAGCATCTTTAAGACAAACCTTATTCTTTAAGGCAAAAAAAAAAATGCATCTAGATTCATTTTGTTTGCACAAGACAGGATGGTCACAATTAAAATGTCTTTGCTCATAGGTTTGCTTGATTGGAGCTAATATGAGGCTAAACAACAACCACAAGGACAAGATGTTAGATAACATAATGCTAGGTAAATAACATCTGAGAAAAAAAAAGGTATGTTTTTCACAGCTGGAATGTTTTCGATCCTCTGTCTTCCCAATGAAAGCTGACGTGCAGCCAAAGAACAATAGAGCAGTAGGCAGAAAAATCTGGTTTGGTTGGTTTCTACTCTCTGTCAAGACATTAACTATTTACCACTTGCCAATGGTAAATATTCTCTAGAGACAGGGTGGTCCTTTTAAATCTGATATTGTTGAGGATAGTTGAAATATAATCCTCATTAATTATTGAGTATACTAATAGCTATTTAACTTGTTTGTTTATATATTACTGGCAATGCATCCCAACATTGCCCGGGCGTTATGAACTACAGCCATATTGTATTATTTGTTCCTTTCTTATGGGAAGAATCAACACAGCTGATATATAGTGAACTGGATTACTGGCATAATGGAAGTTATTATTTGTTTAAAAGTGAAGTGGGGGATGGTACAATTTGCATGGGTTTGCATGAAAGTGCTTTCTGTTCCTAAGAAGGATCACAAACTATGTATTGTTTCATCATATAAAAGGGGGCTAATGCAATTTTGCCCAGAAATCACAATTTCAAAATTTTAGTTTCCCCTGTCCCCACTGCAATTTCTTAATTTGTAACTTTTTAATGAATTTTCTTTATTTATCCATGTAGAAAAATACAGAGATTACGAATCTGGGAAATATATTTTTTTTTAAAGTTTAATTTTTCTTAAAGAAACATTCCATGCCTCTTCCCCCACCTTGCCCACCCATCACTTACCTGCTTTCAAAAAGTTAAAAACACCCTATATTTCATTTACATCTGATGTTTCATGCATGTGCAGAATTGTACTGAAATAGCAGACATAAAAAATATTAGAGCACCACTAGAAAACCTGACATGCTAGAAACAGCAGATAAATGACATTATTGCTGAAGAAACTTCCCCACTTTCCAAAAAGCTAGAAGTGAGATATTGGGAGTTTGTAGCTTTTTGAAAGTGATGTGATGGATGGTTGTTTGAGAAGAGGATTTTAGTGTTTCTTCAAGAAAAACGAATGAAGAAAATTATTAAAGATTTGTACTGTTTTTTTCTTGGTGGATTACCAAGAAAATATTTGAAAAAAAGTTTAAAAAATGAAGAGATTGGGATGGGGACAGATAAAATTAAAATATTGAGAATGTGTTTTTTTTTTTGGGGGGGGGGATCCTACTCTCCTGTATTGAAAACATATGAATCAGAAGAAATTTAGGAAAAAGATCATGGTGGATGTGGGGGTGGGGGCACAAATGTCACCTTAGACATGCTAGAAACAACAGGGGAAGAACAGGATTTCTGGGAGAACTTCCTTTTAAATTTACATCAAAGATGAGAAACACAAATTACAGAATAGAAAAAGATGATTTCAATTGGATTTGAGCTGTAATTTTGCACATACACATAGCAAGAAATGATATAATTCATATAGAAATTTTACCGTGTGTGTATGTGCGTGTGTTTGTTTGTGCATGCATGTATGTGTGTGTGCCAAAGGAAGTTATTTTATAGCATTATTTCATTTGAAGCAGCAAAGTTGTCAACTCAATCATACGGGTTCATATGATTGTTCGTTAATTTCAGTAAAAATTTTTTTATTTCTTTATGCTTTGAACAGAGCAAAAATTGAAAGAGAGGAGAAAGTGAAAAGGCGACATTTACTTTGAAGTGAGAGCAGAAAGTGAAAGATGTATGTATGTGCATATGAAATGGACATGTTTGTGTGTGTATGTTTGCATGTGTGTGTGGGAGAGAGAGAGAGAGAGAGAGAATGAATGAAGGAGTGTATTTGCATGTATATGTAGGTGGCACTCACTCGCTCTCTCTCTCTCACACACACACATGCACATACACACACATCTTTCAAATACATTTATATAAAAACACATGCATACATCTTTTTTGTATGCATCTGCATGTGAGAGAGAAAGTGAGTGGCTGTATTTCCTCATAACAAATAGAGAAATGGATGTCTTTTAAGGTACACACTCATATAGAAAATGTGACATCATCATCATTGTGATATAAAATGTGGTTTTGGATAGTTGAATTATAGAAAAATTATAATGTTAAATTTTTGTAATGCAAATATTTAAATGAAAATAAAGTGTATTTATTAGCCAAAAAATTACTGAATCTTTTGATACCCGTACATCAAAATCAGCAACTCAGTTTTCAAATGTATTCGTAAAATTCTGTAAAATTTTTATATTTCTTTATGCTTTGAAGAAAGCAGATATTGAAAGAGAAGAGAAAGTGAAATCGCAACATTTGCTTTGAAGTGAGAGCAGAAAGTGAAAGATGTATATACATGTATATGAAATGGACTATGTGTGCGCGTGTGTGTGTATGTGTGTAAGAGAGAGAGAGGGAAGGAGAGAGAAAGTGAGTGAAGGTGTGTTGTTATATATGTGTAAGTGGCACTTACTCAGTCTCTCTCTTGCTCTCTGTCTCACACACATCTTTCGTCTACACATACATAAATACATATGTACGCATCTTTTTTGCATATGCATGTGCGTGTGCATGAGAGAAAGAGAGTGAGTGACTGCATTTTGTCATAACATAGAGAAATGGACGTCTTTTAAGGTAAATACTCTATAGAAAATGTGACGTCGTTGTCATCATCATCATGGTATAAGATGTTTATGATAATTGATTTATAGAAAAGATTATAGTGTAAAATTTTTGTAATGCAAATATGTAAATGAAAATAAAGTTTATTTGGTAGTCATAACCTTACTAAATCTTTTGATATCCCATACGTCAAAATCAGCAACTCGGTTTTCGAATGCATAAGGAAGACACACGTGCACGGACTCACACACACACACACACACACACATAAACTCTCTTTTACATATATGGCAGGCGACCCTGTCTGTCGTTCTCTCTGTCTATCTCTCACATTCCCTGTGTGTGTCTATCTCTTCCTGTCTCCTCCCCTTCCCTCATATCAGCCACCCTCATTATGCCACATTTTCCTGAACCTAACACTTTTGTACCTCTCTCATTTTATAATGTAATAACTCAGCCCCGGTAGTCAGTCCATTATTGATTTTTATTGAAATCCAATTAGTTTTTAATTGAAGTGGATGTTAGTTCAACTTTTATACAAAGTTTGGTGAAGATTGGTTCCCTGGTTTGGGCAGCAAGATGGTAACAGACAGACAGAAATTGCCATTTATATATAAGATAATCTTGTTTTGTTTATATTATTATTTTGTTTTAATTTTCAGAAAACCACTATCTTATGAATAAAGTTCAGTCAATGATTGTTTGATAATAAAAGCCCCCGAACAAAATGAGATTTATTTGCTTCTCATATTTTTTCACAATTTACCAAGCAAGTATGAAATATAATGTTAGTTTGATATCAAGCAAGAAGGCACTTCATTTGACTCCAGTACAATTGCATTACAAAGCTCTTCAAATCTGTTTTACAAGTTATAGTAGTGAAATGCCAGGTTCAGAAATTTCTTGCTTACAACAACCATCTCAGTGATGCTGATAAACAGGACTTGATAAATTATTTGTTCTAGCTGTCAGGACATTGTATCTCTCAAAAGTTCCATGCCTTCCAAAATTCTCCATCCTACTCTTAACATCCTCGTTGGAAAATAGAAAAAGAGAGGGCAAAAAACATCAATATGTCAAGTTAAGAAAGACAACAAAGATAGCCAAAAGTACATGCATGGTAAACAGGATAAAACACAAGACAAAAGGGAACACTAAAAGAGCCATAAAGGGAAATCGTGTGCAAGCATGTTAAGAGTAGGATGGAAAATTTCAGGCGTTCTCTGTACATTAAGCTCATTATTATGAACTTCTATATATCTTACTCGACGTGTAGAAAGCCACAAAACTACGATATTGATCTTGAGAAAGCAACTCGCAAGACGTATAGACATAGAAATGTTTCAGTAGCAGACGAAAAGCGCCCGGTAACGACAGTCCTATGCTTTTTAGCGCAACACGTCTAAACGAGATGCTTTCTCAAGAATCATTGCTAATAAAGAATCATTATTATTGTTCATAACTTCTATTGACGGCAAACTTAGCATCAAGCAGTTGACATCTTCGAACCCCAGAATTAACTGCCCAGTTGTTCGACCCTGTATAAATGTTATTCGTGCTACGTCAACAACAAAGCTCCCATCTGGTCAGTTTACTAACAACAATGACCGGTGAAGTGATCTTTCTGATTGGATGAGATGAATGAAATCCGAAATTCTAGTCGTAACAAAAGGTACTCAAAAAGATTTAACGAAGATTTGCTGTGTAGTTTTCCTAAAACAGGGAGGATTGTAAATTTTTTTTATTAGGTAGACTTCTTCAACTGTTTATATATTATCATTCTGTTTTATTTCTATCATCGTTATGGTTTACTTTCAGATAATCATTGTTTTAATGAATAATTCATGGTTGATGATTGTCTAGTGATAAAAGTCGAATAAGATTTATTTGTTTTCACAACAATGATGAGTACGTTTGATTTTATGATCCAAAAAGACCAGTTTATTAAATTCCCTTCTATATGGTGGCTACAAGTGATTCGGGTATGTTAATAGTTATCTCCCTTACACTTGGCAGCTACATCATAGATGAACCATTTAATAATTGAAACGCATACATAGCAGTTAAATAAATGCAATTTAAATCTAAGTATATTTCATGAGGCTTCGAAATTTTGTCACTCAACTGTGATCTTGTCCCTGACGGCTAATGTGATAAAATGAATTTTAATAGCTTTGTGTGTTGTTAAATGATTCTTTCACGATGTAATTGCTTCAGTTTCAATACATGTTCTCAGATCAATTCACTTGCTGGGCATATACAACTTTGAAACACCTTAGGCTTAGACTTATTAATTCTTGGTAGATAATCGTTAGAATGTCTGCATTTTTTTTTATTGCACATGTTTTGAAAGGGCCGTGAGGTGCAAAGAAAACATGGAATAAATTATCCTCTTTGTTTAATACTAGGACATGTTTCCTAAAATTTGCCAACACTACTTTTCATCTATGCACCATTTTCTCTCTATATGGCTATTTTACTATTAATTTTTCTATCTTCTTGTATTTTATCCATGTACTTTTGGCTATCTTCACTGTCTTTGTTAATACTTTCTGCCTTCTTTTTTACCTTTTTCCAACAAGTTTTAGTGAACCATAAGCATGTCAGGAGTAATGTTGGCAAATCTCAAGATGCATGAAATTTTTGAAGAGTGTTCTGACACCTAACAACTAGGGTGAATGTTTATTCCATAATTCAAGAATTCTGAGTGAAAATATGTTTCCAGAGGTCATGGGTACTGTGTTGCATTTTGTTGTTGTTTTAAAGCATGCCCACAAGAGGTAGAGGTATTGAATTCAAAAAGGTGGTTACATCTGTTGTTAGAAAGATAGTGGATAACCTTGTGGGCTTCTAACAAGTAAGCTGCTGGACATTGGAATTTTAGTGTTTAAATGTCCAGAGAAGCAATACATTCAATATGGTAAGTGACTGGCAGAGGATTTTTATCTGATTGTATGTCTCTGTACATCCCCCAGCAGATCAGTATTATGAACAACATGGGGGTTGGTTCCAAACTGGAAATGCAAACTCTAGGTGTAGATATACTATAGCCATATATAGTTTTCAATAAATAACTGATGTCCAGATGACAAAAATCTTACTAAGACACCTTCAGCCTTTTTGATGATTTTAAAATGTGGTTCATCCAATGCAGACCATTGTTGTCAATAATACCTAGGATGCATCTACCTGCAGACTTCTTAAAGTTGGTGTTGTAGAGGGAGTTGGTAAATTCTAGATTTTACCTCCCAAAATACATAGTTATACACTTGTCTACAGCCAACTCAAGTTGCTAATCAACAATCTATTGCTACATTGTGTCCAGGTCAGATTGCAGGAAAGATCCATTCTTTTTATCTCTAGGTACAGCTTAACACTGTCTGTATAACACACTTCATTAGTTGGCATCTATGCATCAAATAACAGAGAATGGGGACTAAGAACAGTTCCCTGGTGGCAGCAGATGTCATCGCATAAAGTGTAAAATTTTGTCCTAATACTGTGACTACCTCTTTTCAACCAAGATTTAAGGCCTTCAGTCAGTTATAAAGATTAGCCTTCACACTCATTGCAGGGTACTTTACCATATGCTGTTTGTGTAGCACAGAATTAAAGGCTTTGATGAAGTCATGATAGATAACATCCACCCATGCCTGAGATTTGGGTGATGTCTTCAAGAAAATTGATGGGTTAGTTGCAGTAGCTGGAGTTTGGTACAAATCCAAATTGCAAGAGTCAACTAAGATTATAAGAGTTCCCGGAGTTTTTAAGCATCTCTCTGATACATGACTCTTTCAGTTTGTGAGATTGACTGGATCTTAATTGACAGGTTATGTACAGTGACCTTTTTGAACAGGGAAATAACACAGGCAATTTTCCACTGTTCTGGGATAATGCAGTTAAGGCAGAATTGGAAAAGTAGTCAAAGCTGGTACAATAGAAAGAGACTTCCATATCTGAGAAGGAGATAAGTAACACCACCAAGACCAGGGGAGGCATAATTGCCCATACACTTGAAGTGTCATTGCAGCATTACAGGTCAGTAGCAGTGAAGATGGTACATTGGCATTTTTTTCAACAGTAAAAATGCCAGTATAGCATCCAGCATTGAGTTTTGCACACTCTTTGGGAGATCAGTAATCTGACCTGTGCGAGGGATTGTGAAGAAGGCCAACAGAAGAGTGGCATATATGGTTACATTTATGTGATCAAAAATTGTTCACTACTCTTAAAGAAATGTTATCTTAAATATGTTTTATTTTATTGTGGAGGTAGTTCAAATTGGTTGGCCAGATTGTAAAGAAGTTTGTTTCACAAACACAAGGTCCTGGGTACAATCCCATGGTGTGGCATCTTAGGCAAATGTCCTTTTCTATAGCCTCAGGTTGACCTATACCTTGTGAGAGAAACTGCATAGAAGTCCGTCAGTGAATTGTACCTGTAATTCAAAAGATACAGCTTTGCCATACACACCATGTCATGCTGATTCTGCCTGAGAATTACAGAGTAAACATATCTATGAAGTGATTGACCACTTACATATTAATTCAGGAGCAGGTATTTCAGTTGATTGAACAACTGAATCCTCACTGTTGAAGGACAGAGATCCACCACCAACCAACTAACCAGTTAAGCTGATGTAGTTATCATAACTATTGTAGCTTGAATTTCCATTATGCTGGCATCAACATTGGCAGTGTTATTGTCATCAGGGTCATAATAGTGGCTATTTGCATTATTGTTAATGCTGCTTCTGCTATTACCATTCAAAAAATTATTTTGATAGTTCTCATCTTAGTCCCTTGGTTCAGTCAAAAGTTCTTGTTTTGTTTATTGGTTTCAAAGTCACAGTTCCAAAGATTTATGTATTCTAGCTTACAAACTCTGGGAAAAATACTACAAAACAGAGACAAAGACAGAAGATTGGTCAATGCTAGGATATATGAAACTATGGATCTAAGATCACAAAGTCAAAAAACAGACAATCAAAAAGATCCATTGCAAAGACAACTACAACTTATCCAATAAGGTTGGGCTGCTTCAAATAGAATAAGAAAACTATGGAAACAGTTCAAAACATGACAATTAGCCCATCCTTACTGAGTTGTTAGTGACTGCCTTTGCAATTGTTCTTTGATTGCCTGTTTCTTGACTTAATGATCTTTGAGTTGTAGTTTCATGTACTCTAGCATTAGTCAATCTTCTGCTTTTGTCTTTGCTTTGTAATATTTAATTCCAGAGTTTGTAAGCTATGGTTGATGCCATTTACATTTGTCATATGATGTCACTTTCAAAAGATGGATGATAAATGTTCAAAATATGATCAAGAAATATGCTTAAGAAAAAAAAATTCTTGCAACTCAAAGATAAATCCTATGTTCAATTTCTGTTTTGGTAACAGACAGCTGGTTCCATTATATATTCCAGATTCATGTCCAGAACTTCAAGAACTTTTAACTTTAACTAATCTCAAGAGTTGAGACTGCCAAGCTTACATTAAGGTTATAACTAAGCATTAGCTTTTACACCTTCAGAGGTAACTGGTATTCAAGAAGAAAATTAAAATAGAAACTGTGGATAAGTCTTTCATCAATAGCCTTCAGATATATTAAGAGTGTCAAGAACTAGGATATGCTCAAATTAATATTTCTGATACATTATCTAGACCGGAGGATACATCAACTAAACTGGAGGACGCAAATACTCAACACATTTGGCAGAGACATTAAGACATCACTTCTGGAGATAATATCAAGAAATAACAAGTTTGCTGCTTGGTTTCATGATAATAGCAAATATATCTGGATACTATTAATATGTAAGATTTTTTTCATTTTTTTTTTCTGAAAAATAGTAGTGTCTCTAAGCTTAGTAGCTGAAGATACAATTGGGCAATTGCAGATGTTGTATTTTAGACACTAACTTAGAAACACTTCATCCATAACAACTTTTATGGTTACATAAAAGGGGTGTCATAGGAGAGGTTTAATTTCAAACATTTTAGTCTCTTCATCCAAACAATGACTCAATGCAATTTCTATTGTTATTCCCATTCTGTGATCAGGAGTGAAAAGCTGGCTTAACATGCAATGTTGCAAGGAGGTCTAAAGAGATAACATTCATAGATTACTACAAATATAGGCTAATAATTCATGATAATGATTTCAATAACCTTCATTACTCATGTCATTCAACATGAGACAATTACTGCGATGTATATTCTAAAACTGGAGAAACCAGATTAAACTGGATCAGATAAATCAAAAATTTCTCACAGCTGACTTGTATCAAATTATTTATGGTCATATTGACACCAAAACAATAAATATTGGTTTCAAATTTTGCCACAAGGCCAGCAATTTTGGGGGATGGTGCTAATTGATTACATCGACCCAATGTTCAACTGGTTCTCATTTTATTGAGCCTAAAAGGCTAAGTTGAACTTAACAGAATTTGAACTTGGAACATAAAGACTAAGCATTTTGCCAGGCATGCTAACAATTCTGCCAGCTTACCACCTTCAAATCAATTAATATTAAAAGAATAATCATAGCACCAGCCTTCCTAGGATATGTATGACACATGCAAGCTCTATGGCAGTTGTACAAAAGTTTGAAAAACAGTATTTTCTCACCCCTTTCACATATAGAATTGTATACATATAGTCAGAATCGAAAAACATTTTGGTTGAAGTGTGTATCCTAGGCAAACAGCTGCCGAAAGACCAGAATATACAAAAAGGTTTCTATAGGAAACTTAAAAAGGTGCTACTTTGGCATGTAATCTACAACCTAAAGGGCAATTACTTTAAGTTACTTTTTAGTTTACTGTTCAATTTCTAAAAACACTTGACATTTTAACATTAACTTCTACAGTAAATTCTTTTGTACATACTTAGCATTGTAAATGTATTTTTTCAAAATTCTTACTATTTTAATAATAATAAACCCATGTTTCATTTATGTCTTAGTAAATAATAAGAAACCAAAAATAAACAATATAATAATTAGAATAAGAGTGTAGATCACACAAGTTTGGCAGCTATGAGTTTTCAGCATAAAAAAAACTAAAAACGAATCTAGAGTACTCGCCCTTGAAGTTGTTGATCACACGCCAAAGTAACACCTTAAAAATTTATAAGGTGGTGTATTAGAAAAGGCATTCTGGGAGAAATTGATGAACATGTGAACTATAGAGTTTCAAATACATGAGTCACCCCATTGCTATTGCTAGTTATTTCAAAAAGGACAGCATTAGAGCCAAAAGAATGCAATAGATTCATATTAGCAGAACTATCAAATCCAGAAATACAGCCAAGATTTTCCAACTATAACAAGAAATATCCCACAGTCTGTGGATGAGTGATGAGTGTGTGGCTGTTGAAAATGTTGTTGATTGCAGGCTTCCATAGTTTCCATGGTTTTTGCACAAAACAGATACTTGTTGGTTCTAATTCCAAATGTAGGTCTCTTTTGTGCTTCCTGTGACAGACAATTGCTTTCTTGTGTTACTGGACAGTTCCAGTACTCTGCTATTGAACATTTTGTTAAATTTTGTGCATGCCAATTTATGTCTTGCAATTATTTTTCTATTTGACTTGTCACATTTTTGTACCATATCTTGTTGGTTGCGATCAGTTACCATCTTTGCTCTTTCTTGTGCTTGCTCCAATTATTCTGTTTTCGCACTTCCGCACTCAGGGGGAACCCTTGTAGCAGCACAAGCAGTCAGCGCCATATTACATGAGATCTCGCAGCAGCCATTGCCATCTCTGAGACTGGAGCGAGACCTCACCTGCATCCATTTGCCATGCACGAGATCACAACGAGGCTCGCGATGGCAAACTGTATATAAGGGAAAAACAGATTGAGATTCTTTCTCTTTTGCCATCTCTCTTTTGCTGCCTCTCTTTCTGCCTCTTAGCAGCAGTGCTGGCTGAGCACATTATGATACAAGAAAATATACCCAAACATACACACAGATACTCACAATGAAAAATTCCATAAATGTATTGTGATGCATACACACACACACACACACACACACACACACACACAACACACACACACACACACACACACACACACACACACACACACACACACACACACACACACACACACACATGCATATGCATATATATTGTATGTGTCATGATTAGAGTTTTTAAAATTGTAGTGGGGTGAAAATATTTATAATTGGAATTATAATT